>NC_080845.1:1116308-1416308 GCF_030435755.1 Ochotona princeps | reverse complement strand
TCGGGCTGCCGGTGAGCAGGGAGAGCCCTGGCCTGCCTTGTACGCCTGTCTCCGGGACAGCACATGCTGAGCCCATCTGCTGCTCATGTGGTCCCTAGCGGCTGCAGCCCTGGCTGCCACTTGCCCCCCTCCCATGCCTGGGACCACAGCCTTGGCAGTGACAGGGCAGCAGACTGGAGGACACTCCCTCTCCCAGGGACCCTGCACCTCAGGCCACCCTTCCAGGAACCCCTAGTTCCCAACCTGCATTAGGCCTTGGTGCTAACACCGTGGTACAGTGAGCTCCTCCAGGGCTTGTGAGGGGGCCCCCTCACCCCCAAGGCTGGGCTGAACCTGACCACCTTAGGCATTCCTGGCCCCTGCCCCCGGAGGCCTCCACCTTTGAGCACTCCTTGGAGAACTGTGTTCCTGCTCCAGGGATGGTCTGCAGGGGGGTGGGGGAGCCAGTGTCCCTGCCTTCTGCCCCACTGTGGTGGGGGACAGATGGCAGCCACCTGCATGGGACATGACCCAGCTGGGTGTTGGAGCAGTGGGTAGCTGCTGTGTGATAGCTTGGACATGTGCCTTCAGGGCCCGGGCGGCTCTCTTGTTTGGGCCGGCGCTGGCCTCCAAGGGCTCAGTGTGTGTGTGTGTGTGTGTGCGCGTGCACATGTGTGTGCAGGTGTGCAGTGAATAGGATCCGGCTACCTCCCACGTGTGTGCTACCTCCCAGAGGGGCGGGGCCAACCTGCCTGTCTGCTCACTCGTGTCCAGGCTGAAGGCCTTGGGCGGCCCGTTCCTGCCCAGCTCAGGCGCTTGACTGCCCACTGTGTGTGTGAAGGATGGCAGACCACGGGGTCAGACCCACACAGGGAAGGGCCCTCAGGGTACCCAGGCAGTCACTGGGTTCCGGGCCAGTGTGGGCAGTCTGCCAGCCCCAGGTTCCCGCTAAGCCTGTGGCAGAGCACAGGACCCTGTCTCCCACTGGGGATAAGGGGTCACCAGTGGGCCCCACCCTGCGTCTGGCCCCTGGGTCTGTTCTGGAGCTTGCATTTTGAGCAATAAAGCCAGACGGGCGTTTGTCCACAGCTCGGCCCCTTCCCTTGCGTCTTGGGGTTGCCTGTCCCATTGGATGGAGCCTGTTCCCCCTCCCACTTGCCAAGCTGGAGCTGGGGCAGGGGTGGGCGCTAAAAGGTGGACCCAGGGCAGGCTTCCTACATATGGGCTGCCTCCCTCTTTCCCTGAGTGGGTCGGGACTAAGGCGAGGGTATGGGCCAGCCCCTCCGAGAGGAGACCCCACACCTTCATCTCTCGAGCCACAGGCCCACGTCCTTTATTAATATAAATAAGAAGGGCGCTGTGCATGGAGGGGAGCGCCTGCACCCCAAGGCAGGACTGAGGAGAAGGCCATGGCTGCCTGTGCGTCCCGCCCTTGGCCTCTGCAGGGTGGAACTGTCTCCGCCTGCAGGGCCCCGGTGGGTCCAGACCCACAGCCAAGGCACTTCATGCTGCCATGTCATCACAACACAGCACCAGCATCCTGCCCACGGGCCACCCACAGCCCTCTTCTCTCCAGCCTCACCACGTCCTCCACGGGCAGTGGCCCGTTCTCAGCCTGGCGGGGCATGGTCCCTGGTGTGCTCTGCCGTGGCCCACGTGCCCGCCGGGGCCAGCAGAGTGGCAGGGGTGGCGGTGCCCCGTGGGTCCCCAGCCTAGTGCAGGATGGGGCTCCGGCCCGTGTGGAAGAAAGCCTCGATCTGCTCGAGCGAACGGCCCTTGGTCTCGGGCACGCAGCAGCCCGTGAACACCAGGCTCAGCAGGCACACGGCGGCAAAGAAGAAGAAGGGTGTCTGGAGGCCGAAGGTGTTCTGCAGGCGGGGGCGATGGGGTCAGCCCAGGCCGTGGGTTCGCTGCACCTCCAGCTGGCTCCCCACCCCGCCCTGCCTGGGAGTCAGCTGGCCTCACACCCGCCCTGACCACAGAGCTGCCCCCTGGGATTCTCCCTTAGGGAGGTTGATCCTGGTTGGTGCCCTGGCCTGCGGCATACACCGGGAGGGGCAGGGTCCACCTGGGCTGGCGCAGGGGCAGCTGCCCAGGCAGACGGAAGCCCTGAGGGCTGCAGTGTGTTCTGCATGCTGGTTGGAGAGGAAGGGTTGCGTGGGTCCCTGGGCCAGGGGGCCTTCACACTCACCACCAGCGGCAGGAAGGACTTGGTGAGCACGAAGGCAGTGAGCCAGCTGACCAGCACGCAGAGCCCCGAGGCCACGCCGCGGGCACGCAGGGGCAGGATCTCGGACATGAGCAGCCAGGTGATGGGCCCCCAGCCCATGGCATAGCCTGCCCCGGGAGAGCGGACAGATGACTCAGGCCGTGCATGGCCAGGGGCCTCACCTGCTTTCCCCCAGCCACATCAGGACAGTAACTCCTGCCCCGAGAGGCCCCTGCGACACCTACCCATGATGAAGACCATGGTGGCCAGCAGGGGCACAAGGGTGAGGTAGCTGGGGGGCGTGGCTGGGGGCTGCTCCGTGGCCCCCAGGAACATGCCCTCAAGGCCCACTGTTCCATTGGCACTCTGGGACCTGGGGCCAAGCTGCACATAGAGCCCCAGCGTCAGATTGGCAGCAAACATGATGGTGGCTGTGGACACATGGGCGGCCCCCAAGGGCCAGGACACATGAACCCTAGGACCCGGGGACCGACTCCCCCCAGAGCTGGTCCCTGGCCAGTTCAGCTCGGCTCCAGCTCCGGGAGTGCTGTGTCTCATTTGGCTCCTGGGCTCCTCAGCCCCACCCCACAGGTGCGACAGGTGCGGCGGCGGCAGCCGGCCACACGGGCAAGGGTAGTGCTCACCAGACACAAAGAGTAGCACTTTGCGGCCGGCCAGGTCCATGGTAAGGGCGGCGATGAGGACAGACAAGAGCCTCACGGCGCCCACGATGGCGGCGTCATCCTCAGGGGGCTGTGGGGAGGCATGAGGGCTGAAAGGCCTCCCACCCCAAGCCTGCTGCTCCAGCTCTCCCTTGCCCACGCACGGTCTGTGCTAATCTTCCATCTCGGGCCACAGCTCACAGAGCAGGGACAGGACGCTGGACGCTGGAGCCGCGATCTGCCTCCCGCAGAGCAGGAAGCTGGGGTGGGAGGGGAAGTGCTGTCCTCCTGGGGGGCTCTGAGGCTCCAGGGGGCCATGCCTACACCCTGGCCCACTCTGCTGGCCCACTCTGCTGAGCTCTCAGCTCTGACACGCTAGCACAGTGGGGAGTGGGTGTTCCCGCAGGGGGTCCCTCACCAGCAGGACGGCCGTGCTACTGAAGATGGACTGCAGGTAGACGAGGATGGGCGTGATGCCGGTCAACTGCTGCAGGAAGCGCATGAGCAGCGCGATGAGGATGGGGCGGCACACGCGGGGGTCCCGGACCTCGGCCCACGACACTCGGCTGCTCTGGAAACACAAGGCTGCCACTGCTGCTGCCGCTGCTCGGCCCCGCGTCCCCCAACCCCTGGCCTTCTGGGAGAGGCCTCGGGGAGCTGTCGGCCGGCCAGCCGCACCTGTTTGTGCACGTTGTCTTGGATCTGCTGGAACTCGGCGCGCACGTCGGCCGCGGCCCCCCGCAGCCAGGCCAGCGCCTGCAGCGCCTCATCATCCCGGCCCCGCGACAGCAGGAAGCGTGGTGAGTTGGGCATGAAGCTGAGCAACAGGATCATGGCCAGAACAGGGCCCTCCCCGGCCACGGCCAGCCAGCGCCAGGGCAGCAGGAGGCCTGGTGGTGAGGGGCGGCAGGTGAGGGGCCAGGCACAGCCTCCCACTGCCATCTGTGCCCACGCAGAGGCCCTAGGCAACCTTGTGTGCCCATCAAGGGCCACCTGCCCTGGTCTCTTCCCCCGCCCTCTGGGATCCAGGCCGCATCCCACCCAGCGGGGAAGCACAGGGGGGTACTTGCCGAGTGCATAGAGAGACAGAGATCCAAACACGGCCATGAGCTGCGGCGTGGCCCCCAGGGCCCCGCGGACGCTGGGTGGGGCAATCTCAGACACATACACCTGCAAGGCACACCCACTCCAGCGCGGGGGAGAACACAGGTTCCCGGACCTGGCCAAGATGGGCGAGGCGGCCCCTGTGGGCCTCGGGCTGTGGGGTCACTGCCTAACCAGCCTCTGGCTTCTGTTTCTCTAACTGCCAAGCGGACAGAAGCCCTGGGTCTTGAGGTGGACACCCAGCAGGTGCGCCCTGCGTCCTCCCGCCTGGGGGGGTGTGGGGCACAGCGCAGGGACTTCCCTTCGTCACCCATTGCTCAATGTGGACTTTCTCCCCTTGTGCAATGCCTCTGTGGCTGACAGCAAGGTAGGAAGTAGAGAGGGCCTGGTGTGGGGAAGCTGGGAACCTGGGACGACATCCCGAAAGTCAGCTGCCCTGACTGGAAGGCACGGAGGCTGGGCTGCCTTGTCACTTGGGCACGTGGTGCCCAGCCGCCCTGGCGGCCGAGGGCGGGATCGTGCTGAGTGTGTGACCTTACCGGGATGCAGGCCGCGGTGAGCCCGCCAGCGAAGCCGGTCAGCATCCTCCCCAGCAGCAGCATCCAGAGGCCGTGCGCGCCCGCCATGAGCGCGTAGCCGGCCGCAGAGGGCACGGCCGACAACATGATGCTGAGCTTCCGGCCCAGGAGGTCGTTGAGGGCCATGGCGCTGAGGCCCCCGGCCGCCGCTCCCAAGGTGAAGATGGACTGTGGAGGAGGGGACAGCACAGAGGCCGTGTTGGCCTGAGCAGAGCCCCCAAGTTCCCCACTGCCGTCAGAGACAATTTCCACCCTAGGCGGGGGGGGGACTCAGGCCAACAGTGGCAGTGAGTTGCCCACCCCCGGAGGTGTGCAAGCAACATGTGGACGGCCACCCGCCAGGGACACCCACAGGAAAGCCCTGCGCTATGGCTGGGCGTGGCCACATGTCCCCAGGAATTCCGTGTAACCATGAGTTTTCCACACTATGGGCGGCTAAGATTTGGGGGCTCCAGGGGTCTCTGACTCTGCCCACTTGGGCCCGAGGCTCAGCCTCAGGCTGTGTGATGGGCATGGCCATGGTTCCCCGGGCCACTCCCTGCCCAGGAGATCCATGAGTTCTCAGGGGTCTTGGCCGATCCCTGAACAAATGGGCAACTTTCTCTTCTCTGCTATGTTGTCTGTGATGACAATGAACTTGACCATCAAGACTTAACAGTGGATGCAAGTCTGTGGGCCCAGTTGCTCCAACTGACACCTCTCTCCCCAGGATGCCACGTACTCCCGCCCCCTCCACAGGGGCAGCTGGGGGCGGCACCTGGAGGGCAGAGACTCAGCCCCACCCACTCCTTCCCACACCTTCCCCACCAGCTTTCACTTCCTCTTTTCAGAGGCAACATCAGCCTCACCCCTCTTAACAACAGGGAGTGCGCGGGGGCAGGGCCTTGGGGGGGCCCCAGGCTATCTCAGGAGGGCTTCTACCTACGGACACAGTTCCACATCCCCGCCCCACCACCTTCCACCTTGGAGCCCGGTCCTCACCCCAAACCAGGATGCCTGGATCTTGGTCAGGTGCAGCGCAGGATCAGAGGACCGTTCCAGGGCTGGGATGACCGGGGACGTGAAGACCAGGGCATAGCCGAAACTGAAGTTGCCCAGCACGGCTGCAAACGTGGCCAGAATCACCTTTCTGTTCTGTAGGACCCTGGGGGAGCACAAAGGGATGGGGCATTGAGTCCTCCCTCCCTGGCCAGTGGCCAAGAAGGCTTGGAACAGCAAGCAGGCAGGCGCCTGCACCCGCCTGGGAATTTCCCAGGGTCAGCTCACGGCCACAGCAAGACCCACTCGCGCCGTGGCCTTTTCCTCCCGAGTGGAGACCCACTTACGCTGAGGCCTTTTCCTCCCGAGAGGAGGCTCGGGCAGTGCCACCAGCTGTGCTGCCCGCCTGGACGAGGTCCCCTGCCCCTCAGCGCCGGCTGGGGACTAGGTCCTGCAAGGTTCTTAATAGGACAAGCAAGCGAGCAGGTGGGCGCGCCCGGTAAAAAAAAAAAAAAAAGCAGCCGGATGACCCCTGCGCGGCCACCCACCCAAGGTCCCCGTCCCCCAGCCCCCACCCGTGGTGCCCACACCCCTCACCCGCCTCTCGGCGTCTCTCCCGGCGAGGCGGGCGGCTGCTCGGGGAAGGTATCATAGTCCAGGCCCTCGGCGCCCAGCAGGGGCTCCTGCATGGCCGGCAGACAGGTCGCTCCGGCGGCAGCGTGGGCACGCGAGGGGTCGCGGCGCCTGCCAGCATCCGCCCCGGCCCGCAGCCGCGGCCGGGGACCAGCGGGCGCGGCTCCGCCTCCGCGCGGCCATTGGCGGCGGGGTGGCCCTGCAGAGCCGCGCCCGCCAATGGGGACGGCGCACGGGGTCCGCGCTCCGGTGCGGGCCGGGCTTTGCCGGGCGCGGCCGCGGCGGCGGGGCTGGTCCAGGCTGGACGCGCCGGCAGGACCAGGGGGAGAGCCCCGCGCCCCAGCCCGCGTCGCCCCCGGCGCGGCCCCCGTCCGGACCACCCTGGCGGGGATGCCCACTCGCCCACCAGCCTCGTTGCTGACCCATTCTTCCGGCCATCACTGTCCCAGGCTGCCCCTACCCTCCTGAGTGGGGGCGCGGGGGTCCCTGCCCTCCATCTTGGGGTCCACCTAGGAGCGATACGCGTACGCGATGCTCGAGTCAGCTAGACAGAAACTGAAAATTCCCTGGAACCAAAACCTCAAAACCCAGCGGCCAACGGCACAGGCAGTGCCGGGGCACGTGGGGTGCTTGCCCAGACAGCACGGTGGACATGGGACATAGTCTGAAGCCTGGGGTGCCTGCCCAGCCGAAGGAACCGCAGCTATTGAGATGACAAAGCAGTTTCTACGTTTTTGGACTTTTTCAAAAGATTTATTTATTTGCAAGTCAGAGCTACATACAGAGAAAGAGACAGAAAGAGCTTCTACCTGCTGGTTCACTCCGCAGATGGCCACAACCACCAGGGCTGGCCAGATGGAAGCTAGGAGCTTTTTCCAGGTCTCCCACACGGGTGCAGGAGTCCCAGGACTCAGCCATCCTTTGCTGCTTTCTGAGGACATAAGCAAGGAGCTGGGTTGGAAGTAGAGTAGCCAGGACTTGAACCAGAGCCCATTGGGCATAGACGGTCTGTCACAGGAGGGCCTGGCTCCCACGACAGGCATATCAAAGCCTGTGTTGGGGTGTTCAGACAGCACAGTCCTCACAAAAGCAATTCACACTGGATGTGGGCAAACCTACAGACCAGCTTGTGTGGCAACCCTTGTGTGGGGTGCACCTGCTTGTCGGGGTTAGTAACACAGACAGCCCACTGGCCCTTCCTACCTCCTCGGGCGCCACTCAGGTTAACTGATGGTGCAGTGGCTTCAGAGGCCCCGCCCACAGCCCCTCCTGCCTCCTGCGCTATTTTAGAGTAACTGACTACATGGCAACTCCGGGCTCTGGCAGTCCCCTTCCTGCCACTTGATTAATCAAATGTGTGGGAACTTTGTGCTGTACGATGAGAGCTTAAACCCCCCGACTTTGGCAGTGCAGTGCAGTGGCTCCCGGACTGTAGTGGGAGCTGCTGTCGCCAAACTTGGGCAATAAAAACTGTTCCTTAACATCCTATCTGAATCCCACCCTGCAACATCCCCACAGTCCCTGCCCACCTCAACACAGAAGGTTCCAGAAGGTTCCTGCGTCTGTGACTACTGCTGCCTCTCTGGAAGTGGTGACAGCTGTCAGAGTCAGGGCTGGGTGTCGGCGTTGTGCTGCTGTGAGTTAAGCAAGCGCTGCTTTGAAACCCATCTGATCCACTTCCCATCTGGCTCCCTGGAGAAGGCACTGGATAAGGGTCCAGTCCTTGCACCCTGCTGCCCACATGGGAGCCAGCATGGAGCTCCAGGCTCTGTCTCTGGCCTGGCCCAGCCCCAGGTGTCTCAAACATTTGTGGAGTGAACTGCCAGATGTGAGATCTGTCTCTTTTTTGCTCTGATTTTCAAACAAATCAACTTTCTTTCTTCTAGAAGTGTCCTTTTGCCACTCCAGGCCTTGTGCCAGTGGAGTTTCATATAAAGACAGCCACACTGTCCCGGTGCTCTGTCTTGCCTGCTCTGGGAGACTCACCAAGGCCATCCCCTGTGGGTTTGTCCCTGGTTTGCTGCTGGCTGGCGCCCCCAGCTTGCTCCCCCAGCAGGTGTAGGCCCCCAGTGTGGACAGCTCGTAGCGGGGGCAGGAATGTCCCTCGTGGGCACTGAGAGCAAACCTCGCAGTTCTAACATGAGCAACGCAAGGCAGGCATGGCGCCCGGGGTTGGGTCACAGTTTGGGACGCCTGCATCCCATGTGGTGGGGTGTGGGCTCGAGTCCTGGCCCACTCTGGTCCCCTGCTCCCCGTCCTGTGTGCCCCTGGAGGTGGCAGGTTGCTGGGTCTGTCAACCGCAGGGGAGACATGGATGAGTTCCTGGCTCCTGAGAATTCCGGGAGTGAGCTGGTTGATGGGTTTGTTAGAGTCCCGGCCAAAGCCCCCGGACGTCAGGGTGCGAGCTAGTCAACCCCCAGAGAACGACAAAGAGTCTCACCGGTAATGCAAACAGCAAACAGAGTTTATTGCGCCAGCATGGTGGGGTCAGACCGCACTTCGGGCACGCAGGCCAGCCAAGCCGGGTGGTCAGACCCTGAACAAGCCCAAAACAGAAGCTTATATAGGCCCTTTCGGGCTGGGAAATACATCAAAAGTAGCAACCTTAGACATATGGCCTTCAGGCACAGGCTGCCTGTTCTGTTCCCATACCCATTATCTGTATGGCTCATCCCATTCTCACAGATTTATTGCTAAAGCGGAATCCTCTCAAAGCCCCGAGCCTCCTGGCCTAGCAAAGTAGCAGTTGTTCAGTACAAAGGAATCTCACACTGCCCAACAATAACATTTTACCCACACTAACAGGTTCTCCCCGCCAGCCCCTCACTTCTAGCTCTCTGTGTGGTTCATCTACTTGGAAGGTAAGATGACAGAGGAAGACACTGAGAGGGTGGGGGCGGGAGGACAGAGCGAAATCAACCTGGCCCACTCCCCAGACGCCTGCAGCAGCCGGGGCCGGGCCAGGCCGAAGCCACAAGCCCATGCCTGCATCTGCACTTCTGGCATGGACGGCAGGGACCAGGCCCTTGGTCCATCACTGCCCTCCTCCAGGTGCGTCAGCAGGGCCAGGATGCTGATGGAGGAGCTGTGACGCGGACAGGATAGTCCCATGACACCCCCATGTCCCTCCCTGCCTTACAAACAGAATCGGTAACAACTGTGAGATGACCTCACAATGAGCATCGGCGTGCCGAGAAGGGACGGATCGGTTTCGCGGGTTTCACGGCGGCTCCAGCCCCATCTCCAGGGCCCAGGCATGCCATCCCCTCTCCCAGCTGCATCTGTACACACAGGCTTCGGACCAGCACTGTGTACGCAAGGGGTGCCTTTTTTTTATTTCAGAAAGTATTTATTTAGAATTCAGAGGAACAGAGAGGGCGAGGCCTTCTGTCTGCTGATTCACTCTCCAAGCTACAACAATGATGTGTGCTGGGTTACGCTGAAGCCAGGAGTTCTATCCAGGTCTTCCACACGGGCCATTGGCAGGGAGCTGGACCGAGCAGCCAGGACTCATGTGAGAGGCAGTGGCCTGACCCGCTGCAGTCCCACGCCGCCATCCCACCCGAGGGTTTCCGGGAGCCCCTGCAGGGAAGCCTGTCTGGTGGCAGCAGGAGCAAGGCTCTCTGGGAGCCCCTTTCCCTCACCCCCTTGCTCTGCTCTGTGGCCGGGGTCAGCGCTGGCCTGTCCCTTCCCAGGACACACCCACAGCGCTCTGGGCCAGGCTCTTCTCTGCCAATCACGCAGTGCCAGCCCCTCCCCAGAGGACCTGGGGCTGCCGGTCAGGCTGCCAGCCCCTACAGAGGCTGCTGCTGAGAAAGCAGGAGGTGAGGGTGCTGCAGGGCTGCCAGCGGGAGCGTCCGAGGGTGGTACTGGCCTGGGCAGACACTTCCCGACTCCGGCCCAGGGTCTCAGACCTCCTGTGCAGAGGCAGGGCCCAATGCCCAGTGCCCACCTGCCCCACTCTGGATCTCAGACCCTAGGAGGTGGCTTTCAGGCTGGGCAGGTGGGGGGCGGCTGCTGCCCACACAGGGGTAACCAACCACCTCCCGACTTGGACAAAGTTCCCTCCTGACCAGTCCAACAGCCACCAGGAGTTGAGAAACTGACTGAACTTCACTCCAGGACCTGGGAGTGGGGGGGTTATATAAATAATTAATTTGTTGGAATCATAAGAATTCCAGAAAGAGGGGGAGACGTAGGGATCTTCTATCCACTGATTCACTCCCCAAATTGGGAGCAGAGTTGGAAGCCAACTTCATCCAGGTCTCCCATGTGGGTGCAGGGGCCCAACCCCTTCGGCCATCCTCCTCTGCTTTCCCAGGCTATAAGCGGGGAGCTGGATCACAGTGCAACCCGGCGCCCAAATGAGATCCTGATGTTGATGATGGTGGTTTAACCTGCAATGCTACAGCACCGGCCCCATCCTGGCTTTCTGGATAAAGTGGCAAGCAGGGGCTGCTGGGCAGGGCGGGCTCCTCTCATCCTCCCACGGGGAGGCTCTGGGTCCCTGCCCGGCCCAACCCCGAGGC
Organism: Ochotona princeps; assembly: GCF_030435755.1. Lineage (NCBI taxonomy): Eukaryota > Metazoa > Chordata > Mammalia > Lagomorpha > Ochotonidae > Ochotona > Ochotona princeps. The sequence continues at coordinate 1,405,636 of NC_080845.1, read as the reverse complement.
CCCCGCTCCCAAGCAGGATTTCTCACGGCAATGCCCAGCGTCCACTCTGCGGATGGGTCGCCAGGAGCCCCCGGGGCACACGATGTCTGGCACCCAGCTGTCCAGTTCGGAGATGCCTGTGGAGAGGCCGCCCCTAGGCCCGAGGCCTCTGGTTTCTTGCCCTCTGGGAGCCTGGCCACGGCCCTCACCTTGCTCACCCTCCTGCTCTCAGCCTGGCTGGTGTGGGGAGCACCCCCAGCGGCTGCTGCTGGCACCTCTCCCAGACACACCAAACCCTGCCTGCTGTGCCCACGGCAGTCCCAGCAGGCCCCCATGGCGTCGCCAAGCTGGACATCTGGTGGCTGCGTCCTTTCCTGGCTTGGGGCAGACCCTGGTGGCATGGCCACCTTGGATGGCCGCCCTAGGGGCTGCAGGTAAGGCATGCAGCTCATGCCTAAGCTAGGGGTTCCTGGGCTGGGCCTGGTTCCCCAAGCGTCCCAAGATGCAACGCCTGCTTCTGGGCACTGCTAGGAGAGCTGACCACGGGCGGGTGCTGTGCAACCATGTCCACAGCACACACTGGTCCAGCCGGTGGCCCTTGACCCTACCACCCCAGGGACAGGGAGGGCCCGGAGGAGTGCGGGAGTGCGCCGGACGCGGCGCCCAGGCGGGCAGAGGGCAGCTGCGCGCGGGTCGTGCCCGCCACGTGGTGGCTGGAAGCAGAAGTGCACTATTGTCTGCTCGCGGTCCAGCCGTGAGGGGCGCAAACCGGTGAGCCGGTGGTCCAGTGCGCCCCTGACGCTCCCGCCTTCTCCCCTAGCTCTCTGTCTGCTCTCTAGACCCCCACCAGGTACCCAGAAGGAGCGCCCTGTCTCACAGCGGCTGCCCGGTCCACACATCCCCGGGGTGGACCTGGACCTGGCCAGGGCACCGTCTGTGCACCGGGTGACGGCGACCGGCTAAGGATGTGAGAGGGACAGGGACCCCTGGTTCTAGGGAGGTTGTCTTCCCTCGACCCCATCCCCCCAAGCAGGGTGGGGCCCTCAGGCCAGCGTGGTAGCCACACACTGCGGACAGGAGAGTCGGGGAACAGCCGCGGGCTTTCCGCGGAAGCCGTGGCACTTCTGGGGAAACGCTGTGGGGGCGGCCCCGGGGACAGGCGGCCAGGAGCAGGCCACTGTGTTCTCTGCCTACCCTCCCTCTCCGCCCTGCGCTTCCTTGATCCTCTGCCTTCTCGAAGCCGACACCCCAACAGCCAGCTCGGGAACTCGGGTCTGGAGAGGAGGTGCCGCCGTCATGGCGCGCGAGCGCCCCTAGAGGCCGGGCGGACAGACATGGCCAGGACGGCCGCAGGGCCAGCACCGGCCGTGGGCGCTGCTGTTTGCTGCCCAGGACAGCTTTGGGCCCAGCTGGACACTCCTGTAGCTGGAGCCCTGGGAAATGCGGCCTTGTGGGGCAGCAGTGCAGTCTCCACCCCTTCTGGTGGCTGTCTGGGGTGACCATACAGGTCAGCTCTGGACACAGGGATCAGGTAGGACGGGCACCGGCAGGAGAGATGGAATCTTACCTGAAGCTGTCTGGGGCGGGCAGCCAGGGAGCCAGGACCGTCCCCAGAGGCCAGCAGGGGTGGCCGCCGCCAACTCAGAGGAGGAGCACAAGGCCAGCTGGGTTGGGCCTCTGCTGGGACCAAGAGGGCCCTGGACCATGGAGCCCTGTGCCAGCCACTGTCCTTCTCCCCCAGGCTCAGCATCCGCCAAGGGGACAGTGAAGACTGGGCAGTACCTTGGGGGCTGTCGGGGGGCTGGGGGTGCACTGTGGGGCATGGAGGTGGCAGGGGCTCCAGCTGAGGCCAGGAAAAGGCCTTGGCGTTGCTGGCAAGGCACAGGAAGGATGGGGCACCCAAACACCAACCCGGCTCTTTGAGGTTCTGACAGTCTACCCACACCTGGGAAGTGGCCCAGCGGGGCACTCAGGATTCCCCTCTCTGTACCTGTGTGAGGGACAGGCGGGGTTTGCCCCCAGGGTTGCCTGTGCCCCGTGAACACCCACATTACAGGGCTGGACCCCTTCCTGACCCCTCCTGCTGGAAGTCACACAGGTGCCAGCCAAGTGGACATGAGGAGGGCAGCAGATGGAGGTGGCTTGGTGCCAGGGGAGGGACTCCCCTGGATGTGCCCAGGCCCCACTCAGGCTCAGCTCCCACCCAGAGCAGCCCGTGCGGTCCCGAGAGCTCCCCTTCCTGGCTCCAGACCCGTGACATGCCAAGGCTGCCGGTGGTGGATGGGGGAACCTGTGCTGAGCTGGGGAGACCTAAGTGCTCGCATCCTGCCAGAGCAGGCACGTGTTCCTGGGGTGGGGAGAGAGGACTGCCTGTGCGGTCCAGGGCCCCAGGCACCTCCACTCCCCTCCTGGCCCCTTGGGAGTGCCCAGGGTACACAGGGAATACAGCTGGGGGGGGGGACCAGGCCATCCAACACAGGTGGGGGCCCAGGCTGCCGCTGCCACCTGTGACTGCCAGGGGACCCTGCCAGCTTCCTCTCTGCCTTCTCCCAAGTCCCCTTCCTGATGACTTCTGGGGGTGGGGGCACAATCCCAGGTCAGCAGTGTCCGTCGCATGGGCCAGGCCACAGAGTGTAGGGCCCGGGGCCTGCCCGCCCTTGTGTGTCTGTGCACGCGTGTGCATCCATCTGTGGGTGAGAGTGCGTGCCCCTGGGCCCTTGGACCTCCGTGGGGCACCCAGGCCAGCCAGGCCCCTGCCCTGGGGCAGCGAACCAGCGGTGGAAGCGCCACTTGCCACCCACCCCATCACCTTTCCCTCTCTAGGGGCCCCTGAGACCCGGGACCTGGGGGCTACTGGATGGCTTGGGGTCCCTCGGGTCAGCTCGGCCCGGCTTCCTGACCGGGCTCTCCGGTGCGGCTGCCCGGGGCAGCAGGGCGCGTCGGGTTGGGCCTTTCCCGGCAGGAGCCGGAACTCCTGACTCCGGGAAGGGTCAAGGGCCTGGCGACAGCCGGGCTGCAGCCCTCCGGACGGGCCCTCCCGCGACCCCCAGTCCGCCGACCGGGCCACGCTGACCCACAGGCACCGGAAGTGACCGTCATGCCTGAGGACACGTGACCCGGCTGTGGGCGGGGCCAGGGACCATGAGCGCTGTGGGCGGGGTTAGGTACTGCGTGCTGTGGGCGGGGGTCAGGGACCCTAAATTCTGGGGGCGGGGCCAGGGCTGAGTGCTGGGGGCGGGGCCAGGGCTGAGTGCTGGGGGTGGGGCCAGGGCTCCTGAGTCCTGGGGGCGGGGCCAGGGACCCTAAGTCCTGGGGGCGGGGCAGGGACCTTGGGGGCGGGGCCAGGGACCCTGAGTCCTGGTGGCAGGGTTAGGGGTTCCTCTGTGCTGGGGTGGGGGTCTACAGTAAGGTTTTAGGTGGTAGGGTTTGCCTGGGTACCGTGGGGTCCTGGAAGGCGGTTTCTCTTTCGGTGCCTTTGGGGTCTCTGTTTGGCTCGGAATGAGAATGGTGGGTGATTTTGCTTTGAGCCTACTTGGACTCATGGCTCACTTGCTCATCTGCGTGTTTCCTGAGGGACACTGAAATAAAATACAAAAGCAAAGACCCAGAATTCTGGATGCACGCACCCTGACAACTGTAGGGGCTCTGAGCCTGTGGATCCGGGCCCTGGGGGTGCAAGGTCCCCCAGCCAGGGAGCCAGGAGTGCGGGAGGGGTGAGAGACACAAGGAACAAGTGTAGACGCTCACTGGGGTGGGTGGTGTGGGGACAGGGCGGAAGGCAGGGAGCCGGCCAGTGGGGCCGTGCAGCCAGCAGGGTCTAGCTGATGCCGGCCCCTGAACTCAAGCAGGAAATACCAGCACCAGGTCAGCCGGGACTTGGCCGCAGGTCCTGCCTGGGGGCCACGAGGTCCTCCGAGTGCCCAAAATGGCTGCCGAGAGCTCAGGGGGACCTCCGAGGGAAAGCCTACAGTGTCCCCCTTATGGACAGGAAATTCCCACCTATCCAACTCCCCCACATCCAAGCAGGGCTCAGGGGAGGGACTGTGGGGCTGGGCCAGGGCCAGTAGGGCCCCAGGACAGACCATCCCCTGGCTTGGCCGGCTGGCGCAGGGCCTGTGCCGGGAATGGCGTCTGACCTTGTGTCCCAGGCGTGTGGGAGCAGTGTCCTCTGGAGGCAGCTGTGCCCAGCTGTCGCCCTGGTGCAGAGTCCTCCGCAGCTCATCTTGGGTCCCTCCCCCGCAGGTAACAGGTCAGAGGCTGAAGTGCAGTGGCCTCCCAGGCACCTCCGGGGCTCAGGAGCCCAGCTCTACGGGGTGTCTCTTCTCCCCACGTTGCAGGGCCCCCAGGATACTGGCAGAGAGAAGCCCTCAGTTCCTGGATCCAAACGCTTGGAGGGAGGGTAGGGCCGCTGGCACTCCTGCCGCTGCCCCTGTTCCCAGCAGAGCAACCCTGAGACCTGGCCTGAATATCCCATGTGGGCTCAGGTCCCTCCGGCGAAGGTCACCCTGACCGCAGGTCCTCCTGGCACGCTGCAGGCTCCCAGCCCCCCTCCAGTGGCACATAAACACGTATGTACAAACATTCATACCACACATACACACATGTACACATGCACACAGCACGGGCACAAACACACCTGCACACACGGGCTGAGTGCTCTGTTCCCTTGGGGACAGTGGTGGGGGCTGGGGCTGTCTCAGGAGGGGGCTGTGTCAGGCTGCTAATCCCACCCTCACACGAGCTCCAAGGGCTGTACGGTGCGTGCTGAACCAGCCCTGATACCCCAAAGGTCACGTGGGGTTTAGGGGAAGGGTGGGCAGCCTGCACAGTCACACACCCCAGGACGTGGGGCAGAGTCGCTCTCCAGTTCTGGCATGTGTCCCGTGGCAGGGAGCCCCTCAGTTCAGGCTTCAGTAAGTGGCTACTGAAGGAATAGAAACAGTGTAACCTGAGACAGGGAGGCAGCGACTAAAATTAAAAACCCAGATAACCCATGAGCTCCAGTGTAGTTGGCAGGCTAAGCAATGCCACCGTCCCATGTGAGTGCCCGGCTGTCCCACTTCCCATCCAGTTCCCTGCTTGTGCTCTGGGAAAGCAGCAGAAGGTGACCCAAAGCCTTGGGACCCTGCACCCGCGTGGGAGACCTGGAAGAAGCTCCTGGCTCCTGGCCATGGTCAGCTCAGCTCCACTTTGGCCACTGTGGCCATTTGGGGAGTGAACCAATGCATGGAAGATCTTTCTCCCTCTGTCTCTCTGAATTTCAAACAAGAATAAATAAGCCCTTGGGGCTGGCGTGGTGGCTTAGCGGCTGAGGTCCTCACCTTGAACGTGCCAGGATCCCATATGGGTGCTGGTTCTAACCCCAGCAGCCCCGCTTCCCATCCAGTTCCCTGCTTGTGGCCTGGGAAAGCAGTCAAGGACGGCCCAAAGCCTTGGGATTCTGCACCCGTGTGGGAGACCTGGAAGAAGTCCCTGGCTCCTGGTTTTGGATCGGTGCAGCACCGGGCATTGCGGCTCACTTGGGGAGTGAAACATCGGTTGGAGAATCTTCCTCTCTGTCTCTCCTTCTCTCTGTATATCTGACTTTGCGATAAAAATAAAATGAATCTTAAACAAATAAGTAAACCCTTAGAGCAAGCCTGGTAGTCCATAGAAGGTGGGAAGTAAGAGAGCAAGGCACCTGGACGGGCAAAGGAAGAACAGGAGTTGGTCCACAGAGCAGTGACAGCAACGCACACAGACCAGCAGTGACAGCAGAGTTCGGGAGGGGGCAGTCCTGCCCGTACGCACCTTGTAAGAACGATGCCTCGCACGAAACCCTGGAGCAGGTAGCAAGTGCAGGCTCACGCCTGCGCACCAAGGACACTGACGCCTCACGGAGCGGAGGGAGCTCAGGGTCTCAGGCTCAGCGGTGGGAAGGGGGTGATCGGCAAGCTGGAGCTTTTCTTGCTGCGAAGGAGCAAGTGATAAAACCAAGGCACATGGAGTCGGTGCGCTGGGAGCAGGATGAGGCTGGCTGCTCCGGGAAGCCTTGACAGGCTGAGGCTCAGCCCCTGCCGCGGCTGCTTCCCCAGCAGGCTGTGTTCCTTCCTGAGGTTGCACTCTGAGGGCACCTGTGTGTTCTGGGTCCCAGGCCGTGTGTGCGTGTGTGTTCTCTCTCACCTCGCTTTAATTGCAAGGTTCTAAGTCAGCAGCCTCCTTGTGTTTGACCCACACCCCATCGCAGGTCATGGTGCCTAGAGCCTGCCTGTGCTCAGTCCACGCAGTGACACGCCCCACGCAGGAGGCTCAGGCCACGCGGTGACACGCCCCACGCAGGAGGCTCAGGCCACGCGGTGACACGCCCCACGCAGGAGGCTCAGGCCACGCGGTGACACGCCCCACGCAGGAGGCTCAGGCCACGCGGTGACTCGCTCAGCTTGATGAATTTCCTGGCAGATGGTGAGGAGTCCTTCACCCCCCACCCCCGCAGGGGGAAGCTGAGAAAACGGACCACATCCACACCTCTGTCCTCATAGGAATCGAGCTCAATGATGCTGACAGAACAGCTTCGGGGCAAGGTGCGGTGCTAGCATCCCCTCTGAGGACCAGCTTGAGCTTTGGCTGCTTCCCTTCTAACGTGCCTGGAAAAGCAGTGGCCTCTGTGCCCATGTGGGAGACCCGGAAGAAGCTCCGGCGTTGGCCCAGCCTTGGTCAGTGTGGCCATTTGGGGAGTGAACCACAGGATAGAAGAGCTCTTTGTAACTGCTTTTCACACGAATCAATCTTTACTTAAAGAATGGAGATACTGTAATGAAGCAGTGGCAGGCAGTGCGGGGGTGGGGGAATGGCTAGGGACCCTCACAGGGCACTGGCTGGTGCCATGGCAGCCATGGCGTGGCCACGTAGCCCTCCTCCTTGTACACACGTGTGACCACCAGGTGTGCAGCAGGCTTGGTGCTTCCGACCTGCTGGTGGGCAGGGAGTCGCAGCTGGCACAGTCCACGCTGGGCTATCCTGGCAGAACCTGCTGGGGAGGCCTTGAGGGGTAGCCAGCAGATGGCAGTGGGGATAGACACACCCCGAACTAGGGCAGGGGGAGGGTTCAGGTCCTGGTTTTCCCAAGATGAGTACTTAGGCATGCAGACCGAGTCTGGGACTCGTCAGATTTCCAGCCTGTCAAGTGAGTTGGCCAAGCCCATGAGGAGGCGGACGCAGGCATGGCCACACGGATGGACAGGACACAGCCCCGCGGCACAGCAGGTGTTCACGGGCCTGGGAAGCTGGTCTCTGCACGGACAGCTCCAGTTCTGGCCTTTTCCTCAGTGGTTGCCAGCAGCCTGCGGATGCCCCGGCTCCCCCGCCTGCCCCACCCCAGCCAGGCTCCAGCAGCCAGGGCTGGGGTCCCAGGCCACAGTGTCCAGGAGTTCCTGAGCTGGCAGTGGGTAATGACCAGCTGTGCCGTGCAGGGGCCTGGGTTCTACCTAAACACCTTCCAGATGTGGACACAGCTGCCCGGGAGCTTGGCTCCAGCTGGGGCTCCTGTTTGTGAGCTGTTAGGAAAACAAAGCCGGAGGCAGGGAGCCGCACCCCATAGCACAGTCAGGCCCCCGGCTGTGCAAGAGGAGCCAGGCACGGTGCTTACCGCTTCCATCTGCCTGGCCCACAGCCGCTGCCCCACTGCCTGGGACCTGGCTCCTCCCAGCCAAGCCCAGGGTTCCAGGGGCTCCAGGTGGACTGGGCAGAGCCGCCCACGGTGTGTGTCCCATGGTGTGTGGCTGGGGTGGGGGTGGAGTCAACGACCCACACATGGACTGGATGCTATTGGTCTGGGGAGAACTAGCCCAAGTTCACCTGCTTCGGCCTTAGCAGGTGCCACAGTCTGACTCGGGATCAACCACAGAGTCAACCCCCAGGCTGGATCGGTGGGCTCGCTGTGGGTGCCGGTCTGGGAGTGGACTGTTCAACAGGGCAAAAGCTGCCCTTGCCAAGATGGATGTGGACATGGCTGCCTGTGTGTCCAGGGCCTCTCACGCACTCCTGCTGGGAGCAGGATGCTGTCCTTGGCCTTGCGGGATACCACACTGGCCCGTGTGCTGCAGGCAGTGCCTGGACCCTGGCCCTTCCACCCCTGTCCCTTTCCACTGAAGGACCAGCTTTGCCAGAGGAGAGGCAGTGCCTGGATGCCCCTCCCAGCAGGCTGAGCAGCTGCCAGGCGCAGGACCCGCACACTGCAGAGGCCCACCCAGGGACAGGTGGTGAGGGCCCAGCAAGCCCACCCCATCCTTTCTTCTGGCTCTGCTGGCCAGGGGTCTCGGGCATGGCAGCTGCCCACTTGTCTCCAGCTCAGTATGAGCTCCGACCTGCAGACCCGGTCACCGCCTGCTCCTATGCTGCCCAAACTACGGCTCTCCTCAGCCACGTGGCTCCTGTGGGAGGCCTCTCACCCTCTCACGGGGTGCAGAACCCCAGAACCTGGCGTGTTCCAAGAGCCAGATGTCTGCAGGCTGGTCCAGGTCCGCCCACGTGCCGGTTAGGGTCTCAGGCCTTCCCGGCCACGTGTTTGGCAATCTCGGGGAGCGTGGTGCCTTCCCAGGGTGAGGCTCTTCTGGGGCGGACGGAGGTTACTGTTACACTCATTCTTGCTCTCACCCAAACACGCCAACCCAGACTCGACACAGACAGTGGCAGAGCTGGGACCCGGTCCGTGGCCTGGCCTGGCCCTGCCCACCCCTCCTTGCTGCCCTGGCTGTGTCCGGACAGCTGCCAAGGCTCTGCCCACCCTTGGGGTTGGGGGGTACGGGTGGAGGGCACTGCTGTCCCCACTCACAGTGAGGCAGCTGGGGGCAGAGTGAGGGGTGATAGTTCAGGTCACCCCACCCGCCAGCCGGCGGGTCCCCTGTGGCTTAGGCTTCCTCCTGGCCATGCCGAGCCAGCCCGCGGCACGCCAGCACCCCTGGGCCTCCGCGGCTCCTCCGGATTCCCCAGCTGAGCCCTGGTGAGGCCCCGCCTCTGCAGAGCGGAATTCCTGGCCCGCCCCTAGCTGCAGCTCCCAGCCCCCGGGGGTGAAGTGGATGGGGACCATAAAGCCGGTTTACAAGGGGCAATAAAAGTGTCACGTTTCAGCTGGTCTTCCTGGACAGGAAATTTCAGTAGCAGACACGACAAAGGCCGCAGCCCTCAGACGCAAACAGCCCTACTAGGCTGAGGACGCCCTTGCTGGAGGGGGGAGGGAGACGGGCAGCTCCCCACACCATGCCAGTCTCGCGCGGGGCGGGCCAGGCCGCTACAATAGACTGTTTTGTCTACGTTGCAGCAGTGTTTATAATCCCTCTCGTTGTCTGTCCGCTGCACGGTGCAGCACCCTCCCCTCCCTGCCTGCCTGCCTGCCTGCGGTGAGCTCTAACTAGCACCAGGCACATGTAGGCAGGGTCAAGGGCTGGAGATTTAGGGGTGGCTGACCTTGAGATGGGCGGGCGTGGGCAGGCTCAGGGGCACTGCGGCTGGGTCCGTGCCCACCGACCCCTCTCTGACAAGCCGCAGGGGCAGTGTCCATCACCTTCGAATCCACCTGTGAACTGGTAGCAGGGCTGAAGCCAGGCCCCCGGAACCAAGCCCCACTGCTGTGTCTCTGGTCTAAAGCCTTCCCCCAAATTGTATGCCCACAGAAGCAACTCTGACCCACACAGCAGCCACCAGCCCTGTGGGCATCAGAGTGCTGGCCACCTTCCGGGTCCTCGACACATCCACCTTGGGTTTCAGTGGCCTAGCCAGCCAATCCTGTATTTCACATGAGGTCTATTTCCCACCACTCCCAGCATCACTGGGACCCCTTCATTCACCCTAGCCCGGAATACACAGCTGCTTAAATGAGACTTTGTCAAAATGAAGGTACGTCGAAGGTACTGTCACAGGCAGCCGTGCTCCGAGGCTGCCAAGCGTAATCACCCTGAGTACTGCCCAGACCTGCAGGGGTGCCCGTGGCGACTGTGGCTGCTTACTGGAGGGCATTTCGGTGGCCCTCACCAGGGCTGGTTGGGGTGACCTAGGAGGCCCTTTCCGGCTCCAGGTCCACAAATGGGGGCCTGAGCACCACCAGGAGTCTGAACATAACACTGTCTGTTCTTGTCAGTCTGGAGGCCCCTGGGCACCCCTGGACAGTGGCAGTGGAGCGGTCCCCTCCTCCCTGGCCCCGAGGGTCCTCGTCCTGATGTGTGAGGGGTAGCTGTGGTGGCCAGCCTGCTTGCTGCAAGGGGGGAGGCTGGGCGCAGGTCTACCACTGCCACACCGGGGACTGGAGTGTGCCTCCTAATTGCCCGTGACTTACACACTTGGCGGAGCTCCCAGCCGGCCTCCATAAATCAGGGCTCTGTAGCCGAGTGCCTGTCAGTGTGGCCTCTGCTGACTGGGGGAAAGCCAGAGGAGGAGGGGGAAGGGAGAGTCCGCCCCCTGCCCCCAGGCACCTGCTTCGCCACCGCCTCCCCCCACCCCCGCCTGGGGCTGAGGCCCCAAGAGGGACAGCAAGTTCAGGGTGTCCTACTTTTTTCAGGGTGTCCTACTTTTTTCGTGGTGTGCAGTATCTGCAGGTGTGTTGTGCACACAGCTTCATGGTGCGCGCATGGCGTGTGGCTCATGTGTCCATGTGTGTGTACAGGCATGTGTGGCCTGATGCCCATCAGGAGGACAGGCAGCCAGGGGATGTGGCAGAGGACAGAGGTGACCTTAGGGCGAGCAGTGGCCGCCCCAGGTGGCGGACAGGCTGTGGGGACCGGTTCCCAGCAGTGCCTTAACACCCGACCAAACAGCGCTCCAGGACAAACTCGCACAAGGGGCAGGGAGGAAGGCACTTGTTCTGAAATGACACAATGCACACCCTGCCTCCTAACGGGGAAAGGGCTGAGGGCCCGGCCAGGCCTTCCCAACTGGGCGCAGCCAGAGCCTGAGGCACAGTCACCACCTGTTTCCAAAGGCAAGCGGATGCCTAGGACAGGCACTGGGCTCGGGCCGGCGGAGGACACAGTGGGCAGGGGAGGTGGATGCTGGCCACGCCCTGTGCTGCTGGTCGGGCTGGGGACTAGGAAGATCTTCTGTCAAGGGTGGGGCCAAGTTCCCGGTGGAATGGGAGGCAGGTGGGCAGCTGGGGGGCGGGGCAGCGGCATCAGATGCAGGCGCAGCAAAGGGTGGGGCAGTCCAGCTTGGCCGGGACCCCCGCGTCCCCCGCCTTCCTGTTGACCTTGGGCAACAGCAGGACGAAGGCCATGGCCAGGGCGCAGTGGTAGAAGCTGTGGACATACGTGTGGTCCCAGTCCTGTGAGGCAGGGGTCGCCCGTCAGCAGGCAACTGGCAAGCTGCCTCCCTCTTTGTTTCTCTCCCCCTCCTGCAGGGCTGGGCATGGCTTCATAGATCCCAGCTCTCAGGAGGTGGTCCCCATCTTTCTGGGGGCCTCAGGCCCACAAGGCTGCACCCCAGCCCCATGCCACCTGGGCTCGGTACCTCAAAGAAGAAGCGCAACATGAGGGCCAGCGCCCCGAAGCAGAGGCCGGGGCCCAGCTGCTGTGTGTAGACGCTCTTGTCAGGGTACAGACCCTTCTTCTTCCTCATCTGCCGCAGCTGCAGGTCGACAGGGCGACAGCGTGTTGGGGACAGTCCTCTTCACCCCCAGCCATCGGTGGGCCCATCCTGGGTGACCCACCTCCCACCCAGGAACCCTGCTCCCCTCCTGTCTCTGGGACGGGGCAGCCCGCCCTGCACCCATGCTTTTCAGCCAGGGGCAGCCCTATGGTTACTGACAGCTCCTGAGGTCCCCACGCCATGTGGCCTCAGCGGGGCCCGAGGGACCGCCCCGGTTGCCGCCCCAGGTACAGGAGCTGGTGTAGCGGTCACCACCCCCAGCTGACTTCTGCAATGGGTGCTCAGAACTCAGGGGGTCATTAAGCCCGGGAAGGTGGCAGAGCCTGGCAAGAGGGTGCCCGACCCCCAGCCTTGGCTGGTACAGGCTCTGCTGGGGACCTGAGCAGTGTGTGACTCCTGCTGCCATACCCTCCCTCCTTGTTAACCCCACTCCTGCCAGGAAGTCCTCTGAGTCCGCCTAGGCCTTGGTCCTCACTGTGCCTGGGATCCCGCTTGCTAACAATACCCATGACAGCACGGCGGACTAGGCTTCCGTGGGCAGGTGGCAGTCACTTCCCCAGGGTGTTTGTGGACTCTCGGGAGGCTCAGAGTCAGGAACCTGGGTGGCGGGCACGGTCAGCTGGCCCTGAGAGCCCTGTGCTTGGGTTTTGGCAGGAGCCCCGGGTCCCGGGGGCGGGGCACGCACCCACTTGGCAGCAATGATGAGGACAGCCGAGCCGATGGGGCCCGAGTACACTCCATAACCCCAGCGATCGTGGTAGACGCGGACGGCGATGGTCAGCACGCCCAGCATCACCAGCGTGGACCTCTGCGGCTCCTCGAAGTCGGCCAGCGCTGGAGGGTGGGGCATGGACACGAAGAGAAAGCAGCAGTTGAGGGACCCCTTCCACCCACCCTGCTTTGCCCGCCCCTCAGGGCCCTGGGGGTCAACCCGACCTGGGAGCTTGGGGTCACAGGAGCACATGGGAGTGTGTGTGTGTGGGGGGAGTCTGTCCCCAGGGATCACTGGGATGAAGCCCCCAGGAACTAGAGCTGAGCGCTTCATGGGTGCTCCTACTGTGGGGGCTTCGTGGAGAGGAGGGAGCTGAGCTGGGAGCAGCCCAGAGCTCCCCAGGCAGGAGTGGGGCGGGCGCATGCTAGCCCCTGCACAGGTCCCTGTTACAACAGGGTGCTTCCTCCGGGGTGACTCTGGCACCCTGGAGCAGGACGAGGGGGCTGGGGGTGGCACTCACCCATAAGCGACACCCACATGCTGAGCGCCGTCCCGTAGACACTGAAGTACTCCAGCAGGTCGTGGCGCATGAAGCACAGCACAGACAGGCCCGGCCCGCTGCAGGCGTGGTACAGCTGCCAGGGGGCCGGCGCGGTCAGCACAGGCCTGAGAAACAGGGTCCCCACCAGCCCTCCCCTGGCAGTCTCACAGGAATCAAGGGGGACATGGGTGTGTGAGGAGCTCACGGCTTCTCCTGGGTGGCAGGGCCCTGTGTCACTCAGCAGAGATCCCTCTGAACCACTGCCCCTTCCACGGCTGGCTCCAGAGGGAGTTTGTGTCGCCTGGGTACTTGGCTAGAACGCTGCTCGCGGGATTCTGTGGTCAGTGGTGTGGTGCTGTGGTCTAAGTGGCCACCAACAGCGTAGCCACTTCCACTTCCAGGACAGCTCCCTGCCCTGTGCCTGGGAGGCAGGGTGCCTGCACTCACATGGAGACCCGGATGGAGCTCGGCCTCCTGGATTTGGCCTGGCCCAGCCACAGCAAGATCTCTGCACGGGTCCCCACTGTGCTCAAGTGTCCCTTCTCGTTCTCACAGTCAGATTTAATTATGTGGTTGTATCACCCTGACAAGTCCCCCCAGTGTGAGCTGGCCAGGGGCCAGCGGGGCAGGAGGGAGCAGCCCCCCTGGGGGCAGGGCAGGAACAGTGAGGGACGTTAGGGCCCATGTAGAGCGTATCCACTGACGGCAGAGAGGAGCTGTGTCCTGAGCAGGGCGGTGGCGGCTGTCAGCATCTCTGATCTGGCTCCAGGCCTCTGCGGGCTGGGCTGGGTGCTGCTCAGCCACATCTCTCAGTGTCCACCGCCTGCGCCTCCCCCTGGGTGACAGGGAGCAGGCTGCCCCTAAGGGATGCAGTTCTGCCTGCAGCATGGGAGGGTAACCGGGCACCTGCCCAGGGAGGAGGGGCAGGGCCACCCTGGCATGTGGCTCTCTGGTGAGATCTAGCCCAGGGGAGCGTGGCTGTGTGGGGCGTGGCTGTGTGGGGCGTGGCTGTGGACATTCAGGCCAGTGGCTGACCACGGGGTGCATTCTCCAGGCGCGGGGACTAGAACCTTGCACTCTGGAGTTCCCAGCAATCCAGCTATGGCGATTGGTGGGGGCGGGGCAGAAACCACACACTGGGCGGCGCCGGCTGTGACTTGGAGGCTTGGGGACATCTGTGACACGGGGCAGCTGCCCGTGCCGCTCTGGGGCCTGGCAGGGCAGGTCTGTGATCTCTGATCTCCAAGACTGGCCTCACGGGCAGCTGTGGGGCCAGCTCAGCCCAGGCAGGGAGGGGAGGGGAGCCAGGCCCCTGGGAACAAAACCCCAGCTGGTGTCCCCAGCCGGGAGGTCCCATTCTGCTCCGGGCTCCCATCTGATCTTCCCGAGATGGCCCAGGCCAGTGGCCAGCCAGGAGCAAGCAATGTGAGCGCTTGTGGCCCAGCCCTCACCCAAGGGCCCCAGCACCACGGGAGGGGTCGAGGCGGTGCCCCAGCCCCCGGGCATGCCCCGTTCCTGCTGCAGACTAAGCCAGACCTGACCACTTCGAGATGCAAGTACAAAGCATGTGCCGTGTGTGCAAGCACCTGTATGTGCCCACAGGCTCCATCTGTGACCACATGTGTCCTTGGCGTTCTGTAGGAGAGCTGGCCTGCACTAGGGGGGTGGGGCTTCCTAGAGCTGGCACTGATGAGAGAAGGGGCAGTGCCTAAGAGTGGCTGGAACAGGACAGGCTGGGGGGAGGGGCAGGTGCCCAGTGGTCAGGCACACAGGCTGGATAGGCAGCCAGACGGGGGCAGGAGGGGGGCTGAACGTCCGAGAGGGCACTCGGTGGGGCTTGGTGCCTGAGAGCCGAGGAGAGCCAGGCGGGAGAGAAGAGATGGAGAGAAAATTCGTCGTGGAGGGGCAGGGCTGGGAGAGCAGAGGCAGGCAGATGGGCAGATGGAAGGATGGGTGGTGTGGATGGGCAGGCAGAGGGGTACACAGGCGGGCGGACAGGCAGATGGACAGGCGGGCCGACAGGCAGATGGACAGGCGGACACACAAGCTGGGGGCCCCAGCAGGAAAGGCCTACAAGGGACCAGGTACTCAGCTGCTTGGGGGATGAGATCACCCCACGGCAGCCCCCCGGAGCCTGGGCGCCTGTGGGGTGGGAGGCTCAGGGGAGCAGGCCCTGGCTCAGGAAGGCTCCACAGATGGAAGGGCTCCTGCTGGGCAGGGCCTGTCCTTCATGCTCCCTGCCCTGCCTGGCTGTGGTGCTGCTGGGAAGCTGGACCCAGGAGCCCGAACGTGGGCATCCCGGGAAGGCCCAGGCAGCACTTGAGTCTGGGGGTGGGCGTGTCCTCTCCCGGTCCCTCTCCAGTCCCAGGTCCCCTCCCTCTGGCGCTTCCCCCACCTCCCCACGCCCCACAAGCCCCCAGACTCACCGCCACAAAGAACATGGTGAAGACATAGACCATGGCCTCCATGTGGAAGCGTCTCTTGGCCGCCACGCTGGCGGTGGGCAGCAAGGCCAGGCTGCTGAGGGTGGGCAGCAGCAGTTTGGCCACGAGTGCCCCCATGGGTGCTGGTGGCTGGGGGCGGAGGCGTCCCCGGGAGAAAGGCGCTTGTTCACTTGCTCCCGGCAGAGGCTCCGGCGGCTCTGCCCTGCACATGTCGGGCAGCGACACATGGATGCCGACAGCTGAGGCCACGTGGGCAGCTCCTGTCCCTGCCTTTTTTTTTTCTTCTCCTCAGCAGCCACAGGAGCTGACTCAAGGGACCTACATCTGTTTTCTCTGGGGACTTGCAGCTGCCTTCCCTGCTGGGCCGGGAGGCAGGGGACAAAGGAACCCAGGAGTTAGCCACCTGTGCCTGCGAGAAGGACCCTGCAGCTAAGGCCCAGCCTGCAGTCCCCTGGGCCCTGGGTCGCACCTGGGCCCTCCCATTACATTGTCTCTCTCTTACCTAAAGTGACTAGCAGACTAGGGACTTCCACAAGAAAGGGTTACTTTGTATTTATGTGAAAAGCAGAGCTGCAGTGAGGAGGAGGGGGGAGAGAGAGAGAGAGAGAGAGAGAGAGAGAAAGAGAGATGAGAGATCCTTAATCTGCTCATTCTCCAGTGCTGGGCCAGGCCAGAGCCAGGAGTCAGGGACTTCTTCCAGGTCTCCCAGATGGGGGGCAGGGGCCAAGCACCCCAGGACATCCTCCTTTGCTTTGCCAGGCACCTGAGCAGGGAGCTGGACCGCAAGTGGGGCAGTCAGGACTTGGACTGGCGCCTGTGGATGTCAGCACCTCAGACGGAAGCTTAGCCACAGAGAGCGCTTCCCTTCCTTGTTGACAACAGCTCTTTGGCCAGCCCCTGGGGAAGACCCGACCCCTCGCCATTGTTATCAGAGGACTTGGGGGCCTGCCCAGCCGGGCTCCCGTCACCCCCTGGCCGTGCAGCTTGAGCTGTCCAGGCTGATTCTCCAGGTCGCTTGATGGGTCCTTTGTGGTCAGCAGAAGTACTGCTTGGTGGATACTCGGTGCTCCCGGCAGCCCCCTCTTCCTTCCATCTGAAAACTACCATTTCGCTTTCCAGAAATCTCTGTCTTGGTTTGCGCTGCCAGCAATGGGAGACCGTGTGGCTGAGCCACCCTGCCCGGGTGCCCACAGTTCTCGGTGTGATGCCCAGGTCTGCAGGACCCCCTTGTCTGCCTCTGCTTCTCCTCTCCCTGCTCTGCCCAGCCTGCCCACCCCCACAAGCTTCCCACCCCTGGGCTGTGAGGCCAGTGGAGGTCTCCCATGCCCCTTAGGCCATGTCCCACCTCTGGCACATGCCCTTGTTGGGTTTTGGGACCACAGCATTTGGGGCGGGGGCCATGGCTGGATCTGGCAAGCCATGTGTGTTCAGCACAGCCTGGCTGAATCAATGGCTGCTAAAGAATGAATGAACATCCAAGGGGGCGTGGCTGCCGCCCGCTCGTCTGGCCTCGGAGGAACTCACTTCCTTCTCCAAATGGGAAAACCAGAGTCTGTTGTGTGTGTGCATGGCTGCGGGTGGGGGGCACGCTCCCCAGGCCCGTGCCCCCGCGGGTCTGCTCAGCACACGCCCCAGACCCAGTCTCTACCAGGAGTGCCAACAGGGGTGACATGATTCTATGTTGGGCTAGGAGGATATGCCGGGGGCCAAACCCACATGGAAACCGGGCTGCCTCACAGTTAATGCTGGGCACAGGATGTGAGTGTGAGCACGTATGTGCATATGTGTGTATTCATGTGTGTGTGTGTATCATGGCTGTGTAATCCAGACCAGGGCTGCCAGCTTGGGGAAAGAAGGGGAGGGAGAGATGGTGGGCTAAGACTCAGAAGGGCTGTAGCCTGGAGCAGTTGAGGAGTGGGGGCTTCCCCAGGGGGCAGGCAGGTGGCCAGCAGGCCACTTGGAGAGGCTGGCCCGAGCGGAGCGTGAGCCGCCCTCTGGGGTGGAGGTGGGGCAGCTGTCTGCGGCTCCGGCCGGAGCCCAGCCTCCTGGACACAGCCCAGCTGGCGTGGGGAAGGCGTCCAGCTCAGAGCAGGGCTGGAGTGACCCTCGGTGCTCCTGGGAGCAAAGGAAGTGATGGCCCTGGGGCTGGGGGGCCCGAAGGGGGACGCCGGGAATGTTGTGCAGTGAGAAGAGGAGGAACCAGCAGCCTGGGCTGGGGTCCCTGTTTCTGCCCCGCCCCCACTTCCTCGCCCCTCCCCCTGCTTCTCACCTGCTGCAGGCTCCAGCCAACCCAGACCCCACCCTCTCGCCTCAGCTGCTCCGGCCTCTGCTCCCAGCAGCCCTGCTATCCCTCAGGGGCTCACGCTCCCTTCTCAAATATCCCACGACCCTGGGCGCGTCTGGAAAAGTACCGAGGAGGCGCCAGAGGTTGTCCTGGGGTCCCACGGGCCCTTCTGTGGGGTGCACACCTCTTATCCCACTTCACACCCGGCATGTGCCAGGAGCTTGCTCGAGACCCCCCAGTTAAGCCCAGGATTCCCAGCCCTGGCCCGGAGAGCGTGGGGGGCCCAGAGCTAGGCACAGGGTCTTAGAGCGCTGCTCTCAAAGCCCTTCCTGTGCCCAGCAGGGGGCACCAGTCCCAGATCCGTCTGGGTGGTGGAGAGAGGGGTGCAGCCCGCCCTGCCCCCCAACCTCCGGCGGGGGCGCGGCCGTTTTATAGCTGTGCTGAAATGTCCGGAATGCCGTGTGCTCCGGCCTCTGGGACAGCTGTCTGTTTGCCTGGCTGACCCAGAGTTGGGCCAGCTGCTGCCTCTGTGGCCTCCACATTCCATGCGCTGTGTTGCCCTGGAGCAGTGCTTGCGCTCTGGGGCTCTGTGTGGGGTCCTCCAGGTATCCCTGCACCCAGTGCGGGTGGAGGGGACAGGTGGCTTCGGGCTCATCCGGGCTCTTTCCTTGCAGAGCGACGTGCTGTGTGGGGCTGGGGGTGATGAGACGCTGGGGGTGGCGGGGAGCGGGCAGAAGGCTCTTCCACCCCCGTAGAGCTCCTGGGGCAGCCCTCAGTCAGGACCCTAACTGAGGGTGGGCACACCTGCAGGGGAGGGGACTGCTGCACCCATGGGACCCAGTGCCAGGCCTGGGATCTGAATCCTTGTTGGTCATTTCCTGCTTTCCAGTGGCCGTGCTGCAGGGAGCTGCTGGTCGGGGCCACTCTGGTCACACCTGGGTCATTGGCCAACTCAGACCCCACTGCCACCAGAGCCCCCAGCCCCCCGCGGTGTGGGGAGAGTGGCCCTCGAAGGGGACCACATGGCCAGGAGACCTCCTGGCTGCCTTTTGCAGCTTTGCTGGGTGATGGTGAATTTTCAGTGCCATCCTGTGGGGCCAGCCACCCTGGCTGGTTTCCCCTACTTGGTGCCAGCAACAAGTGCCCCTCCAGACCTTAGAGCAAGCAGACTTGGCCCCATAGGCCCCCACAGTTCCTCTTGTTCTGACATGGCCGACTGAGATGGGATGGGAAGGGAAGTGAGAACCCCAGGGCACGTCAGGGCCAGCCCTAGCAGGTCAGCTCACTGAGGTCTCCCAAGGCCCTTGCCCTTAGGGATGGCCGGCATGACCTCCTTCCCAGCGGGGCACTCTCCCTGTCACCCAGCCAGGGGACAGTGGACAGAGACGCCTCACCCTCACCCCTGCAGGACAACATGGAGACCCTGGTGCCAGGGTCTCCCCTCTGCTCACCTGGCGGGGTGCATGCCCACACTGCTAAGCAGCAGGAGCCCCCGAGTCAGTATGCCTGCATGTGTATACCTAACTGACCATGTGTCCCAGGGGACTGGGGGGTGTGCTGGATGCCAGTGGGTCTTACATTTGGGAGCTCCTTGGAGGCCACGGAGCCTGGAGGGCCACACACCTGCGGGAGGTCACAAAGCCAGAGGGGACGTGTCCCAGGTGGCCAACCTGTAGCATTAGACCCTGGGCCTTTCTCAAAGGAAACCTTTAGTCACTGTGGCACTGGTACTGGCTGTATGTGGGAGCCAGCATCCCCAGGAAGGGCCTGGCCGAAGGGGAGGAAGATGCGGACCCAGGGGGCTGTCCATGCGTCCAGGAGAGGAACCACGTGTGTGGGGTCCCGTGGTGGGCAGAAGGCTCCCCATGCCTGCACCTCCGCGTGCAGACTCCAGGGGGCAGTGTGTGGCTGGGTTAGGGTGAGCTCTGCCTCCTGCCCCAGGACCCCCCGGGGAAATGGGACTGGTGAGAACTGTCCCCCCAGCATTGACAGGGCAGCAAGGAACGGGTGTCCCCACTGTTGGCCAGGGCCTGGAGGGCTCTGACATGGACATTGCCCTCCCAGCTCCTGCCCGTCACTGCTGGCTGTTCCCTCCTGACCTTTTCTGGCCAGTGGTCAGTCACAGGGCAGGACTTACCCAGCTCCCGGCCATGCCCACACAGCCCTGGCCCTGTTGTCCGCAGTGCCCGGCAGGGGTGCTGAGCGGTGGGCTGGCTGAGCTGCCTCTCCACCGCCCGCCTCTGGAGGAGCCCGCCCCCGCCGTGCAGGCCGCCTGTCCCCCGAGGGGCTCCAGCCCAGTGCGCTGGCCTGGCCTGGCCCCTCCAGTCTGACTCAGCAGCAATGGCGGGCGGCCTGAGCCCTGGGCCCGGCCCTGCCAGGGGCTGCCCGGCTGGCCCAGGTTCAGTTGGGCCCCTGCGCCCTGCCAAGCTGGTGTTGACATCTGCAGAGCCATGACTGGCTTCTTCCCCACGGGCCCTGGCCATCCCGGCCGTCTGGTCTGAAGGCCCCGGGCACGTCTGCCCTCTCCAGGGGGCCTCCCCGGGTGCCCTGGCTGGGCCCCCTGCAAGCCCCCTGCTCCACCTGCTCGGCCTTCTACTGCTCAGGACACCCGCTCTGCAGATGGGAGGCCCCCAGGCTGGGGACAGAAGCTGGCCGGGCGGGGCGGGGGCGTGCTTCTGTCCGCTTCCCTGCTGACCCCAGGCTGGAGGCCGCCGCGTCTGGACACCCAGCGCGCTCCCCAGCCCCGGGCCCGGGCCGCCGCCCGCGGCAGCCAGCAGGCAGCTGGGCCGGCCTGGCCGCGCTCCAGAGGCGCAGAGCGGGTTAAAGCGTGCGCCAGGCCGGCCGGCGGCGGGCGGGGGAGCGGCCTGCTGGGGAAGTGTGAGATCCTCCCCGTCTGCCTGACAGCTATAAAGGCCGCCGCCGGCCGCCCCGCCGCCACTGGCTGCAGCCCCTCCCGGGAACCGCTCGCCCGGGCTCTTTGAAGCGGGCCAGGGGAGGCGGCCCGGCCGGGAGGGGGCCGGGCCAAGGCGGAGCGCGGCTGCTCGCGGCGCCGCCCCCGCAGCGCACCTGGCGCCCTGGGCCCTGGCCGGGGGAAGACGACCTGCCCAGCCAGGTCAGGTAGGCCAGCTCGTCGCCGTCCCCGGGGCTGGCAGCGTGCCGCCGGGGCACGTCACCCCCGGCAGCCCGCGAGGCCCTTATGTAATGGGAGGCGGCTCGTGGGGAGGGGGCTGGCGGCTCGGGGTGGCCCCTCGCTCCAGCCTGGGCCCCTGACGCTCTCCCCTGCAAACCTCGCCCCGCTGGCCGGTGGCTGTTTTTGGACCCCAGGGAGGGATGGATCCCGCGTGAGCCAGGCCTGGCCGGCGGCCAGCAGTGTCTGGGATCCTTAATGAAAACCGAGTGTGGGGCCCTGGGCACCTGTCTCCAGCCCGCAGGCAGGGGCTGGGGCACCCTTGGGACCGCTGGGTGGGAGAGGGAGCTGCGGGGGAGGGGAGGCCAGGGGTGAGGATTCCTGCACCTCAGGCCACCACAGGCCCTCCTCCGGGGTGTGTGTGTGTGTGTGTGTGTGTTGGGGGTGTGTGTGGTGTGTGTTGGGGGTGGCCTGGCTCATCCACAGGTGCTTGACCCGTAGGGAAGTGGGAGGTGGCGGAGGCTGCTGGGGCTGGACGAGGGCCAGGGCTGGGGGCCCTGCGGTCGGCTGGACGAGGGGACGGAGCGGGCTCCTTGGTGCTATGCTGTGTGGCTTTGGGCAGGTTGGCCTTCCACTCTGAGCTCTGGCTGCTGCTGCTGCTGTCTTCCCACTTTCCTGCAACTTGCTGGCAAGGACCGCTCAGGAAGACAGCCCCTACATTAGGCTCCCTGAAGGCGGGGCCTGTGCCCGAGGCCCCCTACCTGCTGCTCCAGTCTGTTCCTCGGCCGGTGCTGGGCCAGGGTGCTGCCTTGTGGACAGGAAGGTCAGCTGGGTTGTTCTGGCTGGGTGGCATGAGCCGGACCCACCCTCCCCCATTCCGCCTTCTCCCAGGAGGGTGGGAGCACCTATATCAGGGTCCTGCCTACCCTGGCACCAGCTGGCTGGGTGCTATGCTCCCTGGGGGCTCACCTGAGGCATGACACTGGGAGGAGGAGAGGGCCTGGCAGTCACTCCCCCGTGGGGACCCTCAGCAGTGCAGAGCTGTGGCCGAGGGGAGACGCAGCTCAGGCGTCCGGCGGCTAGCCCGTGTGCTTCCCTCGAGCACTGCCAGGCAGGGCCCCAGTGTCCACTGCCCCAGGGAGGCCGGAGACTGGGTGACAGTGCATGGCATCTTCCTCTGCATGCCTTAGGAACGTGGGGCACGGACCTGGTGCCCACGCTGCCCGTGGGTGCCCGGGGCCGCGGAGGAGCGGCTGGTGGCGTGGCCTTCACTCCCCAGGATGGATGGGTGGCAGTACCCACGCTGGGCCTGGTCCCTGCTGGCTGTGGCTGTTGTGGCTGGGGGAGCAGCATCCACTGAGGCCACGGTGAGTGAGGCTGTGGCGTCGGCAGATGGGGACCCTTGTCCCTCAGCAGGCGCTGTGGTCCCTCCCCCACGGCTGACCCTGGGAGCTTCCCAGATGAGCCGAGCTGGCCTCCGGGGCACCCGCATTCCTGGCTCCTGATGTTTGGCTGGAGAGGGAAAGGAGGAAGGAGGGCTGGCAGGTGTGGCCTTATGGGGAGTGCTGGACCTGTGGGAGTGGGGAGCCCAGCCAGGGTGCCCAGCTGGTGCAGGACAGAGCTGGCTGGGGCAGGCTGGACCAGGGGTGGGGGTCGGCAATGGTCTCTGTGAGTGCGGCAGACCAGTGCTGCCAGCCATCCCTGCTAACTCTCTCTGGGTCTCCCACCCAGCACAACAGCCCAACGTCCAACAGCCTGGAGGGAGGCACCGATGCCACGGCCTCCTGGTGGGGGGAGTGGACCAAGTGGACGGCGTGCTCGCGTAGCTGTGGGGGCGGGGTGATGTCCCAGGAGAGGCACTGCCTGCAGCAGAGGTACGGGTTCAGCACCTCACCCCCGAGCACGGAGGGCTGGGGGTGCCGGGAGGTAGTGGGTCCTGGGGTGGTCACCTGCTTCTCATGTTCTGTCACTGTGGGGTGAGGCCCCCGCTTGGCCTGCATTGTGGAAGCGTGGGCTTCCCAGATGCCTGCCGTGTGACCCCAGGCAAGGCCCTTCACCCACTGGGTACCCTGTGGATCGAGCTGTGTTGCCAGCTGGGGGTTTGGAGTCCTCTCCGGGGGGACCTGCCTGGCTCGTGCCCAGCGTCTGTGTCCCCCTCAGGCACAAGTCCGTTTCGGGTGCTGGGAACAGGACCTGCACGGGCACCCCCAGGCGGTACCAGCTCTGTCATATGCAGGTAAGGCCCCGGCTGGCCGAGCTGAGGCAGGTCTCAGGGTCAGGGACTTTGTCCAGGGTCTGCTCCGCACGCTGGAGCCTGGCTGCAGCTGAGCCCCCCACAGGCACACACTGCAGTGCTACTCCCCACGCTGCTGCCTGTGTGACTCAGAGTTGGGGTGTTCATGAGCCCCCCGGGGCTCATCTGGAGACTGCATGGTTGCTAGCTGTCTCCCAGGGGTCCTCCAGCTCCCTCCTGAACTGTGTGGGAGAGAGCTGAGAGAGGGCCAGGCTGAACCGGAACCAGGGACCCTGGGCACATGGGGCTGAGCCGAGCAGCAGGCTGGAGGGGGCCAGCTGCTTTTCTGGGATGGTGGGCCAGGGCTTGAGTCCTGGCCTGCAGTGCCAGGGTCTGCCATGAGGGGGTGGGGGGCGAGCAGGTGCCGCTGGCAGAGCTGCCCGAGGACCCGTTCTGCCACAGGGCTGGGGAGCTGGCTGGCCTGGGCCTGGAGGGCTGGAGGTTGAGCCCGAGCGAGGCCGCTGGAGGCCTTCTGTCCACCACCCCATGAAGCCTGGGCGGCAGCCCCTTCCCGCTTGACCTGCTGAAGTGGCCTCCCCGTGCCCTCATGCCCAGGAGTGTCCGCCGGACGGGAGGAGCTTCCGCGAGGAGCAGTGTGTCTCCTTCAACTCGCATGTGTACAACGGGCGGACGTACCAGTGGAAGCCGCTGTACCCCGGTACCCGCAGCCCCTCCTTCCAGCACTCAGGACCCGGCCCAGGAGAGGGCTGGCGGGGGTGGAGGGGTCACTGAGCTCCAGCCCAAGGGTCTTGGGGGGGTTCAGAGGGTCAGCTGCAGGGCCAGGACCTGGTGAGTCTGTGCCCTCCTGTGGAAGCCATGACTCCCCCCGGGAACAGCTTCCTGCCCAGGGGCATGGGAGTCTCCCAGGGTGCACAGGAACCTAGTGAGATGATCCCAGCGGGGACTGGGCATGGTCCTGGAGTAGGGGCCAGGGTGGACGGTAGCCCTTTTGTTGTGAAGGATACAAGTAGTTCAGGCAATAGCGTTGCGCGTTTTCGGGGGGCAGGGTGGAGATTGGGGAGCTCGGGGCCTTGCCCTTCGTTCAGGTCCGGAACCCCTGGACTGTGCAGCCTTAGTCTCCCCGAATGCGTCCGGGGCAGGGGCAGCCCGGGTGCCTGCCACCTGCTGAGACCGCCATCTCACCCCCACCCGCCCAGATGACTACGTGCACATCTCCAGCAAGCCCTGCGACCTGCACTGCACCACCGTGGACGGCCAGCGGCAGCTCATGGTGCCCGCCCGCGACGGCACCTCCTGCAAGCTCGCCGACGTGCGGGGGGTTTGCGTGTCTGGAAAATGTGAGGTTGTGAAGCAGTGTAGCGGAGTGCGGTTGCCTTGACTGCTGCAGCACACACAGGCACCACGCATGCGGGCAGCCGGCGGCCCGGCGCCCTCCCAGCGGCATCTCTGCTTCTTGCAGCGCATTGGCTGTGACGGCGTGCTCTTCTCCACGCACACGCTGGACAGATGTGGCGTCTGCCAGGGCGACGGGAGCAGCTGCACGCACGTGACTGGCAACTACCGCAAGGGCAACGCCCACCTGGGTAAGGGTGTCTGCTGCCACTCTCATTCCCTCCCAACCCCCTGGCCCGGTAATCCGGCTCTGGGCGGTCCTTGGAGGAGGTTCCCTCCCCTCTGGGGTCACCTGGTCCTCCGGCAGGTGGAGGTGGGCTGGCCGGGTTTGGGCCCCTTCAGCTAGCACTAGGTACCGCGGGGTTATTGGCTTGTTTGAAGGGCAGAGAGAGAGAAACAGAGATGGCTCCCGTCTGCTGGTTTGTTTCCCACATGGCTGCAAGGCCTGGCTGGGCTGGAGCCAAGGCCTGGAACCCTGGCCATGTCTCCTGTGGGTTGCAGGGACCCAAGCCCTTGAGCCATGTGCCCACTGCTCCCAGGACGTGCAGCTGGGAACGGAACCTGGGCAGTAACTGGGGCACCATGACCAGGGCTGTGGGAGCATGAGTGACGGTGTTGCATTGGGCCCAACTGGGGTTGCTTGGGTCCTAGAGGCATCCTGTGGGACTGTGTGAATGCCACCCCCACAGGGCACACTGCAGCTCACTGCTCCAGTCAGTCCCCACCCCTTTCTCCTTGACCTCCTTACTGCATCAGCTTGGGCCCACCTCCCCAGGGGATGCAGCCCTCGTGGAAGGGGTCAGTTGCCTGTCAGCTTGGGCCCAGCCTCCCCAGGGGATGCAGCCCTCGTGGAAGGGGTCAGTTGCCCATTGAACTGAATGTACATTTGGAGTAGAATCAGCCTGGGTTATTACAACCCAGTGGGGGAAAACCAGGAAGCCAGAAATCCCCTTAGCAGGTGGCAAAGGTGAGACCCAGCGTGAGAACTCTCTGCCCACAGTACCCTTGGGGAGACTGGGCCAGCCTGGACAGGGCGGTCCCTGCTAAGGACTGCTGGGGGCCTGGCGTCTGGGAGCCTGGGGGACCCGACCCCACAGCAGGCACAAGCGTGTCAGCCCCGGGAAGTTTCAGTGACAGGCCACTGCAGAGGGCGAGGACAGAGAGTAGGCACATGGGCAGCACTTGGTCCAGACACAGTGGTCAGAGCATGCGCTAGGGCAGCAGGCTGGCTCGCTGTCCTTTCCTGCCACAGCCTGGCAGCAGGCTTCCTGCCTGCGGGTTGAGGGGCTCACAGATAGGGGAGCTGATGCACAGGTAGCATGGGCCTTCGGAGCACCTGCTGTAGGCATGCCAGGTCCCCGGGGGTACCAGCCAGCTCTGTGCCTCCTGCCTGAAGCTCTGCATTGGGTGTGAGGCAGGCAAGATGCCATTGCCCACTCATCCCGTGCAGTGGTCCCTGCTGGGCCAGGCACCTGTGAACGCACTCACGCCTGGCCACACGGCAGGCCCCACTACTGTAGCAGGAAGATGTGGAGACGCATGGGAGGCTATGTACTTGGTCCCTGGTGGTCCACAGTGTTGTTTGGGAGGGGCTGGGCAGGCACCGAGAGGTAGGGGCAGGGGGACATGGCCGTGGTTGGCACAGGTGTGGGCGGCACTGCCCCTCCCCCATGTGGCGCTCCAGAGGTGGCGACCCCGCCCTCACGGGCCAGGTTGGCCTCCCAGGCGCAGGAGGGTCATGTCTGTCGTGTGTTTTTCCTCCAGGCTACTCCCTGGTGACCCACATCCCAGCTGGCGCCCGTGACATCCAGATCGTGGAGAGGAGGAAGTCGGCCGACGTGCTGGGTGTGTCCTCGGAGCCTGGGTGGCATGCCGGGCGGGTGACTCTGCCTCATCCCTTCAGGGAACCAGGAGTTACAGGCTTAATGCTGTGGCCCCAGAAACCAGCCGTGTGTGTGTGCACGCGTATGGGTGCGTCCCAGTGGGCCAGGCTGAGGCTGGCAGGAGCCAGAAGTAGCAGAGGGGTGGTCTCACGGGTGTGCAAGTGATTGGTGCAAGGTTGCGAGTGGCAGGATTAGAAGTCAACCCTTGCGCCAAGGCTGTGGCCCTGCCTGGTGCCTGATGGGAAACTGAACCTTGGATGGGGAGTCCCTGCCTCGTGGGCTCTGGAGTGACTTCCTAGTGGGCATCGCAGTCCCAGGAGGTGAATGTGTGTGAGCCTCCCACACACAGGCATGGGGGTGCTCTGTTGAATCAGCCCTCTGGTTGGAGCTGGCCTGGGACTCCTCCTGCCCAGAACTGGGCGGGCAGGCGTCCATCCTGTGCGGGCTGCAGGAAGCCAGGCCCCACCAGGCCTGCTGCTCTGTTGCTGCTCAGTGGCCAGGGCAGTGGTGAGGCTGGGAGACGGCGAGTTCTTGGAGCTGACGCGGGAAGCACCTCGGGCGGCCAGGGAGCCCTGGATGTCGGGAAGCAGGCTCTGGCTGCCGGCCTGGGGCTGAGCCTGCACCCTGCTCCCCGCCCCCGGCCTCGGCTGCTGTCTGCGGCTCCGGCGAGGGGCGGGCTCCGGGCAGCCGTGTCCTGGTCTGTCTGATAACACATGGCTCGCTGCCGCGCCTCCATGTGTCTTGCGTCAGTGACTTGGGAAGCTGGAGCCCTCTTGTCCGCGGGCCGGTTCCTGGAACCGAACTTGAGGATACTCTTAGAGAGATGCAGTGTCCCGGGAGCTGGGGCTGCCTCCTGTCTCCCGCCCCAGCCCTGTAGGCTCTGGAGCTCTCCTCCCCACCCCACCCCCGCTCTCCTGGGAGGACAGGGCAGCTGGGGGCCTTGAGCTGGGGGTCACCAGAGCTGGGACCTGGGAGTGTCCCCCGATGGCAGCCTCAGGGGAAAGCCCATTGGGATGTGTGCAGGCGGATCAGCCCCTTGTCTGGGCCCTCGCAGGCACAGGCGGGGTGGATGGGGTGGAAGGTCACATAATTGTGTCATTGTCCACACAGAGGGGTCAGAGCTGGCTGGCTTGAGGTGGCCAGGGTGGCCGAGCCTGTCTGTGCAGGTGCTGGGAGAGGACAGCTGGATACACACTTAGATGTCGCCTCCCCCCCACCCCCGCCACCTGCTGGCTGAGATGGCACACACGGAGAGCTGCCTTCAGAGCCAGAGGAAGGTCTCGCAGCCAGCTACGCCAAGGGGCGGACATGGCTGTGGCTGTGTGTTTAAGCTGGGGGGAAGTGGACAGGCCCCTGCTGGCCCTGGACGGGACAGAAGGGGTGTCGAGGCGGAGCCCAGGGCGCTGTGACCCAGTGGCTGTGTCCTTGCAGCTCTGGCGGATGAGACCGGCTTCTACTTCTTCAACGGCAACTACAAGGTGGACAGTCCCAAGAACTTCAACATCGCTGGCACCGTGGTCAAGTACCGGCGGCCCATGGACGTCTACGAGACGGGCATTGAGTACATTGTGGCGCAGGGGCCCACCAACCAGGGCCTGAATGTCATGGTGCGTGGCCAGGGGCCGGGGCCTGGGGCTTGCCACACTCTGCCCCTCGTGGGCCTTGTTCATGCACCGCTTGCCTCTCATCCACGTTGTCTCCCACCAGCTCCCTTCGCCCCTGTCCCTGTCTGGTTTGCGCATTCGCTGCGTCACCCCACCACCCAGCTGTACCACATCAATCTGAGCGCTCCCTTGCTCTTGGGAATCCCCCAGGGCACCCAGGGCGCCCAGGGCAGGTATTGGGACCTACTCATTCTCCCTACCGTGGAGCACGCTGTTCCCCAGAGGGAGCCTCCCCACGGGGCTGTCCCTGCTGGGTCGGCAGGCCAGTGGCTCCTGGATCTGCTTCCTAAGTTGTTCAGCTTTCTGAAAGCTCCCAGAATTTCCTGCAGGTGGGGGAGTGGGGCTCACTCACTTCCCCCGACCCCCATCGGAGCTGGCTGCAGCTGAGCTCCGGGGCCTGCTGCCTGCTCTGGGCCCTGCCCGGTGACTCCTGTTAGTCCTGGCGGCCCACCTGGAGAGGGGTCTCTGGTCCCGATGCCTTCTTCCATGCCTTCTTGTCCAGCTGTGCCCAGCATAGGGCTGCAGGTGCCAGGAGCTGCCCCCACCCCTGCGTTGGCGTCCTACTGGGTGGCCACCCCTTCCCCTCTGGCCACCCCTTCCTCTCTAGGTCCCAGGCCAGAAGCTCGGTGCCCACCTACAGCCCCAGGTGGAAGTGTCTGACTTCGGGCAGTCAGGGCTCCCAAGTCTGCAGCCTGGCTGTGGCCGTGAGGGTGGGAGCGTGGTCTTGGGGGGATGTCCCCAGGCCCCCCCCTTGCACAGGACCTCAGCTGTAAGCTGTGCTGTGCCTCCGTTCCCCACAGCTTGCCCAGGCTGGTGGTGCCCAGCGCCTGGCCCCATGTCTGGGCAGATCAGAGCTCCTGGGATGCTGGTGCTGATGGGAGCCCTGCAGGCAGGACAGGGAACCTCATGTTTGGAATAAACAGCCCGGGGCAGAAGGGGAGACCCCGTGGGAGGAGGCTCTTGGGCAGCAGGACTGAGTGTGGGCGGAGGCTGCCGCAGCCGGGCAGGAGCACCAAGCCCTGTGCTGGCTTGGCTTACCTGGGTGGACAGATGGACACGCACTAGTCCTTGCTCCATTCTGTATCCTGAACAGCCTCATGGGGCCTCGGAACAGCCCCGGAGGGACATTTTCTGCCACTAGCACCCTGTCCCCATTCCCTCTGCCAGCCTTCCAGGACCTCTGTGGAAGCTGAATCTACCCTGTGAGGATGGGACAGCCAGGCCAGCCCTGGGAGCGCTGAGCTGGCTTGCCCTTCAGGGTTATTCCAAAGCAAGGCGGGCCTTGGTCTTCCTCCCCCTGTGTGCCTGCCCAGGAGGCCTGTGGGTGGTAGCCACCCTTCTTAGTGCCCATGTGCAGGGTGGGCCGCTCCCGCCCCCCAATGCTCTGTGTGCCAGTGTCCTAGTCCGGGGACCAGGCTGTCCCTGGTGTGGGGTGGCAGGTGCCTGGCTCTGGAAGGGGCATGTGGGGGGCAGCACTGCGCAGCAGGGCCGGCTGGGCAGCTGTGGTCCCTCCCCAGGTGTGGAACCAGAATGGCAAGAGCCCGTCCATCACCTTTGAGTACACGCTCCTGCAGCCGCCGCACACACACCGCCTGCAGCCTCTGTACTACGGCTTTGCTGAGCCCGTCTCCGACAGCGCTGAGAGCCAGGAGCTGGGCCGCGCGGGCCTGCTGAGCTTCCTGCAACACAACAGCTCCCTCTACGGCCCCGCCTCCTCCGAGCGGCTGGGTCTGGACAACCAACTGTTTGGGCCCCCGGGGCCGGAGATGGAGCTGGGCCTGGGCAGGGGCCCGCAGACCAACGAGGTGTGCGAACCGGCCAGCGGCAGCAGTGGGGCCTGCCAGGGCGCCCCCAGGGGCCAGGGCTTCCGAGGTACAGGAACAGCAGGGCGGGGTGGGGCAAGGATTAGACCGGGGGAGAGGGGGCCAGGCCCCTGCAGACCTTGGGGGTGGGTGCCAGGCTAGCTCTCAGGCTGTGAGAGGGACACAGCACGCCCAGCACTCACAGGGGAGAGGGTTAGCCACCAGCCACCAGCACTTGGGGTTGTGTGCTTGTTGCTCACTGCCTCCCGTGTGTACTGTCACCCAGCTCATCTCGAACCCCGGCAATGTCAGCCTCATAGGAGCAGGCGGTACACCGTGTGGGTGTCTGGAAAAGCTGGGAGAAAAGTGGAGCCGGAGTCTGAGATCCACGTGTAGCTTTTCTAGAATATCTTTCCGGTGTACATGCTGAATGTGGCCCTGCTCCCGTAGCAGGTTCCCATCTGTTCGGCTGCACCTGCCAACAGGGACCCAGGCAGTGCAGGGAGCCAGTTGTTGCTCCCTGCATGGCCTGAGCCCTCGCTCACAGCGCTGGGCAGCCCAGGCCCCAGCGTTCCCACGGCCTCCCTTGTGTCCCTGTGTCCTCTCGGGAGACCATAGTGATGAGCCAGTTCCATCCCCAAGGACCGTGATGCCCATCACCCAAGGGCCTCTTCCACCCAGTCCCCATGGGGACCGTGCAGGCCGCTACGGGGGACCATGGTGACCCACACGGCCTTCTGGGAGCTCAGCGCCTCCTCGCCTGGGTCCCTCTCCCAGGCCCTTGACGTCGCCGCCCCGTCTCACTCTGCAGACCACAACACCACTGGGTCGGCGCTGGCGGGGGATGAGGGTGACCAAGAGATGGACACCCATTTCACGTCCCGGGGGTTCCTGTCTGCCAACGCCATCTCTGGGCAGCTGCTGGGCACTGGCTCGGACTCCAAGGAGTTGACGCTCAATGAGACGATGAACAGCATCTTGGCCCCTGGCGGCCCCAGGAACGCGCCAGGCGAGATCCTGCACGCGGCTCACCAGGAGCACGAGGAAGGTGGCGCCTACCTGGAGCTCAGCAGCGAGCCGCTCGCCAACTCCTCCTCGGAGGCCCCCTTCCCCAACACCAGCGCCAGCCTCCCCACCTCCGGCGGCAATAGGACACACAAGGCCAGGTAGGAGGCACCGGCCAGGACTGGAGGGCAGTGGGCGTGACCATGTTCCCCCATGTGCCTGGCCATCCACGTGTCCTCCCAGGGCAGGGGGCGGAGGGGGTGGTGCGCGGCTGTGAGCCAGGCAGGTGCAAGGCCACACCTGTCACAGCTAGCCTGGTGTTAGGGAGAGGGGGCCCTGAGTCTGGGCACACCATGGCAGAGGGGCCTGTGGGCAGGGGCCCTCTTGGACTAGGGACCGTCTGGAAACACAGTGGCCACAGACCCGCCCAGTCATGCTGCAGGGCTGTCCCTAGTGACGAGCTGAGGTGGAGACAGGACATGGAGGGGCACCCATGTCCTGGAGCCTGGGTGCTGCCGCCCTGGAAGACCCCTGCTAGGGCGGCCAATGAGATGAACAGGCAGCCGCTGCAGGATGAGCTGGGCCCTCCAGTACCAAGCACCCGTGCTGCCCACTCAGGGCTGGCGGGCAGGGAGGGGCCTGGCCATCTCTGCATGTGGGGCACTTAAAGCTGCTGAAGGCGGGGGCATGGTCTCAGCTGAGCCCTGAGGTGCTGGCTTCAGGCTCTTCCCCCACCCACATTCTGATTTTCTCACTTGAAAGGCAGAGTGACAGAGAGGAAGATCTTCCGTCTATTGGTTTGTTCCCCAAATGGTGACAATAGCTGGAGCTGAGCTAATCCTCAGCTGGGAGCCAGGAGCCTCTTCTGGGTCTCCCACGTGGGTGCTGGGATCCCAAGCATTTAGGCCACCCTCACTGCCCTTCTGGATGGAAAGCAGAGTGGCTGGGCTCAAGCTGGCACCCACACGGGATGTCAGTGCCGCAGGTCAGGGCTTAACCCGCTGTGCCACAGTGCTGTTCCTCCCTGCCCCTACTGGTTTCCTGTCCTTTTTTAAAAAGAGAGGGTGGGAACTTCTTTCTGGAAGCTGGGAAACCAGAGGCGAGGGTCCCACAAGTGGTGATGGAGGTCTTGAACTCCCCCTCTCTGCGCCAACCCCCTGGCCCCGTGCTGCAGCCCTGGGCCCCCAGAGCGGAGCAGGGACAGCTGTCAGAACACTCTCTGTCCACAAACAGGAAAACACCCTGCGGGCCGGGGGCCCCAGGGAGGGGGCAGCCCATGGCCCAGATGTGAGCCCTGCCAAAGGGTTACTACCGGACGACGTTCTGCTGGTCCTTCCTCCTGGCGAGGCCAGGATGACCGGCTGTCGGTTGGGCTGGCTCCACAGCCCCTCGGAGGCTGCAGGCCAGCTGGACGGCAGTGTCTCCGAGGGGATGCTTCTGCCACGGCTCCCAAGCTCCCCGCAACAAGTGCAGAACAAGCCTACACCTGGCCGCTGAGGTTCGGCCCAGGCATGCAGACTGGTTCAAAGATCCAACTGCCCTTAGCCATTGGTGTGCTGGCCAGGAGGCCCAGGGGGTGGTGGGCCCAGCCCGGCTGCTGCACCCCCCTGCAGCCCCGTGGAACCCAGCTGCCACCTGCCTCCGAGTGGCCAGGGTCCCCCACCCAACCAGTGCCCCTGCTGAGGGAGGTGAAGATTCTGGAACATTCTCAGTTCACAAGTACCATTTTGTCAGGGAAGGGACTCTGGGGAGGGGGTGAGACACCTGCATGTTGGGTGTAGTCGTGATGCTGTGGGCCCCAAAGTCTTCGGCATCCCCATAGGGAGCCCCAGCAGCTCCCAGGCTGTGTAACCACCTCGGCGAGGGGCACTCTGGACTCCCATGGGCGGGGTTCTGCCTGGGGCTGAGGGCAGGTGTAAGGTTTGGAGGAAGAGCCGCCCCTAGGAACCCCTCCCCGCCACCCTGCAGCAGACATGGGGCCTTTCATGCTCACTCCGCTCTGGCTTCCTCCCAGGACCCGGCCCAAGGCACGCAAGCAAGGTGTGAGTCCAGCCGACATGTACCGGTGGAAGCTCTCCTCCCATGAGCCCTGCAGTGCCACCTGCACCACAGGTGTTGGTCCCGGGCATGGTGGGGTGGCGCTCTGCCAGACCGGAAGCCTGGCATGGCGGGGTGGAGGGCGGCTGCTCTGGGACCCTCTGTCCCACAGCTCCAGGACACATGGCTGGTGGCCGGAGGAGCAGTGATGTCACCTAGAAGCCCCCAGGGTGAGCGTCCGCAGGGGCCTGATGAGCAGTCCTGTGGGTGACAGCCTCTGGTGGACTGGGCATTGCGTGGCCCGAGTGTGACCAGGACAGAAGGTCCCAGCGACAGACCGGGAGGTGGTGGGCTTTGGGCAGTGAGCACCCCTGCCCAAGGCTGGATGGGGCCGGGTTTCCAGGGTTTCCAGGCTGTGGTCTGCCTCGGGGCCCCACGGCAGTGATGGAGAGAGCTGGCCAGACTCTGCCTTTAACGTGTTGGGTCTCCTCCCACCCCACCCCCAGCCTGTCTGGGAGGGACCTGTTTGGGGGTGCACAAGCTAAGGCAGGCGGAGCCTGTGAGGGTGCTGCCACTAGGAAGTCCTCGGGCTGGGACTGTACCCCGCCTGGGGTCTAAGGCCTGCCGTGACCCAGACCCACCTGGCCGGGTGCTGGGGAGGGATGTGTGCTTAGGGAGGTGGGCTTCCTGTCACCGGAGCCACTGTGTGGCCAAGCGTGTCGTGACATCTGCCACCTGGCAGGGCAAGTGTCTTCCTCACAGACCCCAGCCCCGCCCTGGCCCTTGTTGTCGGCCTGTGACGCTCCCAGATCTCCCCAGCTCCTTAGCAGGGCCGTCGCTGCTCAGAGAGGCATGGCAAAGTGCCAGCTTGTGCCGGGGGTTGCTGTGTTGTCCCTGCTGCATGCTGTGTGTGAGCCCAGCGAACAGGGAGTGGGCGATGGGAGGGTAGGGGGGAGGCCAGAGAGCAGCCAGGTCTGAAGGCCCCGGGGCCTCCTGGAAGGCTGGACAGGCCTGGTATGGGTGGATGGACACTTGCTGCCCCAGAGGGGTGGGCTGTGAGTGCATATTAAGGAAGGATGGGAGCATCTGCCACCTCAAGTCTCCTTAAAGCCCGGGGCTGGTAACAGATCAGCTGGGTGTCCGGACACACAGGGTGGGCAGGGGAGCAGAGAGGAGGGCAGCCCTGGGGTCATGGGCAGGGAGAGGGCTTGGACCCATCCAGCACTCCTGCCCAAGTAGTCCCGCACTTCCCCTGCCCTGTGATACCATGAGCTGGGGGGTGTTACAATCCTCAAACGTCCCGGGCTCCAAGGTGTCCGTGGACTTGCCCACGGCCACAGCCCCCCGTGGAGGTCTCCAAGGCCCTGTGCTGACCCCGTGGCTCACACCCCCTTCCCTTGTCCTGGCCCCAGGAGTCATGTCGACCTACGCCATGTGCGTGCGCTACGACGGCGTCGAGGTGGACGATAGCCACTGCGATGCCTTGACCCGGCCAGAGCCCGTGCACGAGTTCTGTGCCGGTAGGGAGTGCCAGCCCAGGTACCCGCCCGAGTGCCCGGGGCAGCAGCCACATACCCGTCCCTGCCCTCCCCCGCAGGACAGTGGGGGCCCTGGGCAGGGGCAGGCGCAGTGCGGGGTGGGGGCTGCTGAGACCCATGGGGCGCAGCCAGGGGTCCTGAGGCCACTGGCTGGACACGTGTGGGTGGGCACTGGTGTCCAGCCCCGGGCCTCCTGTCCTGCCTTGCAGGGTCATTGACCCCTGGGCGGTGGCCAGGGCGCAAGCTGGGGCAGCGTGCCCACAGTGGCCCTGCTGTCTCTCCATGTGCTGTGGGCAGCCTTGCCTGCTTCCTGGGGAAGGGCAGGGAAGTCCAGCCACCCCCAGGGTGGCCTCCTGGCCCCTTGCCTTAGACCAGCTGTGTGTGGCGCAGCCCTCCCCCAGCAGAGCACCTCAGTGTTTTGGGGCAATGCAGGGTGGGGTGTCAGGGGTCCCAGCCGTAGATGGGGTCGCTGAAGGCCGCCCCGCCCCGAGGCAGGTGGGAGACCAGCAGCTGGAGCGAGTGCTCCCGCACCTGCGGTGAAGGCTACCAGTTCCGCATCGTGCGCTGCTGGAAGATGCTGTCGCCTGGCTTCGACAGCTCCGTGTACAGTGACCTGTGTGAGGCGGCTGAGGCCGTGCGGCCGGAGGAACGCAAGGTCTGCCGCAACCCGGCCTGCGGGCCGCAGTGGGAGATGTCCGAGTGGTCGGAGGTGAGCCGGGGCCAGAGGCCGGGCAGTGGCCTTGGGCCTGGGTGGTGGGCCCGTCTCACGCCCGCCCTGCCT
The DNA here is from genome assembly GCF_030435755.1 of Ochotona princeps. Taxonomy (NCBI): domain Eukaryota; kingdom Metazoa; phylum Chordata; class Mammalia; order Lagomorpha; family Ochotonidae; genus Ochotona; species Ochotona princeps. The sequence goes on along the minus strand of NC_080845.1, from coordinate 1,370,583 downwards.
TCCCAGTGCACGGCCAGGTGTGGGGAGCACAGCGTGGTGACCAGGCACATCCGCTGCTCGGAGGACGAGAAGCTGTGTGACCCTAACACCCGGCCCGTGGGTGAGAAGAACTGTACCGGCCCGCCCTGTGACCGCCAGTGGACGGCGTCCGACTGGGGCCCGGTGAGCTCCAGTGCTGGGCACACGACTGGTCTGCCTGCCCGTCCTCCACTCGCCCGCCTGTGCTTGCTGGTGGGAGTGGCCAGGCCACCCCAACCCCCCTGCACCTCCCAGTAGTCAAAACCCAAACCCTGAGCCACGGCCTTGGGGCTCAGAGCAGCCCCGTCTTGCCCACACCCCATGCCCCTTATCGTCTGTCAGACGCCAGCCGGGTGCTGGGGGCACACGTGCCTTTCTCTGTATTTCCCATCCTGCAGGCATTATTTATGCAATTAACACAGAGAATGTTATTTTAAAAGGGGGTTACCACAGCAACTGCCTCCCACACTGCCTGGGGGATGTGCCCTGTGGAGTGCCCCCCTTCCTCACTGGGCACCTGCCACCCTCCTGCAGTGCAGTGGGAGCTGTGGGCAGGGCCGCACCATCAGGCACGTGTACTGCAAGACCAGCGATGGACACGTGGTGCCCGAGTCCCAGTGCCAGATGGAGACCAAGCCGCTGGCCATCCACCCCTGCGGGGACAAGAACTGCCCGGCGCACTGGCTGGCCCAGGACTGGGAGCGGGTGAGTGTTTTGGAGCCGGTGGGAGCCGGGTCTCCTGGGCCTGGGCAGTGCCTGTCCGGCCAGGAAGAGGAGTTGATGGCCACAATGGATACAGATCTCAGTATTCTGACTGTGACACACAGGGAGCCCCCTGTTGGGCGCAGGCTCTGCAGTGCCCCAGGAACTGGCAGTATGCCCAAGAGCCAGGGGCACAGGGCAGGCACTGTGCCCATGATGGCTGTCTGCTCGTCACCCACTGCCCCGTTGGGCCAGACACTTCCAATCTGCTTACAGGCAGATCGCAGTTAACCCCATCAGCTCGGCACAAATCATTTTCTGCTAAATTGATTCTGGCGGCCACAGCCTTGGCCTTTGGCCACTGACCGATTTGTGGCCAGACAGCGTCTTCGGGTCCCCACCTGGGGCCCAGCGGCGGCAGGACACAGCGTCCATCCTGGGCGCCCCACTGTTGGACTGGCATCCTCCCAGCCCTTGCCTCTGGTCTATTCCCTCCATCCCCGGCCCCCAGTGCAACACCACGTGTGGGCGTGGAGTCAAGAAGCGCCTTGTTCTCTGCATGGAGCTTGCCAACGGGAAGCCGCAGACACGCAGCGGGCCCGAGTGCGGCCTGGCCCAGAAGCCCGCCGAGGAGACCACCTGCTTCGAGAGGCCTTGCTTCAAGTGGTACACGAGTGCCTGGTCTGAGGTGAGCGGCTGACCCCTGTCAGCAGTGCCTCCCAGACCCAGCCCAGGAGCACGGTGCGGCTGGGGAAACCGAGGCAGCTCCAGCCAGGGCCCTGCCTCCTCGGCTACAGCGTGTAGTCCTGCCTGGCCAGGTGGGTGGGGCCTGGTGGGCAGCGGGCTGAGGCTCCCCTGCCTCCTTTCTGTCCCCCATCAGTGCACCAAGACCTGTGGAGTGGGCATGAGGATGCGGGATGTGAAGTGCTACCAGGGCACCGACATCGTGCGTGGCTGTGACCCGCTGGTGAAGCCTGTGGGGAGACAGGCGTGTGACCTGCAGCCCTGCCCCACTGAGCCCCCAGGTGAGCGGGGGCAGGGAGGCAGGAGAGCGGGTGGGGGCATTGCTGGGAGGTGTGGGGGCCAGGGCCTGGAGGGGGAGCTAGCAGGACTGGGAGGGGCAGCCAGGGCTGCTGCCTGACCGTGGCTGGAGGCCCCGGAATCCGTGCCGAAAGGGCAGAGGGCCAGCACAGGTGTGGGACCAGTCCACCAGCACTCCAGCCCTCCCAGCCAGGACACCGGGCGTGGACCAGGGTGCCGGCTCCCGGGTGACTGGGGGCACAGGTGAGGTGGGCAGTTCAGGCCCTTGGCCTTGGGGTGAGACTGCAGGGAACCAGAGCTGGATGCCTGCCATCTTTCACGCCCCTGAGATGGACGCGCGGCCCTGCCCTGTCCAACAGTGTTCTCACCCACTGTGCTGCTTCCTCAGACGACAGCTGCCAGGACCAGCCCGGCACGAACTGCGCCCTGGCCATCAAGGTGAACCTGTGCACCCACTGGTACTACAGCAAGGCCTGCTGCCGCTCCTGCAGACCGCCTCGCTCCTAGGCGCACGGCCACAGGCCCCTGGGATCCCCCCACTCCAGCCCCGTGTGGCGGCTGAGCTGGTGCAGCGCTGGGCCTTGCCCCTGCTCTCCGGGGTGGCGCCCAACCCAAGCATTCGTCCCCACTGCCAGAAGCCGTGAGGGTCTTAAGGATCCTGTATTTGGGGCTGAACCCTCACCCACATGGCCCCAGGCCCCAGGGCCAGCAGTGGGGGCGAAACCAGCGCGCAGTCCAGGCCATCTGCACGTGGGCAGGTTCTTCCAGATGAACCTGCCTTGGCACAGCCTCCCCTTGGGCTCCGTGAGTGAGGGGGTGGTGGCCTAGGTGCCCCCTAGGGTTCCCTGGGTAACCAGGTGCCTGTCACCCAGAAGGCCTATCTCCACCTCCCTGGCCTGCGGGAGGCGCCCGCCGCACTTTTTGCCTGGGAGACTTCTCTCGGGGTGCTTGGGTCTCAACAGTGAGTAGCTCTCAGCGCCCTTTTGTGCACATCAATAAAGTGGTCGTGTTTACGTGGCCTGGCGGGGTCCCTCTCACTTCTGTCGGGAGAGGCAAGTGTCCCCGTGGGGATTGGGCAGGGGAGGAGTCAAGGGCAGCAGTGTGATGGGCACTGTGCCCAGAGAGGTGCCAGGACCAGGAGCTCAAGTGAGATGGGACCAGAACCTCCATGGGGTGGGGGTGCTGCAGGGATGAGGTGGGCAGACGGGCAGCGGTGGAGACCACTGCCAAAGGAAGTGCTTGCTTTGGGCACAGTGCTGGGAGGGACACAGCCATGGGGGCCCAGCTGGTCCCCCAACTAGGACCCACAGCAGGGCTCACTGTGGCCGCTGCTGGACTCCGGGAATGCAGGCAGCAACCCAGCCTGCTGTGCTGCTGTGTGCGTCTGCGGGAGCGGTGCAAGCCTCTTAGAAGTGTATTTATTTGAGGGGTGGAGGAGAGACCACAAGAGAGTTCCCACGTGGTTTGCTTCCCAAACACTTGCAATGGCTCGGGGTTGGGAGCCGACAACTGGATCCGGCTCACCCATGTGGGCGGCAGGACCGAGTCCCCAGGCCGTCTCCCGGCGGCCCAGGATCTGCAATCAGGAACCGGACTGGGGAGCTGACCCCAGCACTCCAGCCTCCCCAGCTGCGCCAGCCTCTGCCGCAGCAGCCTTCTCTCTGCTGCCAGGCACTGAGGCTGGCAGACACACTTGCTCAGGCCGCCTGCCCGGCTCGAGCCCAGCTGAGTGGCCGTCTCGGGGCCTTCGCCTGGACTCTTCCGGGCGCCCCGTCACAGGTCTTGTTCCACTCCGCAATTTTCCCTCCATCCGGACTTCTTCCCATCCCCTCCTTGTCAACACCGGGGGCTGGGGGTGGGGCTGCCCGCCACACACAAGGCCCTGGACCCCATTAAGGGTCAGGGTTGCTGGTCCCAGGGGAGACTGGCCCCGCTGCCCGAGGATGGGCACCGTGTGCTGTGAGGGTGCCTCTGGCCTCTGCAGCGGCCAGACCGAACCCACGGATGGTGTGGTGTTGTTCTGGTCCTGAGCAGCCAGGGCTGTGGGGAGTGGGGATGGGGACAGCTTACAGCACTCCAGAGAAATCTAAGTGGGGAGACGGGGCCCAAAGGGGGACAGCTGCCTGCAGCCCCGCTCTGCCACTGGCCAGTGCGGCAGCAGCACACTGAGGGGTATGGGCGCAGAAGGGGGAGTCAAGGATCCAAGCGGGGCAGGAGGGGAGTGGAGGAGCGGGAACCGGAGGGCACCCCAGACATGGAGTCCGCCCCGAGCCTGCCAGGGGCTCGTGGAAACCACAGCCTCACTTCATCTGACAGGCAGGCACCTTCCCAGACAGGCGCCAGGGAGGGAGGGGGTCAATTCCTGGAGTTGGCACCCTGGGTTCCAGACATTCTCTGGGGAAGCCATTGGTGTCGTTTCTGTAACGTTTTGGGGTACCTGAATCAGAGCTGGGAGGAGTGGGGGCTCAGAGACGTGCCCAACGGGGACTAGGTAGCAGCAGGGTGTGGCCTGGTTGCTGCAGGGGAGGTGTAAGACGGGGTGGACACTGTCTCCCTGGAGACCTGGGTTCCCAGATGGACAGGGGGCATTCTCCTGGGGTTCCATCCCAGTCCCTTGGTGGGCAGAGCAGTCTCTTGTGCCCTGCCCACCTTGGCTCCACTCCCCGGGCAACAGCACCCACACTTGGGCCTCCCTTCACCAGATGTGGTGGCAACCAGGTCTCTGGGACGGAGCTGCCCGGAAGACGCTCATGGGAGCAAAGGGGCTCCAGGTGGAGCAGGTGCCAGGTGTGTGTGTGCTAGAGAGAGGGACCCTGTGGTCAGCGTGTGGTCCTGACAGCTGGAGCAGGTGGAAAGGTGAGGGGGGAGAGCTGATGCGTGGGCCGAGTGTGTGCCCACAGCCCTGCTCCCCGCTCAGCCCTGGCCCCTTGGCAGCCCTGGGCCCAGTGCCTGCATCAGGGCTCCCACCATCCTACTGTGTCCACTCAGCCTCTTTCCTGCCCCGGGCCTGGGGTGCCCCTGGGACAGGGGTGTGAGGAAGACTCCACCAAGCCCCAGGCCAGGGTCCAGGGTGCCGTGCCATGTGTGTGTGTGGGAGGGTGGGGAGCGGTCCCACAGAGGTCACAGGTGCGCGGGGGCAGGTGGGACGCAGTCACACGTCAGTGCTGACGCTGCGGCTCCGGGCGAAGGCCTCGCGCATGGTGGAGAGGCGGTTGGGGTTGAGTGCCTGCAGCCCCCCAAAGCTCCCGCTCGGGGGCAGCTGCAGGTCGTCCTGGCTGAGGCTAGTGTAGACCACACGCTGCCCGCCGTTGCACACGCCCTCCTCCTCGTCCTCCTCGTCCTCAGGCTCCTGCAGGAGGAACGAGGGTGGCTCGTGGTGGGAGCAGCTGCGGCACAGGGCGCGGGCCTGTGGGGACCGCTGGCCGGCGGAGCCGCAGGCAGCCGGGTAGAGCCCGGGCCCGTTGGTGAGCACCAGGCTACGCGTGGAGGGCAGCGGGGGCAGCTGGGAGTGCACGGCGAAGTCGGGCTCCTCCTCGTCCTCCTCCTCCTCCTCGTCCCTCTTGCAGCAGTAGTACTGTGGGTACAGCAGGGGACCTGTGACCTGGCGGCCCTGCCCGGCCCGCCCAGTCTCCTGCCGGAGCCCGCGACCTCCGCCCCCCGGCTGCCCCACGGTACCTGGAGCCGGCAGTAGCAGAGGACGGCGATTATGCAGAGTAGGATCACAGTGGCCAAGACGCCCCCAGTGATGACCACAGTCCCGGCTGTCATCCGCCCCGCTCTGCGTCAGCAGCCTGCAACACGCAGCACAGGTCGGGTCGCCCACGTCAGGCCGGTCCCTGTGGCTTCTCGGGCTGAGCACCCAGAAGCAGGCGGCAGACCTGGGCGCCCTGTTAGGGACGTGGCCGTCCAACCGTGAGGCCCAACTCCTGCCCTATAAGCCCACGTGGCTGGGTGATGGAACCTGCCAGACTTAGAAGCTATTCTGACAGCTTTTTGGAGGCTGCCCTCTGTGTGGGGTCTCAGCCCAAGGCAGCTTGGGCATCAGTTTCAGTCCTGGCTGCTCCACTTCCAATCCAGCCCCATACTGATAGTGCCTGGGAAAGCGGCGCAGGACGGCCCAGGACGGCCCAAGCTCCTGGCCATTTAGGGATGGAAGATCTCTTTCTCCCTGTAACTCCGCCTTTCAAATAAATCAGTATTTTTTAAAGAGTTAAAAAAAAATGTTCCACAAATGCAGCATGAGGAGGGAGTGCCCTGTGCTGTCTGCCTTCCCCACGTGTGCAGGTCACTGTCGGTGGCCCTGGCTCCAGCGTGGACACTCTCAGTATGGGGCAGTGGCGGCAGAAGCGAGGTCCGTCAAGTGGTCCAGAGCTCGCTGCTACCGTTCACCAGGGCTGGAGTGCAGGGAGTGACCAGAGCTCTTGGGAGGGACTCCCAGCGCCCACCAGTTTGCTCACGAACGAAGACACAGCCAGGCTGCCAGCTCTAGTCTGGCGCCCTCCCGCAGGTCGGGCTGTGATGGGTGCTTTCATTTTGGAGCAAGCCCTCGTGTTCAGGAGCAGGTGGGGTCTCCTGGCATGGCACCGCCTTCCTTCACCCTAAGCTGGCTTCCGGTGGTCGCTTTCTGAGCATGCCTCTGGGAGTGATGCTGTGACTGGCTGCTGCGGCCAGCCACGCTCAGAGCTGTCTAGCCTTGCCACGGTCGGTCCCCCCACCACCCCTCACCCACGCCCAGCTGTCTGCACATCCTCCTCTGCCACCCTTACCCTCAGTTCCATCCACACTGGCAAAACTGCTTTTTCAAACACTCCCCTTTCCCCTCCACCGGCCAGGCCTGGCAGATCTCCAACAACCTGCCAGAGGCGCTTCCTTGTGGTTTATCCGATTATCCTGCGAGACGGCGCGTGGCGGGAAGCTGCCGGCCCGGATCTGTGTCAATTTCAGAATAAGCGTGGAGCAATGTGGCGGCCTCCCCAGGTCTCGTGGGGACTTTTCACTGCGCACGTGAGGGAAATTCAAAATGTGGAGAATCAGAATCCAAGGGAGGGGACTATTCCGGTGCATAGAAACAACTGTGAGATCAGTGCAGGCTCTTTCCTTAAAGTTAAAAATACTTATTTTTGTGTACTTGAAAAGCAGAACTGGCAGAGAGAGAATCAGGAGAGATGTACGTGCTGGCTCACGTGGCCACAGCCGCTGGGGCGGGGCCAGGGTGAAGGCAGGAGCTCCCCCTGAGTCTCCCTCGTGGGGACAGGAGCTGTAACACTGCTTCCAGCCATCAACAGGGAGTGGGATGGGAAGTGGAGCAGCCAGGACACGAACCAGAGCCACAGGGATTCTGGTATCACAGGTAATGGCTTAAGCCTATGCATTACATTGCCAACCCAGAACAAAACCTTTTTGCACCAAAATAAATTAGTATTTTTCATTCTTCCATAACCTTTTTGAACTATCCTATGTGTCAAGCCACTGCAGTGGCAATTTTTAAAAATATATATAATTTACTTAACCTGTTTTGACAAGACAGATAGATCTTCCATCTGTTGGTTCACTCCCCAGACACCCATGATGACTGGTGGTGGGCTGGGCTGAAGCCCGGAGCCTGGAGCCCAATCCAGGACCCCTAGGTGAAGTAGCCAGAACCCACACCCCGAGCCGTCGCTCGCTGCCTCCCCAGGTGCACAGTGGGCTGAGCGGGATGTGGCCATCCCAATCGGTGTCCTGAGCTCTGTGCCCAACGTCTCGCTACACCTGCTGACCAACAAGTCCTTCCGCGGGCACTATTGGGTGTGTGTCCCCACCAAGGCCGTTCTGTTGCGGCCCTGTGGAGAACACGTGTTGACAGGCCTGGTGTGAGCGTGCTGGTGGTTGGAGCCGGCCAGCGGCTGGCAGACAGGTCCTACCGGCCACCACACGCCACCAAGCTCCCCTCTGATGCTGCCCATGTAGGTCTGGTGTCACAGGGAGGCTGTGGGCTAGGTCCCTGCCACGTCATTGTGACACAGTTACCAGGCACGGCACTCTCTCGCATCGCACACCTGCCACCATCCCAGGGAACAGTTAAGCCACACCCTTGACTCCACCCCCCCGTGTCTCCTGAACTCCCACAGGGGCCCAGTTGTCCACCTGTCCTGGGTTGCCATGGGTCCTGGGCTTTCCGGTCACCGCGAGCTAGGGACCGACTCTCCAGGAAGCAGAAGCCACCATGAGAAGGACCCCATCGCAACCCGCCATCTATGGGCCTTGGCCAAACAGCATTCCTGCGGGCTCTTCCTGTAAGGCTGGGCGACTCAGGGTGCTGCCCAGCACTCCGAGGGGGCCCTGTCCTCCCTCCCGCTGTCGCCCTGGGGTGCAGAGGGGGGACTCCTCCAGTACCGCACTCAGTCCCGTGTCTACTTGGCTTTTAATCTCAATTTTAACTGTGCTTTACATTTTCGGAAACTAATCTGAAAGAGAGAGAGTTGTTCCTATGGCCAGTTCACGCCCCAGACACCTGCACTGCGACCAGGCTAAGCCAGAACAGGTGGCAGAGTCCACCCGGTCTCCCCCGTGGGTGGCCGGGACCCCCTGCACCATTGCTGCCGCCTCCCAGGGTGCATGTGTGCTGGTAGCCGAGTTCAAAAACCAAGCGGGGCACTCCGATGGGGGGTGAGCAGGTGGCTCAGGCCAAGGACTGGAGGCCCAGCAGATGGGCCACTCCCAGCATTGTCTGTGTGGAAGCCAGGACCTCCCAGGCAGGCGGGCATCCTCGGCCCTTTCACCATGACTTGGGCTAGCAAGGCAGACCCTCTGGGACACTCCGCAGTGGACAGGGCCAGACCGGTCAGGGCATCCCCAGACCCTGACCCAAGGGGCTGCTGCCCACTGGTCATGGCCTGTGGGGGTCTGGATGGGCCAGTGGCTGTTCACCCAAGAACTGGCATTGGGACATGAGCCACTGTCCATTCCCTGCCATCAGCTGACCTTGGCAAAGGAAGCAAGGGGCCGGCTGTGGCGGGAACAGCGCCTGTGGCCACATGTGTGGCCAGCCAGCAGCAGCTGGTCCGGAACCCCATTTCCAGGTCCTCACAGTGACTCCTTCTGTGACGTCCTCCCACCTAGCCGGTGTCCAGGGCAGGTCACTGGAGCCCCCCACACTGGGGAGGGAGCCCACAGGTCCCGGGCAAAGTGGACAGAGCCAGAGGCGCCTGCCTGGGACTGAGATAGGCTGGGCAGGGTTTGGCTCTGCGCTCTCAGCAGGCTGCTGGACCCAAGCAATGGTCATGTCCACCATGGAGCCAGTGCCTGGGCTCCATGGGCCAGCTTCCCTGGGCTGCAGCAAGATAGAGTCTTCAGGGCAGGAAGGGGAGGTGCCCTGCCCTCCTCCCCAAATGCCTAGACATCCCCCTCTGCAGAATGGGCCAGCACCAAAGTCGCCTTGAGTCAATAGATGGAGGGCACACTGCTGTTCACTGGCTGTGACAGCCATGATGGTGTCCCTGTCTGGCCTTGGGGGTGTTGGCTGCGCCTGCCACTAAGGCCCCTCGCCACCCCGCCCCAGTCCTCTGGGCCTGGGTCCCCTCCAGGGGCAGGCGGCCCAGCGCGGGCCAGGTGCCCAGGGCTGTCAGCAGCCACCGCTCCGACACCCGGGGCCTGTCTAGCTGGAGCCGTTCAGCTCTCTACACAGATACAAGCATGCGGCCGAGGGGCGACGCCCAGGGCAGGCGCCAGGTCCCCAGGCCAGGCTGGGCCCAGACGCCTGACATCCCGTCAGCCCAAGCAGACCCAGAAGTAGAGTACCCCAGCCTGCATAGGCCCCTGCCTTCTGGCTTCCCTATTCCCTTGCTGGGTCTGTCCACTCTGGGGACCCAAGTCTGATCCACCCTGACCAAAGTCCAGCGGCACCTTCCTCCTCCAGGAAGCCCTCCTGAGTATCTCTAATGCCGCCGGTGCTGGCAGGGTACCAATGGGGGAAGGGCAGCAGTGTCCTCTCCTTCCAGCCCCGCCCAGCAGGTGGCGTGAGCCGGGGACCATGTTCTGGTCGGGAGGGCCACAGCTTTGCCCTTCACCTCAGATTCCTCCTGTGTCATTTGGGGAGAGGAGGGCTCAGCCGACCGATACCTCCCAGCTCCAAGTTCAGGCTTCTTCATGCTGGGTCACTAGAGGCCAAAGCCAGAAGTCAGAGGGCACCCCAGTGGCTGCGGAGTAATGAAAGGGCTTGTGGGTTTCCAGGGCATGCCTGCCAGGGGGCTGGAGGGGTGATGCTGCCGGCAGAAGGGCAAGCTCTGGAAGAGGGGTGTGCGGCTGGGGTCTTGAAAGATGGCCGTGCGGACTGGTGGCGAGCAGAAGAGGGGTCCGTGGGTGCTGGGAAGCGGGGAGCAGAGCCGTGCCCAGGGCCAGTGAGCTGCTGGGCTCCTGCCTGCCAGCACGGGTTGGCTGGCGCGGGAAGCTGGCCGCATTGCTAATCTGCCCCCTGGGACCATAAACGGTTTAAAACTTTATAAACAGCTTGGCTCCCCTGTCCTACCCCTCCCCGCCATGCCTGCTTCCCGGGCTGGGAGAGGGGGGCCTCCATGTGCTGGGTACAACACCCCTGCCCCATCCTGCCGTGTGGAGGGGGCCTGGGTAGGAGCCGGCCCCTCTCCCCTTCCACAGCCCCGTCTTGTCTGGGTGCCGGGAGGAGGGCCAGCACGTGGGGAGCCAGTACTGGACAGGAAGCAGAACCAGACATGTCTGCCACTGCCCCACCTGGCTTCCCACCCTGCACCCCCTCTGCAGCTGGGGGACCCTCTGTGTGGGGCCTGGGTCATCCCACTGCCCGCCTGCCCTAAGACAGGGTTTATAGCAGGCCGAGAGCAGCTTCTGCCAGCCTGAGGGGTGGCCAGGGCCAGGCAGTCGGACTTCCAGATCCCCGGGCATCAAACTGCGGGTGTCGTGGGGCTGAGTGGAGGGCAGGGGCAGGAGCCGAGCCGAGGCCCCTCCAGGGAAGAGGGCCGCCTGGGACCAGGGCCGCGAGCCAGGGCTGCTCCTGCATCCGGCACCCGCCTGGCCGCCGAGCGCCGTGCTCACCTGGAGGCCGCGGGGTTCCTGTCTAGACCCTGGAACATTTGTTCCTCATTTCACGCTCCGCGGCGGCCAGACCCCTGTGTCTGGCAACCGACAGACGGAGAACGCCGGGGGAGGGGAAAGGTTCTTAGATCTCTGCACAGAGCCTGCGGGGGGTGAGGGGTGCGGCTGGCGCGAGGAGCTGGCACCAGGGTCCAGGACATGTCTGCGGAGGCCCCTGCAAGTGCCCAGTCCTCAGTCAGGAGCTTGGCCCGCAGTGGTGCGCTCCCTGGATGCCAGGAGATGCCAGGGGCTGGCAGTGGGGGCACCCTGGCTGTGGACTCAGGCTCTGAGGACCAGCTGGCATTTTCAGAGACCCAGCTGAACAGGCCCTCGCAGTCAGTGCCATGGGCACCTGGAAGTCCAGCAAGTCCACACCCCGGGGACAATGCCTGGGCTGTGAGTGGCCAGCTGGCCTCACTGGGGGCACTGCTTCAGCCACGCTAGGCCTGCAGGGTTGGCAGGGGCCACAGCTGGCTGGGCAGCTCGGGCCTCTGGCATTCTGGGTATGTGGCCCACTGGTGTCAGTCCTTGGTCAATGACTTTTCTAGGGTACAAAGTAAACAGAGGTGACAGGCGTGAGGCTGCTGGGCTGGCACACAGTCCCCAAGCCATCTAGGCAGCCAGGGACCCCAGGCTGTGCTTTCCAGGAGGCGCCTCTGTGGAGCAGGCAGACCACCTGTCAGCCGGACCATACCTGTGCCCAAAGTCAAGGCCATTTAGGGTGATCCGCACGCAGCTGGTCCAAGGTCAGATAGCAGGAGTTCCAGGAGCACCCCTTCCAACAGGGCCAGAAGTCTGTCCGGGCCAGCGTGGTCACGGCCCGCAGCTGGGAGAGGAGTCTGGGGTCCCAGACTCCTCCATGAGCTGTGGTAGGCTGGGCTTCCCAGCTCAGGTGCAGAGTGGGCCAACTGTGCCCCTGGAGCGGGGGGGAGGAGGCTACCCTGGCTGGCACACAGTGGTCAGCCAGGCTGGCTCCTGGGATCCAGCTCACTGCCCGTCCCCTGGTTGGGCAGCTGTGGGTGGAGGGACATGGGTTAGTCCTCAGGGTCTGGGGGCACTTGGCACTCTGAGCTGTCCACCTGTGCGACCCTCTCTCCACCGACCCTGGGCAGCCTTGCAGTGGCAGCCACTGTGTGTGTGTGTGTGTGTGTGTGTGTGTGCCATCCGAGCCTCTGCCAAACTCTGTTACTGGGTGTGCTGGCACCATAGGCTCTGGGGACACGCCGTCCCCAATCTGGCTGCCCGTGAACCCCTAGGACACAAACCTGGCTTCACCCCTGTCCGCGGCCATCCATTGGCCATCAGGCATCAGGTTAGCGCAAGTGCTCCTGGGACGTGGGAGGGGCTGGGGGTCCGCTGGATACACTGGGCCCACAGAGGCTGGCAGGCCCATGGCTGTGCCCCATTCAGGAACCTTCCCCACCCCAAGCAGTGAGTCAGGACCTGGTGAGGGGGCAGGCTGGCAGCTTCCTCTCTTAGAACAATAATGAGCAGAAACTGGGGTGTACAATCCCAAACTGCTGCCAAATTTGGGGTCTCATTGGTCTTGTTTCCAGATGATTCGCATCCTCTCCCAAGCTCCTGGGTCCGGCTCAGGACCTGTGTGGTGCATGGCAGGGGAGGGCTGGGCTGGGCTGCTCTAGAAGGCCCGGGCATCCAGCAATCCCGTGTGAGCACCGAGCTGACCCTTACAGACACCTGCCCGCACAGGTTCCCAGGAGCACAGTGGGGGACAGCACAGTGGGGTCTGCTGCATGGACAGGAGTGGCCAGGGTGGGGCAAGGCAGTGGGGCCTGAGGCGAGCAGGCCTGGGGCGGGCAGGATAGCAGCTCTGAAGTGGAAGCCTGTCCCAGCCTGGGCCCTCGGGTGGGTGCACCCATGTGCATCAGGGGCGCAAGGTGACAGCAGATGAGGCAGGTCCCTGCCTGTCCCTACCAGGGCTCCCAGGGCAGCAGGTAAAAGCGACTCCTGGGAGATGGGCCTGGGCCGCTGCCCTGTCACATGCTGCCCGAGCCCGCTGTGAGCTGAGCCCCTTCCATGAAAGTCAGAACTCAACGAGGATGAGGAATGAGGGAGGGGGGAGTGATGTCACCCCTGGAATTGCAGGGAGGAGATCCAAGGCTCCCCGGGCAGATGGAGGACGCCATGGACCCCAGAGTGTGACCATGGAGGGGCCAGGTGCAGAGAACATGAGGCCACCCACCCAGGACCTACACCCCAGCTGAGCACCCCCACCCAGAGTCTGTTGCCCTGCCCCCCGTGGAGCACCCTACTTGGGTCCTAACACCATGGCTGAGCCTCCAGCCTCCGTGTGGGGCTCTCCGCTGGTTGCTGTGGACGGCAGGCGGGGCCCGCTCAGCTGCCAGGCCCTCCCCCTGATCTGCCCAACTCCAGCCAAGCCTACTTTTGGGTCTCCCTAGTCTCACCACACCGGGTGCCTGCCTGGTGCTGCATCGTGGGATGGGCCTCCTGCGGTAGCCTGCTGGCACTGACCCCCACTCCATCTTCATCCCGGCCCACCTCCCCACAAGATCGGGGGCCTTAACACAGGGTAAGCCTGCCAGCCTCTAGGTGACTGGGCCAGGGTCCCCGCCTCGTTGGGGCCTCACTGACCTCTCCACATCTGCCCCAGCTGGCCGGGCCCCTCTCCCCATCCTGGGCTCTCAGCACGGGGAAGAGCATGAGAAGCCCCCAGCATGCGTCGTCCTAATGATGGCTCAGCAGAGGCCACTCTCTGTGGCCAGTGCTGGGTAACTTCCGAAGCCCAGGCTCCCTCTCCATCTCCCTTAGCATGCCCCACTTGGTCCTGTCATGCCCCCACCCCCTAAGCTCCCCACATGCGTGTGGGCAAGGGCAGGTTCCGGCATCTGGAGCACACACTGTCGGTCTCCGAGCCTTTGCCAGGGCTATTCCCAGCTCTGCTCACTCTTGTCCTTGCTAGCTGGGTTAGAGAGAAGGGGGTGGGGAGGAGGAATGGGAACAGGGAGGAGCCCTGGGTGACCTTGGTGAGGTCATGCTGCCACACCTGGCTTAGACCCTGCCTCTATGTCCCCTCGGGGGTCTCCTCTCCCCCCAGGTCAGCCCACTTTGTGCTACGATGACGGGGGGAACCCGGGCCTCACTCCACCATGGTGAGGAGGCCCAGCATCGGGGTGGGGGGGGAGGAGGACAGAGCTCCGGCCCCAGGGACCAACGGCACATCCGGGGTGAAGGCCTCATCTCTCTTTTTGTGTGATAAGTGGAAAAGCAGAGACACCAGAGAGATGGGAGAAAAGCCAGGGAACCCATGGCCACCCCCACCCAGGCACCTAAGTGTGTGTGTGTGTGTGTGTGTGTGTGTGTGTGTGTTGCGGGGAACCGAGAGCCCCAGGGATCCAGCGTGTGCAGGCAGAACAGGGACCCGAGCCTGGGTCAGCCGGGGTGGGCATGCGGTGGCTGCAGGCAAGGGGCAATCCCTGCCCAGCACCCACTCCTGGCGGCCGGCCTGCGGTGCAGAGTGCCCGGCTCCCAGCAAGGGCCTTGCCGCACGCCACCCTGCCTGGCAAGGCTTGAAATGCAAGACTCAAGGATTTTGCTGCTTTCCCTAAGTGAGCTGCACCCAGACAAAACTGGCACCCAACTGCAGCCCGTCGCCACGTCTGGCACCTGAGGGAAAAACTCGCTGGCAAGGGAGCAGGAAGACAGGATCTGTTATGAAGAGAAAAACCCAGGGGCGGCAGCCAGCCCCGAGACGGCCCGGGTGGCGGAACTGGGAGACCAGCGGGTTAGCAGCAGCGTGTGGGCACACAGAGCCAACCCAGGGGACCCAGGCTAGGGACTCAGCCCGCGGCTGGAGCCATCTGCTGAGGACCTGGCTCCGATTCTGACACCTACTTGCTGCTCATGCAGACCCCAGGAGGCAGCAAGCCGTGGGATCCCCTGCCAGTCACGTCGCTGACTCAGGTCCTGACCCAGCCCCAGCCCCAGTGTTTGGGGAGTGAACCAGTAGATGGAGTGCTCTCTCTACTACTCTCATAACAATAACAGTTACAATATTAGTAACAATAACAACCGAACCAAGTGTTCCAACCAGATGGGAGACAAAGAAGCACTCCCCGGGACTGTTGCAACAGAAGATGAAATGAGACAGAGGATGGGAGGGAGGGAAAGAAAGAAGAGGGACAGCCAGGTAGGGAGGGAGAGTGGGGGGAGGAGAGAGAGACGAAGAGAGAGGGAAAAGAGACACGAAGGCCAAGGTTTGACAGCAAGCTTGTCCTGGGAGGCAACAGGATGAGGACCTCCGGGGGCTGAAACAGAGGCTACTAACCCGGATTCTTTTATCCAGAAAAAGGGGACCTAGAGCAGGGCCAGTGTCCATTGGGACACGGTGGGGGCACCTTGTGGGGTGCAGCCCACGGCTCGGCCCCTGACTGGAGGCATGCTGCGTCCCAGCCATCGGTGGGGGGAGGGGAGCTCTTGCTCTCCCTGGACGGGATCCCACCCGTGGTGGCGTTAGCCTCCAGACCGGGAGCCTCCCGCTGGGTTCACTGCCTCAGCAGAGGCAGCTCTGTGCCGGCGCTCCCAGAGTGAGCCTGGGGGAGGGGCAGGGGTCCCTGCGCGAACCTTGCTCCTGTGCTGCACCTGTCACACGGGGTATGACAGCAAGCGCCTCCGTCGCCACCGGGAGACCAGCTTCTAAAACCACATGCGCGCCTCGGCGTTTCCATGGGCACAGCTGCACGTGGGGCGCCAAGGTGAGCAGGTGGGAGTCTCTGTGGCCACCCCAACCCCCATCGCATGCCAGGGGGCACCAAGCTGCTGGATGGGAGGGGTTGGGCACAGTTACCCCCAGCATGGTGATGCCAATGGCTATGAGAACAACCCCCACTCTGCCACCAGCCACGATGCCAGGAATCAGTGTCCCCCACTCAGCCAGGGTGGCTCTGGAGTCCTCACCTGGCCTCACAGGGGGCAGGGTGGGGAGGGTGCTAAGGACAGGGTCAGGAGACCCTCTGCCTTCTCCATGCCCCCGGGACTGGAATCTGTCCTGCCCCAGGGCAGCTCAGCATAGCAGACGGAGGGGCCTGCGCAGATGTCTCCCTGACCTGAACCTGCGGTTTCCGCAAGCTTCCCTGGCATCCCCTTCCCCACGCTGTACCTCACACCACCACAGAGGGCTCTGGGGCCTGGGCCTGGCACAGTAGTGCTGACAGCAATCCCACTCAGCATCTTGAGTGTCCACAGTGTGCCCACCTCCAGACTACCAGACCAGGACTCTGTGTCCTTGGCCTGCCCCCTTGGCCCCAGCAGGACTAAACTGGACATCAGCAGGAGGCTTCTGCCTGCCCACTGCCTGTAATGCTGGGCAGGGTACATGCCCGCCCCCTGACCTTGGCCATGGCTGCGTGACTCACAGGCCCAGGGCCAGCATGTCCTCCTCAGCCCTCTCAGCCCAGGGGCTGGCAGAGAGCAGGTCCCAGGGGAACTCGGATGTCCACGCGTGCCCATGCGTGTGTGAAGAGTACGTGTGTGTGTGCAGTACATGTGTCTTTGTGTGTGTCTGTGAGTCCAGAGCTGACGCTGGGAGCAGAAAGGTGGCCACAAAAGCTGCCAGGCACCTGGCCCCCGAGAGCCCAGCTGGCCCCAGTGCCCAGCAACAAGCAAGGTAATGGTGCTCTCACCATGATGGGACAGCGTAGGGCTGCCAGGCACCTGGCCCCCGAGAGCCCAGCTGGCCCCAGTGCCCAGCAACAAGCAAGGCAATGGTGCTCTCACCATGATGGGACAGCGTAGGGCTGCCAGGCACCTGGCCCCCGAGAGCCCAGCTGGCCCCAGTGCCCAGCAACAAGCAAGGCAATGGTGCTCTCACCATGATGGGACAGCGTAGGGCTGCCAGGCACCTGGCCCCCGAGAGCCCAGCTGGCCCCAGTGCCCAGCAACAAGCAAGGCAATGGTGCTCTCATCATGATGGGACAGCGTAGGGCTGCCGGGGCACCAGGCACTGTCACGCTCTGGGCTCTGTCGGGGGGCGGCTGAGGTGGGCAGGGACACTTCCCTGCAGGGCTGGCCTGGCAGGAGCAGGGCAGGGCAGGGGCCTTCCAGGAGGGCCTGGGAAGAAGGCTGTTGTGGTGGCACTTAGCCCACATGGCTCTGACCCATGGCTTCTCCCTGCCACATTTGCCATGTGCACAGAGCGGCTCGAGGTCTGCCCCGGAAGCCAGTGCATCCCAGGATGGGGCGGGGGTTCTGTTCCTTGCAGGACTGCGTACCAGGGGCCCGGGTCCCATGACACCGGAGCAGGCCCCAGGGTCTAAGCCAGCCTCCTCCTGCCATGTCCCCTCCTGCAAGAGGGATGGCGACATTTCCCCAACCCCCCACACACCACGGCCACTGTCCTGAGCCAGGTAGCTGGGCACAGAAGTGGGGCCACCTGTCCACGCGCGCAAAGAGCCTGGGTCCCTTTCCGGGGGGACCATGGCGTGCCAAGGCTGTGATGCTGCAATGGCACCCCAGCTCTTCCTAGCTGCCCTCCATGCCCCGGGGTCTCCAGTCCAAGCCCATGTCTGACCCTAGACAAGCTGCAGCCCACCAGCAAAGTAGTTACTCAGGCCTGCGCCTCACAAGCCATTTTTTTTTTCTTTTCCCTTGAAGTAACGCCTGGCTAGTAATCAGAGGGAACGCTGGTGTGGGAAGCTCCAGGAAGGCAAAATCAAAACCGACGATGTTTAATTTTGCAAATGGGTGCCCGGAGCCCGGAGCTTCCTGCGTGATGTGGGTTTCAACCAAATTGTCTGCCCCAAAAGCAGGCTGGGACCAGAGGTGGGCGAGGAGGTGAGCCAGCAGCTGCCAATCCCCAGCGAACGGCAGGACTGTTTCGTCACCATCACCTCAAGCCAGAACTGGGTCCTGGCAGCCAGCTCTCACCCGACCCCGCCGCTCTGGGTGCCCAGCTCCAGGCAGTCACCCTGTGGACGCCTGCCTCGCAGACGGACAAGCCGTCCGCGTCTGTTCTGCCTCAGGGAAGCTCCTGCACGCGCTGAGAGCAGCTGCACCTGCCAGCGCTGGGCAGCGGGCGGCCAAGCTTCCCACGCGGCAAGGTGAGGCCCCACACGCAGATGGCAGGGGCTTCCCTGACCACCCACAACACGCAGCCTGAAAAAACCATCAGCACCACCACCACCAGGGGCATGCCCCGCCTGAGGGTCTGGGGATGGGGCCGCCCGGCTGGCCCCGTTCCAGGGACCACTGGTCCTGGTCCCGTTGGCCTTGAGCCTGGTTCAGGACCACAGAGAGGACAGGGAAGTGGCTAGCGTGTGCCGGCCCACTGTCAGAAGGAGTTAAGTCTGGGTACATCTTGGGGGGGTTGCTGATAACCTTCAAAGCCAGCAGAGGTACCTGACCCGCCTTATCATGCCTGCCCCTCCCCACTCTGTACTCATCTTAAAGGCACAGCTTGAGCTCCACCTCCAGGAAGCCCTTCCTGACTGCCACAGTCCTCCTTGCCACCTTGTACTCATGGTGTAAGCAGGTGCCGGTCCCCACCCCACCGTGAGGACCCTCCCCGCCAAGACCACACCACATGGCAGAAACCTGCCTCCTGGCATGGGTCCAGGCGAGTGGCTGAGAGGACAAGCTTCAGCTATGTCATGGGGGATCTCTCAGAGGCTCCCGGAGTGGCTGACAGCCTGTGGGCACAGCCTGCAGGATGCCCCCCAGGGCCCCAGGCCATATCGTGAGGCACAGGGCCAGGCATTGGTGGCCAGGGGCGTTTCCCTCCAGAGCCTTCTGGCCGGGACACAGGTGGTGGCCAAAGCTGTGCCTCCAACGACAGCGCGGTCAGGGGCCATTGCCAGCCCACAGCGGTGTGTGGATGGCAGGCCTGCGGCCAGTCCGGGCTCACAGAGAGTGAGCGTGAGGTGGGTAGGGGGTGAGCGGACCTTCCCCGGGTGGCCCTGTGTGTGTTCTTCAGTCCCCCAGGCAGGTGTGGGGCGCAGAGAGGTACCAGCACTCTAAGAGGGGCACAGCGTGGCTTTGGTCAGTCGGGCTCTGACATGTCTCCACCCCCGGGCCACACCTTGCCCTGGGACCACTGTCCAGCCTCCGCCCAGGTCTGCTCATGATCCAGTAGAGCCAACAGCATGGGTGCTGGCTCAACTCCCTCCTCCCCGCCTTGCCAGACATGAGATGTCTGGAACCCACTCCCTCCCAATGTCCAGGGAGGCAGGGGTCCGGGAGCCCCAGGCAGGAGGCGGCACCTGCAGGCTGGGAGCTCCTGGCTCTCCCTCAGCCACCTCTCCCTGTGGCAGCAGCAGCAGGGCCATCTCCTTCCCGGCCAGCAGTGTGTGTGTGTGTGTGTGTGTGTGTGTGCGTCTGTGTGCAGGGCGGCAAGGCCAAGGGAGGGTCAGGGGCCTGAATTCCAAGGGGGAAGGACAGAAGCCAGAACGACCAGAGACTCAGGACCTGTCCATCCCCTCTACAGCGAATCCAGGGGGCTGGAGCCACTGGAAGGAGAAGCAGGGCCCGTAACAGTGGCCACGCCTTACCAGGGGCTTCCACCACGCCCCCCGGCCCAGAGGATGCACCCAGGTTCGTGGGTATGAACAAGGGGCTGAGTCTGGAATCCACGCCAGTTGCCCCAGACGGGCCTCGCTGCTGTGAAGGCGGAGGGCTGTGTGACCACAGCTTTGTCAGGCCAAGGACAGGGGCCCAACTGCCCCTCCCGCAGCCCCAGGGGTTAGTGGTAGCTATGCCCGATCGAGTTGCAGCCCATACCCCTTCCGGAGCCTTGGGGCCTCCCCTTCTCAGAGCTCTGTCTTCCCTCTATGGATCAGGCAGTACCTGGACCCAGTCCTGCAGACGCCAGCCAGGGCTGGTGGCTACACAGGAGTGGGGTCGGCACCCTGCAGCTGCCCTGGGGTTCCCGCTGGGCCTGCCCACCCCAGTTGGGTTCCAAGGAATGGACACGGAACCCGTCATCTGACACAGAGATGTTGCAGTCCGGGAGGGCGCCTGACTTGGCCAAGGCCGCCCAGGAAGGGAAGCCAGGACTCCTCTGGCCATGCTCACCTTTCTGCCTGGGGCCCCATCTGTGCCTGCAGCCAGGGGCTCCATGGAAACCCCTTACCATGCGTCAGGGAGGCAAGCTGGAACAGCTACAACCAGCCTAGCACGTCCCAGAGAAATGCGTGCAGCTCCCTGTGGCCCTGTGTTTCCGGGTGCTCGGGCAGGGTGGGGAAAGGGGTACAGGTCCTCTGGCAGGCTGTTCCCAAGCTCCCTGGGCCAGCCAGGACCAGCCAGATGTTGGGAGACAGGACCCAGGACAGGAGACCACCCTGTTGGGGGCCTGTGGGTGCTCCACACACCCCTGCTATGGACAAGAGAAAATATGGGCTCTTGGGTCCCCCCAGCCTCAGCGACAGAGGGACCCTGGTGGGCAGCCTGGGCACACAAGCCCAGCCCAGTCCCTGCCCAGCCTCGAGGGGCCTGTACCGTCACCTCAGATGCCCCGGACCCCATTCTCTTTGATCTGGCCCCACGGACCAGGGGGATGTGGGCTTTCCCAGCCAGTGGAACCTGCTAGGGTAAAGGGTCCCTCAGCCTGTGCTAGTGGGGGTCAGGGAGGTGCAAGGTGGGCACACTGCAGCTCAGGCCTCCAGGACGCTCCCCTTGCATTGGGGATGGCCCATGAACTTGACCTTAGGGTCCGGTCTAGTAGATGCAGTGCCTGTCACGAGGCACACCCAGCCTGCAGGAGCATGAGGAAGGACGGACAATGGAGCCTGGGGGTGGACGTGATTATGGCCCTTGGATCAGGCAGTACCTGGTGCCAGCCAGATGCCCCCTGGTGCCATGTCCCCACCCCACTCTCCAGCAGGAGCTCAGACCGCCGGTGGGGTGTGAGGTTGTGCCTGTGACCTAACATGCCCTGTGTTCTTGGGCTAGCAACCCAACTTCTCGGAGACTCAGTTTACTCGTGCACCTGATGGGGCCGATGTCTCCTCTCTTACAGATGCTGGGAGAGCACCCAGAAAGGTGCCCAGCAGGTGAGCTCCTGCCGCACCTGGGGCCAGGTGTCCCGAGTCTTCCAGGAAATATCCCATCCCCAGCGCCCCCACCCCAGCCACTGCTGGAGGGAAAACAAACCTGGTGCTTCCCCAGGTGAGTCCCTGGCTGCTGCCCACCTCCAAGCGTCCTCAGTCACCCACGTAGGGGCGCATTCTGAGGGTGCCCAGGCCGGTGGCACAGTGCCACTGGCTCGGCAGCCACTCAGGGCTCCAGGGCAAACAGCAGTGGGCCCTCCGGAGCAGGTGTGCATTGAACCCTGGCTTCCCAGCTTGGGTCATGCGCCAGCCACCCCCGCAACCCCCTGACCCCTGCGATCTCCGTGCGCGTCCCCTAGGGCCTTACCTTGAACCATGGGAACGGCGCTGCTCCAGGCCGGCCGAGGACTTGGGCGCACGTGACGGGGCGGGCAGCCGTCCGTCCGGGGCAGGGTGCAGCGCGCGGAGGCGGCCGCCCGTGCCTGAGCCACTGCGGTGGCGCCTACTGGTGCTGAGCAAGTGTAGCGGACGCTGAGCGGCTCGGGGAGGCCCCTTGGGAGGAGACTGCGTGCCCAGGTGGGCGCCCCCGCCAGCTCCGCGCTGCGGTCGCGGCTCTGGACTCGGCTGGCTCCGTGTGAGAGCGGTGCGCGGTTCCAGCCAGTCCCGGACGCGGGTCGCGCGCTGGCGGGGAGGGCGCGCGCCCGAGCCGCTCGGGGAGCACGCGCCGCACCCGCGCCCCCCAAACCCCGCGCGCGCCGCGGTCGGAAGCTGCGGGGAACGGTCCCGGGGGCGCTGTCCCTGGTTCTGACGGCCCGGGAGCCCCGACCCCCCCGCCTGCGCCCTGCCGGCTCTCTTTGCTCTCCTGTGCCTACTGTGGTCCTCGCTCCGATTTCCGATTTCCACGGCGTCAGGATGTGGAGCCGGGCCAAGCCTGCTGCTGTGGACAGCGCGACCTTGGGGCCAGCCCCTGGCCCTCCTTGAATTTCCAGTGCTCGAGGGCCAAATAGGGCCCGTGGCTGCACCTTGGATCCCCCCCGGGCCGGAGGCTGAGATTCTAAGAGCACTGTCTAAGCTGGCAGGCACCAAGCCTTCTCCAGGGGTGCCGGGTGGCAGGTGTGTGGCCCACTTGGTGCCTGCCCTCCAAACCTTTAGGTCTGGGGAGGGACCAGGAGCAGACCTCCTCTGCCTTCCCCTGAAGGCAGATCCAGGCAAGCTGGGCCTGGGCGTGTGGGGCTCTTCTTGATTCAAAGCTACTAGGGTGGCCGGGCGCTGCTTGTTGGCACCGGGAGAGGGCAGTCACCAGGCCCTTACAGAGAGGACCAAAGCTGCTGACTTAGAACGTGTGCAATGGAGCCCAGCAGCCGGGACACCAGGGAACAGAGAGGCCGGTTCCAGTCTGGCTCCCCTCCAGAGACCCTGTTAGCGCCCCTCTGGGGAGGCAGCAGGCTAGTCCCGCCCAGCTCCAGCTTCCACGGGCGTTCGAGTAGTGAGCCAGCAGATGGTGGATTTTGCTGTCAAATAAATGAATCATTTTTAGAATGAACCTATGAGAGGTGACACCATGGTGTAGTAGGCTAATCTTCCACCTGTGGTGTCAGCAGTGCATAGAAGCACCAGTTCGTGTCCCGGCTGTTCCACTTCTGATTCAACTCCCTGCTGATGGCCTGGGGAGGCAGCAGAGGCTGCACTGAGTGTTCGGGATCTTGTGCCTGCGGGGGAGACCTGGAAGAGGCCTCTGGCTTCAGAGTGGCTCGGTTCTGGCCACTGCAGCCATTTGCGGAGGGGAGCAGTGTTTGGAAGTCCTCTCTCCTTCTTTATCTAAATCTGTCTTTCCAATAAAAATGGAATATTATTTGAAAAAAGCAAGAGCCTGTGGAGCCCTGAGGGCCATGTCCCTTGGGCCCCCCGCCCCGCACGGTGCAGCCACATGCTGGGGGGCAGGGACATTATTGCACTCCACTCTAGAGACACGGCCACTGAGGCCAGAGGTGGTGGAAGGCGTGCAGTCCGTCTCCCTCTTGCTTGCAGAGGGTCACAGGCAGGGACGAACACAAGTGTGCTTACAAAACAGGCCACCTGCTTGCTCCCACAGGCTGCTGGCCTGCAGCCTCCCCAGCCAGGAGCCCACAGAGCTGGTGCGGGGCACTGCTGGGCATGTCTGTGACAACTGTGCCTGTCACTCAGATTCCCTCTGCTTTTCTGGGACGCTCCTGCAGCGCCACCTGCCCCGTGCCCCCGGGGCCGGAGGCCACGTTGACGCCACAGTCAGCTGCGTGCCGTGCCAGCGTGCTCCAGGCCCTCATCTCATGATAAGCATCGCTCGTTAGGTTCTCCAGACACGGGGCCCTGAGTGTGCATGTACGGTCGCACGTAGTCCTCACACGGACCCTGTGGAGGGGGTGCTGTCCCCACCTCCATCCACACCATCCATGCTTCTCCTACTGGACGAGGCAGGAGACAGACTCGCTGGAGGAAACCTCCAGTAGTCTCTGGTTGGGGAGACGCGGAAGGACCTGCAGCCCACCGCCCCGTGATGGCCCTCCGCACCTCGTTCTGCCTCAGGGCAGCTCTGACCTGGCACACGTATGCACAGCGTGCCAAGGCCACAGAACAGGGGGCAAGGCCTGGGGAGCCAAGTGTCCACCCCTGGGTCCTCCTGCAGAAGTTGCTGTATCAGGCTTCTGCCAGGAGCACACCAGATCTCAGGGGTGTATCCACCATCTCCAGTATTGTCCACACCGGGCTCTGCGCCGTCCTACACCAGGTCCACACAGGGCTCAGCGCTGTCCTACGCCAGGTCCAAGGTCAAGGGCCTCGGCAGCTCAGTCTCCCGTCCAGTGCTCCATGGTGCATGTGCCAGGCTCGCTAACATGGCTGCTCAGCCCCCTGGCCTGGGCTCTGCTCACTTAGCATCTGCTGGGTAGCACTCTGCACCGGCAGAAGTTCCCCTTCCCGCTCCCAGGGCTGGATCCAGTCACAGCACTGCACCTGATGACTGCACAGTCCCCAGCGATTGGTCCCACCCGGGTTCGTTCAGAGAACTGCCCGCTTTCAGGAAAGGCGGCACTAGACGCCAGTCAAGTTGCAAGGGTGTCGTGACTCAGAGAGGCAGGATGTGGGCCTTGTGTGCTGCACAGAGGGCCACCCGTGGGAGAGGGTGAGAGGACAGATGGCCAGGGTGCAGCATGGGCAGGTGGGAGGGTGTGGCTGCGCCTGGCAGTGCGAGGCGAGGTTTGGGAAGTCAGCCGCAGCTCTGGCTGTGCTGAGAGCGAGCCAGGTTCTTTTGCTGTGGGCGAGGGCGGAGGGCAATGCCCTGGCTCTGCCTGTGGCAGCAGGCACACTCCCCACTCACTGGCCTCAGAAGCCTCAGGAGAACACCTCCAATCTATTCCCCATGCTTTTGGCCACGTTACTGGGTGCCAAAGCAGACCCAGGCAGCACGGGCATTCATTCATTCACTATATGTGGGGATAGGGGCAGGGACTGAGCAGTGGCCCCGCTCACGTCGGGGCTCGGAGGTGGACCATCATGGTCCTCAAGTTGGGCAGAGCTGGATGCTGGCCGGCCTGCGCCACTGCACCTGGGCCCATGCGCATCTCACACCACCCCGGGAGACCACATCCCAGTGGAGAAGGTGGAGGAATTGCCCGGCTACCCAGGCCAGGCCACCCCTGCTCTGACCATATGCTGGGCCTGGACCGTGGCCCTCAACCTACATATATCCAAGTTCTGTGGTGTACGTGTTAAGTCACCCCGTATAGACCCTAGTTCAAGTCCCAGCTGCTCTGCTTCCATTTGAGCCTTTCAAATAAGACTTGAAAAAAAAAAAAAAAAAAAAAACTCTGTCTTTAGGCGTCGAGCAGGTAAGCCCCAACTGGGCTGCACCAAGGACTCTGTGTGCTAAACTCCACATTTAACGTCTAACTCAAGCAGAATTTCTCCCACCGCTGCTCACAGGCGCACTAGCAGGAGGTGGGGCTGGAAGTAGAGTAATGCGACACGGGACGTGCCATCGGGGGCCTAGCCTCGTGTCCCTCACCCACAAGGACCTTGCTGTGACCACCTCAATGATGACTCATGGCCAGGGAGGGCTGCACTGTTGGCCCTCTGCATTTCCACAGGCAGAGGGCGGCAGCAACTGGCCGCTTCCCTGTTTGCTGCTGGCAGCCCACGTCCCCCCATTCAGGGCTCCCTGCTCATCATGCTTGCTTGCCTTGGAGACCAGATGGACTTCTGGATCCACTTGGAGAGATTGAGCCCCTGGAGGGAGCAGGGAGCAGCCCGGTCCAAGTCTGCTGCGTCTTCATGCAGGTGTGGGGTGATGGGTTGGCAGGAACGCTGGAGGCTGAGCTCCAAGCTGAGGGAACCTCCAGGCCACCTTTGAGCTCCTGGTGGCGGGGCCGGGAGGTGGCGACCAGCCCTGGAATAGAACAGCAGGAGCAGCGGAGTGCTGGCTCCGCACCCCAGGCCCCACGGTGTCCGCCGTCGCCACAGCCACTGGGACAGAAGCGGAAGAGAATGAGCCCAAGCAGAAACAGCCGCGACCCTGGGCTGACACTCGGAAAATTCCGCTCCCTGAGCCCCGGCCAGCGAGGAGGACCGATTAGGACAATTACGAGTTTAGCAAGTCAACCAGGTTCGAAACAAACATTAAAAAAAAAAAAAATCAATGTTTTTGTCCCTGTTACCATAACCTGATTAGAGCTGTGATGAAGAATCGAGTCCATTTAAGAAGAGGAACAAAAGAGACTTAATTGGATCTGCACATTCATTACATAAATAAAGCACATACAATGTAGCAGAAAGCGAGGAGCCGGGTGGTGGCAGAGCACCCAGCTACACCTCTCAGCAGCTCCTGCCACTGTGGGCCCCACGGCCCGCACCTCTCAGCAGCTCCTGCCACTGTGGGCCCCACGGCCCGCACCTCTCAGCAGCTCCTGCCACTGTGGGCCCCACGGCCCGCACCTCTCAGCAGCTCCTGCCACTGTGGGCCCCACGGCCCGCACCTCTCAGCAGCTCCTGCCACTGTGGGCCCCACGGCCCGCACCTCTCAGCAGCTCCTGCCACTGTGGGCCCCACGGTCCGCACCTCTCAGCAGCTCCTGCCACACTGCGAGTTTCCCCCACTTTGCCCAGTACTTCCACCCCTCGTCTCCCTCTTCTCAGGCTGAGACTTCGTCTTTTTGGAGCGCACGCCTGAGTAGCTCTCGCTGAAAGGAGTGTGATGGACGCTTTCAGAGCCTGTGGGTACTTCTGCCCCACACCCCACCTGGCAACCGGGGCAGGGCTGTGTCACCGGGGACAGGCTGGGAGTGGGGTGTCTGCTCACCCTCATCCCTGGTCCCATGGAGAAGCCTCACCCTGGACCAGCCGTACCGTGTCCAGCCGGAGCCTGCTTGTGTCCACAGGCCCTCAGGGGTGCTGGGGGAGCAGTCACTGACTTGGCAGGTCTCTCTGTGGCCTGGGGATGCAGGTGGGTGTATGGGCCTCAAAGGCTGCCCCAGACCTGTCCTTGCCATGCCCTCTCTCTGCCCTTGAAGCTGGCTCCTTGCGGCTGCACCTGCGAGCTCTCAGCTTGCTGATTTGCCCCTGAAATGTCTTCCTGTGCTTCCTTCTCTTCTACATTCTTGCGATCTCTAATTAGTTCTTTTATATAAAAGCTCATTCTCGCTTTACGAATAAGATAGCTTCTTCTCTCCCCCAGAGTGGTCATTAAACCCTCCCTCCATGGCTCGCTCGGCGTTGGCGTCTGGTCCTTCGTGTGCCGTCACATGGGCTTGCCTTTCGGGGCCGGCAGGGGGAGGGAACTCGGCTGCTCCCGGGCTGCTTGCTGCCAGGCGCTGGGGAGACCCAGTTACACCCTGATGCCCAAAGCCATGGGGTTGTGGTCCACAGGAAAGTCCTGAGTGGACAGTTCACACATGCTTAGTGATCTTTAGGACTGTGCAGTGCTGTAATTACTGGGCCTTATGTCCCAGGTGTGTCTGTGCTGAAGAGACACGGAGGGGCTGAGCATGTCGGAGGAGTGCTGTCCGGTGTGTCCCTGGGGCCCAGCTCTTCCTGGGATGCACCCCGAACCCAGGGGTGGTGACTGTGCGAGCGTCACGGAGGGGCAGGGCTGCACCTGTGTCCTTACTGGCTGCTGTCCTGCTGGGTGGCCGCTCTACCCCAGCCCAGGGTCTCTGTCCAGCGTGGAGGAGGAGCTGAGGTTCAGATGTGGGCAGTTCAAGTCCCGCCCCTAACTGTCCAGCACCCCCTGCCCCTCATCTCTCCTACTGGCTGCCTCCCCAGGGCCCCTCTCTCCTGCCCCTCTCCGTCTTCCCACTGTCAGTGTGGGAGTCTGGCGCTCAAAACACATGCGTGTCTACAGGGCTGCGTGGGCAGGAGATGTGCCTGGGGGCCCCTGTCCAGCACAGGCGTGCCCTCGGGGCCAACACCTGCTCATAGGCCCGGCACCCTCACTCTTGGTGGTGTCTCTGGGCAGACACGCCCCCTACCTGAGCGTGATGACTGTGGGGTGCTCCTGGCTGCTTCCAGCTCACGCCACCGGCCTCTTCCTAAACCTCTTTGCTCCCCTAGGCACCGATTTCATGTCCCCTACCTGCTTCGGTGTGGGGGTGTCTGGGCTTAAGACGACTTAGAACAATTCCCATCTGTTCCACGCCAAGTGGCCGGCACAGTGGTTGAGGAGTCCAGGAGGGGCAGCCACCAGGCCAAACGCTACATGTCTCCATAGACCCCTGGGGACTGGCCACTGTCACAGTGGCTCCTGCACCTGTCCCTGGTGGCCAGAAAGGCAGCCCATGCACTTGCAGCTCCCACCCCTCCTCTCCCTCCTTGGGCCGTCTTGGTGTCCTGGTCATTGTAATGTGCCCTGGCCACGTCTCCCATAACTTGATCAGCGGTGGGGAAATTGGATCAGGGCTGGCAGATCCAGGCTGCTGTTGACTGGGTGAATGTCATGGGCCCCCGGGCACTGAGACCCGCTCGTCTCAGCGTCCGACGGGGACAAGCAGCTGGCTCACTGTGACACCCTGATTGGATTTGTAAGTATGTGTGTGTGCGTGTATGCGTGTGCAGGGCCGTGGCTGCAGGGCCGCCGCCTGGGCCAGGACATCACTTATCTCATGAGACACGACTTGGCCCACAGAGGCGGTTCTGTCCTGGGTTGGTGGCAGGATGCGGCCCCGACTCCCTCCTCCACAGCTCTGCCTCTTTCTGAAAACTCATAAACTCACAGGAGCTGAAAGTGCCAACAAATGGCCCGTGTTGTGGGTGAGCGCCTGAGACGCTGGCATCCCCTATGACTCCTGGCTGCTCGACTTCCCATCTAGCTCCCTGCTGCTGTGCCTGGGAAAACACGTGGGAGACCCGGATAAAGCTTCCGGCTTCAGCCTGACTCAGCCCAGAACGCTGCAGCCATCTGGGGAGTAAGGCCATGGGTGGAAGAGCTCTCTTCTCTCTCTTTCTCTGTCTTCCCCCTTTTCTCTGTAACTCTGCCTTTCAAATAAAATAAAGAAACCTGTTTAAAAGCAAATGCGCCCCCGTGTTTATTAGCAAGGAGCTGCTAAATGACTCAGACATGACAGGCACGGGGAACTGGAGCAGGCAGAAGGCCAAGGCCAGCCCCGTGCTCACGCTCATAGGTGCCCGTGGACACCAGTACCGCTGCCCTCAGGCCCAGGAGTGGGGTCGCCAGGGAGGACATTTGTGCAGCATTGGAGCGGCCCTTGGGGTCCCCGCAGTCCCAGGCTGAGTCCTGTCACCCAGTCCTAGCGCCGCTCCCGATTCAGCTCCCTGGCCACAAGTGCCTGGCACACAGCTGCCACGGCTCAAAGCTGCCGCCCACGGGGCAGGCCTGCATGGAGTTCCCAGCTCCCAGCTTTGGCCGTGGGCCCGTTCAGGTCATTTCCGGTATTTTCAGGGTGTATGTGTGGTGAAGCAGTGGTGGGGAGCTCCGTCTGCCTCTCAAATAAATAAACACTTTTATTTTATTATTATTTTTTAAAACCCAGAATTAGCAATCAGGCCCAGCATTTCCACTTTTGGGCATAAGCCTCAGAGAAGAGCAAGCTTGGACGGGGAGAGGGGCTGGGGTCTCCATGCATGGCAGCCCAGAGCAGGGCTCAGGACAGGGGGCAGCACGGGGTCGGGGGGACCTCAGCAAGCAGGGAGACCCTGCTGCCTGCCGGTTACGGAAAGAGAAGCCCTATCCCCATCTCCTCCCAGCTGCGACCACAGCCATGGAACCCCAAGGTTGGAGGAAAGGGGGGCTCCCGAAGTGGGAGTTGGGGTTCAGTATGGGAAGACGAGGTAACAGTGGAGGTGCCGCCTGCACCCCCAGGGTGAGGCACGCTGGGCTGGTGGGGATGGACGTCACCTTAGATGGTGAGCATGGCAGGGGTTGGGTGAGAGAGGCAGTGAGGGGCAGGTGGCGTGCAGGGGACCCTGGAGCGGTGGGTCGCAGGTGTGTGGCACCCTCTCCCCCGTCCCCACCTGTGATTCTATCATTCGGAGGGAGCAGGGACCTGGGGCGGCAGCCCGCAGCCCCCCACCTCTCGCTCGGCCTCGGTCAGGTCCCTGGGGAGCGCTGAGTGGCCACGGCTGCCCGCTGGGTGCTGAGGCTGCGAGAAGTTGCCCTTCGTAGTCCCCTCGCCACCGCACCTGGGCTGGGATCAGCTTTCCACATCCGCCAGGCCTCTGAGCGGCCATGGGGGTGGGGTAGGGGTAGTGAGAGTCAGGCGCAGGACTTGGGCTGCGGATGCCGCCGCCGCAGGAGCTTGGAGCAAAGGTTGGGGCTGGGCCGGCCACTCCCCAGCCCTCCAGAGGCGAGGTTGGGTAGCGCCTGTCCCTCCCTGAGGCAATGCCAGAACGTATGCCCTCCCCGGCTGCTGGCTCCATGGCTGGCTCTGAGGTCAGTGCCTCCCCTAGGTCCACACAGCCTCAACCTGGCCTAGTGTCCTTGTGTGTGCTGGCTGTTGGCGCCCCTAACACGCGAGGATGCCCGGCACAGGCCCGTGGGCTCAACATGAGCTTGTGTTTGTGTGTGTGAGCTTGTTCACATGAGCGGGGGACTGTGAGTTCCTGCAGGTGTGCACACGTGTACATGTGTCTGTGTGAGCTTGTGGCTGGGGAGGGTGTGTGGGTTTAGCGCTGGCCCGTTCCACTCTCCCCCTGTGGTGTCCTCTGGACAGGCTGTCCCCTGCCATGCCGCCTGTCAACCCAAGCCAGGCTGACATGGCCTGGCAGCCCTGGCCCTGGAGCTGGCTGGATACACGTGTCACACCCAGGCCTGCAATGCCTGCTCCCTGGATCTTAGCACAGAGCTCCTGGGCCCTGCCGGTGCCCCCGTCCTGGAGAGCTCGCGTCTGGGGTGACCCCGTCCTGCACTCCATGAGCAGGTGTAGGCCGCTGATCCAACCTCACCCTCAAGGCAGGACTGCTGTTGCCCGGGAGCAGCCCGGCTTGTCTGGCTCCAGCTTCAGCCTCCCCTGCCCCTGGTGTCAGCTGGGGGTCAGCAGAGCCACCTCAGTCCCAGTCACTGGGGGATCACAGCCAGGGAGGAAAGCGGCTCATTAACGCTGAATTGGTTCTGAATGAGGCCAGTGTGGACGCCCCTGGGGCAGCAGGTGTCCCTGCTGAGGGTGCCTGGCGGCCCCAAGGAGTGAGCGTGGAGCTGCTGGGCTCACTCCTTCCATGGTGTGGGGCGGGAGGAGGCTGCGTGGCAGCCGTGTGCGCCGGGAAAGTGTGTCTTTTGGATCCTGCTAAAAATAACCACGTGTGCCAAACACTCTGCTGTTTACTAAGAGCTGTGTTTCACTCCCCTCCCCAGCAGCTGTGGGTCCCACCCACGTCTCAGAGAGAACGGTAGGTGTCCTGAGCCAGGACCCCCTCCCAGGGCCCAGTCCCTGGCCCACAGCCTCTTGTAGCACAGACCTGGGGCTCACCCACCCAGCCCTCCCCTCAGGCCACAGCACGGCTTGTTTTGTCAGTTTGCTGGGTAGCCATTTGGGGTCCAAACCTTGTCCCCGCTGGCACCTGCAGGGTGGAGCACTGGAGTGAGGGCCTCCTCTTGCCACCACCTGGCTGGGGCTGTGTCCCACAGCCTCCCTGGGGATTCTGGCACTGTCTCCAGTCAGAGCTGGGTGCGTAGCAGAGCTCTGACTAGCAGCCCAGCTGCCCACCTGGGCGATGGAGGACTCAGCCAAGGATCCCCAGAGGAAGCAGGGAAGGGTGGGGTGCAGGTCCGGGGAGCCAGGGAGGTTGCTTCTGCAGGAAAGGGGTGGGCGGAAGCGGGCACAGCAGCCAGGCTGACCCAGCAGCTCTCAGTAGATCCCTGCTAAGGGCCTGGGTGGTGCTAGTCTGGGCAGTGCTCAGTTCTGGCCAGTTCTGCCTAGGAACTCAGTGTCGGGCTCCAATCAACCAGCCGTCCACACCCCACCTCTCCATCAAGGCTGCTCCTGGAAGCCCAGGAGTGTGCCTGGCATCCCTGCTTCTGTGCCAAAGCCCCGAGGCCCTCTCCCCAGAAAGGGGCCCCAGGCCGATCTCCTTCCCCGCCCCCGCCCCTCTGGAGCAGCCACGGCGCCAGCTGGAGCCGTGGGGAAGCCGAGGAGACGGTGTGGGACAGCAGGTGGCACAGAGTGTCTAAACAGTGACTATTTGGGGATCATCTTGTATTTTTAGTTCGAAGCTGTCCGTGCTGCTGCCTCGCGGGCATGGTCTACCCCGGCCCCCTTGAAAGCTCTCGGGCTGGGGGCTGCTGGGGACCGCAGCGAGGCGCTCAGCCAGGGTCTGGTGAGCGGGTGGCCAAGAGGCCCGGCTGCAGGAGGAGCGGCCCTCCGGACAGGGAGAACAGCGCGGTCAGCTCCCATTCCCCATGATGAGGTCCATGTGTCATTAGTGCCAATTAGGGCGGGTGGAAGGCAGAGTGGCCCCAGGGGCTCGGGCCTG
This sequence comes from Ochotona princeps, assembly GCF_030435755.1. Taxonomy (NCBI): domain Eukaryota; kingdom Metazoa; phylum Chordata; class Mammalia; order Lagomorpha; family Ochotonidae; genus Ochotona; species Ochotona princeps. The sequence goes on along the minus strand of NC_080845.1, from coordinate 1,338,767 downwards.
CTGGGCGGTCCACTGGGACAATTGAATTCGCCACCAGACAAATGTGATTATCGATAGAGCCTGGCCCCAACCCCTTGGAGGGCAGGGACATAAATGGGCAGGTAGAGCCGGCGACTGCCCCACAGCCATGCCGGCCCCTTGCCACCAGGGCTGCTGGGCTGGCTCCCCCAGCCCCAACATGCGCGAGGTAGCCTCCATGTACGGCACGGTGGTGGCCGTTTTCCTGGTCATCCTGGTGGCCGCTCTGCAGGGCTCGGCACCCCCTGAAAGCTCCCTCCCCTACCGCGTTCCCCTGGACCCCCAGGGCACCATGGAGCTGTCGTGGAATGTGAGCTATACCCAGGAGACCATCCATTTTGAGCTGCTGGTGCGGGGCCTACAGGCCGGGGTCCTGTTCGGGATGTCCGACCGTGGCGAGCTGCAGAACGCGGACGTGGTGGTGCTCTGGACCGACGGTGACCACGCCTACTTCGCCGTGAGTCCCTTGCTCCCTGGGCCCCCGGGCCTCGCCCTGCCCCTGCAGCCTGTAAGGGAGGCTCTGAGGTCGCTCTCACTCGAGCTAACTTGGACATCACAGAGCAATAGAGGGAAGCAGAAACCTGCCCTGGTTGTAGCTGCACCCCTCAGGTGTCGGGGGTGCCCAGCAACCCCGAAGGGACTGACTGCATCTGGGAACCTCACGTAGCACACAGCTCCTCCATGCCCCACCACCCAGTTGCAGACCCTACATGCCTGCTTCAGACTCCAGACCACGTGATCCCCACGCCCACAGGCCACCTTGGGGGGCTGAGCAGCAGGCGTGACACTGACCTGCCGCCCTCCCACAGAGCTGAGCCCAGGTGTGCTGTAGGGAGGGCAAGGGAGAAGGGCCCCTCCACCAGCTGTAGGGGACCCCGGAGGGCGTTGAGGTCCTGCCTCCTTTTTCCCTTGGGACACAAAGCCTGGCTCTGTCTTTTGCTGTGGCCATGATGCTGGTCTTGGGTCAGGGATAGGGTGTCACTCCATAGGTGCGGGAGCCCTGGGCAGCATGGAGCTGCAAGGCAGGGGAGGAGTGGCCAGTTCCTGGGCCCAGCGCCTGGTCATGGCCCACCCTAGCAGAGAGGGCAGAGGGCGGCCTGTATTGGCGCTTCGGGGAGATGGGGGCCTGAGGCCCAGGTCCCAGGAAGCATCCTGGGAAAACACAGGTGTGAGCTAAGAGCCTCATGGGGTGCAGGATTTAAGGCAGTGTGCACTCTCAGAGTTGTTCAAGTGCAGGAGGGGTGCCCCGTGTGAGGACCACCTTAAACGCTGGGCCTAGCCTAGGGACCCTCCCTCCTGGGGTGGGTGAGGCCCTGCTCTGGGTGCTCCTTTGGGACAGCACCTCTCCCAGCTCCCACTCCAGATCCAGGGTTTTGAGTGGACCCCAGACTCCCTGAGTATCACACATCACATGCTCGCAAAACTGGGACTCAAGGCCACTGTCTCCAGGCAGTCACGGACAGCACAGCAAGTGGCCATGGGCCCTCCTCCCCAGTGGCCACAGCCCTTGAGCCACATGCCAGGGAAGGGGAGACTGTGGCTGCCCGTGCAGACCACGGCCCCGCCACAGGAGGCAGCCTGCTGGGCTGTGCCCCACCCCATCCCGCCCCGTCCTCACAGGACGCCTGGACGGACGCAAAGGGGCAGGTGCACCTAGATGCCCAGCAGGACTACCAGCTGCTGTGGGCTCACCGGACCCCGGACGGCCTGGCCCTGCTCTTCAGACGGCCCTTCAGCACCTGCGACCCCAAGGACTACCTCATCGAGGTCAGTGGGGGGACCCCAGCACCCAAGAGCGAGCCTGTCTGCTGCTGTATCTGCTGCAGCCCCTTGGCGTCCCTGGGGCGTGCAGGCTTGTGGCCAGGCCAGTGGCGCCAAGGGGGAGCGTTGGGTTGTAGGGGAGCAGCTTGGCCTTCAGCCCCAAGCCCCTGAACCATGGTGGGCCTCTTTGTGTCGGCCTGGTCCAAGCCCACAGGTTCAATGTCACAGCCGGGGGCGCTGGGTGCTGGAAGTGGGTTGGCCCTGGAGGCCTCGGGGCTGGGAGGAGGGAGCCCAGCACGTGCTTGTGGTGGACTCAAGGTTGACCAAGATCAAGGACCTCTGATGTTTGTATATCGTGGGGTCAGTCAGGGAGCCTCGGAGGGCCCTGGACCTGCAGAGAGGAGGGCGTGGGCAGGCAGGGGACTCAGTACCCCTCCGAAGCAGGGGACTGACCTCTGCGCTGTGCCCCGGCCATAGGACGGCACGGTACACCTGGTCTATGGCATCTTGGAGCAGCCGTTGCGGTCACTAGAGGCCATCAACGCCTCCAGCCTGCGCACAGGGCTGCAGAGGGTACAGCTGCTGAAGCCTGAGCTCCCCGAGCCGGCCCTGCCCCCCGACACACGCACAATGGAGGTCCGCGCCCCTCATGTGCTCATCCCCGACCAGGAGACCACCTATTGGTGCCACATGGCCGAGCTGCCCCGTGGCTTCGCCCGACACCACATCGTCATGGTATGGGGGCCGGGAGGGCAGAGAGGGGCGGGCAGCTCCTGATCCTGGGCACCCCCTCACTCTGGTCACTGCCCCCCACCCGGGCCTCTGAGTTCTGGCATCCCTTCTTGGGGAACAGGGCAGGGCCCCTGAGGGATGGGGTGGCCACTGAGCTCTGTCGGGCCCCGTCCTTGCCGTGGCTTGGAGCATGGGAGGGTCAGCCGTGCGGGTACCCGGGGTCCAGCAGCCTAACCTGCGGGCTACACACTGGCTACGCTGCCTCGCCGCCCAGCCCCAGCCTACACACAGGGACAGCCGCCTTCTGGGCCCCCGGGGGTCCTCTGGACCCAGGGCCTGGACCCTGGCCAGAGGGCTGCGGACCTGGGCAGTCTAACTCAGTGGCCGCCCCTCACAGTACGAGCCGATTGTCAGCGAGGGCAACGAGGCCCTGGTGCACCACATGGAGGTGTTCCAGTGCAGCGCCGAGTTCGAGAGCTTTCCTCACTTCAGTGGACCCTGTGACTCCAAGATGAAGCCAGAACGGCTCAACTACTGCCGCCACGTGCTGGCTGCCTGGGCCCTGGGCGCCAAGGTGCGGGAGTCCCCTGAGCTTTCCGGGCCTGTTCCCAGGCTGGGCCCCAGGACTGGCTCGTAGTCAGGGGAGGGCAGGGTGCATGTGAGAGCGGGCATCCACGAACCCCCAACGGTGCAAGGGATCTGCCTGACACACCCACCTCTGCCGCACCCCGCAGGCGTTTTACTACCCAGAGGAAGCTGGTCTCGCCTTCGGGGGCCCCGGCTCCTCTCGATACCTGCGCCTGGAGGTTCACTACCACAACCCACTGAGGATGGAAGGTTGAGGCTCCTGCCCCGCCCCCCGAACCCTGGGGCCCCTGGATGGTGCATGCCCAGGACCACTCGCCCCAGCCCCAGCCAGTTCCCCAGGCCACAGCAGGCTCCCTGGGCAGGACCCAGGTGACAAGCTCATCACCACATCCCCGTGCCCAGTGGCAGCCTCCCTGTCCATGTGTGTGCCCCCGGGGGGGGGGACAGGCAGAGGAATCCTGCATCCATTTTGCGAATGGAGAAACTGAGGCCGAGGATGCAGGGCGCTCCCGAGGGTGATGGATTTGAAGCTGGGAGGTCTAAGTGCAGCCTGCAAAAGCTCAGCGACCCTCCGCCCTCCCCATACCTCAGCGCCCCCCACAGCGCCTTCCACCATCCTGCCTTCCTCCCTCCCCTCTCCCTCCCCTCTCCCTTGGGACGCACTGCTGGCAGGTGCAGGCAAAGGGTTCCATTTCACCACCATGTGTGGAGGGCCCCGGGTGGGCCAGCCCTCAGGGGAGGGGCGGGGGTCAGCAGGACACACCTGGGCCCCGGGTGGGCCAGCCCTCAGGGGAGGGGCGGGGGCGGGGGCTGGGGTCAGCAGGACACACCTGTGCTACCACTGTGCCCGCCCCAGAGTGCAGTCTGTGGAGTCTAGCAGGCTCCCAACTGCTGACCGAAAACATTGTGGCAAGTGCAGGGCTGAGCCGGCCCAGGCTGGGCTGCGGCCCTGGGGTTATCAGCAGTGAGCAGAGACGTGAGTCAGCCGGCCGTAGGCTCGGGAGGATTTACGGCTCATTGAAACCTGGAAGCCGATGGATTTTTGAAATCTCCTTAAGAGCCAGGGCGTGCTGGGCTATCTGGAGGTATTTATGGCTGCTTTGCCCACCACGAGGGCGCGCCTGTCACTTGGCAAGCCTGGGGATCTGCTGCTCCTTCTATAAATATCCCCCTGCCACAATTATTTCATTATTTAGCCCCCTCTCCGAAGCCGAGCCAATCACGTCTGCCTTCTTATTCTAAGCCTCTGATGCAATCGGCCCAGAGACACAGGCCCTCTATGGGTCTGGGAGAAGCCAGGGGAGAGAGGAGGCAGCCCCGGCCTCAGCTTAGGGCAGACACGTGGGGAGACAGCCAGCCTCCGCCCGCCCCCGCTCCACCAGCAGCACCCCTGCACCCCACTTCCCCGGCATGGCACACTGCCCAGGGTCCCTGACTCAGACAGGGCTTTCTGTTCAGTCTGTCTTCAGCTTCCACATCTGAAAATTGGGCACCGTGATTGGGTTGCAGTTCAAGCCAGAATGCCCTCTCTGGCTCTGTCCACTCAGTGCCTGCTCAGACACCTCACGACTGTGGGCCCAGGTCCCAAGGGGGACGGCTAGTCACCTGAGGGTACACAGCGCACAATCCACCATGTGCAACCTGGAGGGGTTGAACCTCGGGGCTCCCCATCCTGTGCCGGCCCCGCCCCCGGATCTGCAGGACTGTGCTCCGTGGACGGACGCTTGGGTCGGCCTCCATCCCATGGAGCAGCAATCAGAGCGGGAACGTCTCCTGCAAATGCCCACATGCAAACATGCCTTCATCCTCAGCTCATCCAGACACGCGCGGCCCTGCTCCTGCCCCTGGCATCCAGCTAGGGCCTGCCTGGGTACAAGGGGAAGGCGACCAAGTTGAGGCTCAGGAAGGAAGGGCCGCACCCCACTGGTTGCTACCCACTCCTGGCAGGCCGCCGTGACTCCTCGGGGATCCGTCTGTACTACACGGCCACGCTGAGGCGCTTCGATGCGGGCATCATGGAGTTGGGCCTCGTGTACACGCCCGTGATGGCCATTCCTCCCGGGGAGACAGATTTCGTCCTCACCGGCTACTGTACAGACAAGTGCACCCAGCTGGTGAGTTCAGGGAGGTGGGGGGCCAGGCCGGGGCCGCAGGACGAGCAGGGCAGCAGCATCTCTCTCCTCCAGGCCCCGCCGTCACGGCCCCTCCCTCTTCCCTGTGGGCTGCCCACCAGCCTGGGGCCTCGGGATCTGACCTCTGGTTCCACTCACTGGTCTGGGAGAATGTTCTAGAAAGTGCCAAGGCCACAGGGGAGCGTTTGGCCGTGCTGTCCCCTACCCCCAGGCCGGATCCCGATGCCACATCCCGCCTCTCCCGTGTCTTCAGGCGCTGCCGCCCGCTGGCATCCACATCTTCGCTTCGCAGCTGCACACACACCTCACAGGGAGAAGGGTGGTCACCGTGCTGGCCCGGGGCGGCCGCGAGAGGCAGATCGTAAACCAGGACAACCACTACAGCCCCCACTTCCAGGTAGTGACCTTGGCTTCCTTCCGGGCCTCTGCCCTCAGAGGGACCCTGCCCATCGGCCTGCCCTGCTACAACCCCTGAAGCACGGCCTGCTGACTGTGGGGTCAGTGAGGCAGCCAGGGGGCATACCGTCTTCCTGCTCTCACGGAACCCAGGACTGGCCAAGCCGGGGCAGAGAGGGAGGTGAAGGCCGAGCATGGGGTGGGGTGCGACGCTGGGGTCTGCAGGTGACGAAAGTCTCCTCCCCCCACTCCCCTGCCCCCCGCCCACTACCAGGAGATCCGCATGCTGAAGAAGGTGGTGACCGTGTACCCAGTGAGTGCCCAGCAGAACCACAGTGGCTGGGGCAGGGGTGGGGCACGAGGGGCGGTACGGAGGGCCCTCAGCTGGGCTGGCCCTGGAGGGACACCTGAGACCTCCAGCCCTCAGCTGGACCCCAGACCCTCCAGGAGAGGTGGGAGGGGTGACCCGAACCCACAGGCCACAGAGCCAGTGCTTGCAGGAGTGTGGGGCTGCAGCCACACGGGGCTCCTGGGCAGGCCTCCACACTGCCTGCCCCAGGGGACCCGGTGCTGAGAGCCTGGACGGCTCCCTCCGCAGGGGGACGTGCTAATCACCTCCTGCGCCTACAACACGGAAGACCGGGAGCGGGCCACCGTGGTGAGTGACCCGCCCTACCTGCTCCAGCGTTTCTCCGTTATCTTTAATCTCAGGCGAATTTGATTCGAAGTCTGACAGACACACGGACAGGGAGACACACACAGCGCGTTTCCATCCACAGCATCAGGGCTGGGGCAGGCTGCAGCCAGGAGTCCGGGAATCCATGGGGCCTCTGGGGTGGGCAGCAGGACCCGAGGGAGCTGAGCTGCCACCTGCTACCTGCCAGGGCTGTGTGGGAGCCAGACCACCATGCCAGCCCCCGGCCTGTATCCCGAGGGCCCACTCATGCCTTAGGTCAGAGCTCACTGGCTTCTAGAACATTCTGATATACACAGCCAAAACACTCCCAGAAGAAACCTGTGCCCAGCCCTGGACACGCCTCCCCTCCCCCCAGGCCTCAGGGTCTGAGGCACAGGAGAGCTTCCTGGGCTCTCAGCTACCCTAGGTTGGCCCCAGGGGGGGACAGCTAACAGGGGAGAGGCACTAACTCTAGGAGCTGCTGTCCACACAACCCACTCAGACCCCATTCTGCTGGGGCCAAGGAGGTGGCAGGCCACTCACCGGCAGGCCCCAGGGCTGCTGTCCCTGCTGGCCAGCCTGAGCTGAGTTAGGGGACCCAGGCAGGACCCCAACACAGCCCCCACTCTGAAGCTGTGGCCACTGGGGACAGGAGGGGGCCCACACTCGCCAGGTGTCCCTGGAGCCCAGGGTGTGAGGCCCTGTTCCCACCACTGTGGCCCCCACAGCTCAGTGGGCCCACAGGGCTTCCTGTCCTGGTTCCAAGAATAGCTCAAGGTCACCCCGTGGGAGGCAGCGTCTACTCTGGCTCTGTTTCTAACACTGCGGCCACCACAGGCCCTGTCCGCTGGCCTCCCTGGGGCCTCAGTTTCCCCTTCGTGCCCCCTACTTCACCTTGCTCCGCAGGTCATCACTGTGAAAGTGCTTGAGGGATGTGGTTACTACCGGTCAAGCAGCGTGCTGCCTCACTCCCAGAAGGAGTGGATGCCTTGGGCTTATTTAAGATTTACGATTTGTTTATTTAAGATGTATTTGAAAAGCAAAGTTGCATAGAGAATCTTCTGTCCACTAGCTCACTCTTCAGATGACCTGAATTGCCAGGATTAGGGCTGGGCTAGGCTGAGGCCAGGAGCTTCTCCAGGGCTCCTAGGCGGGTGCAGGGCCTGAGCACTTGGGCCGTCCTCCACTGCTTTTCCAGGCACATCAGCAGGGAGCTGGACAGCAAGTGGAGCAGGCAGGACAGGAGCCAGTGCCCCTAGGGGATGCTAGTGGTGTTGGCAGTGGCTTTCCGCACTGTGCCACCACACTAGCTGGGGTGCTTGGGGTGAGGTGAGCTTGGCGTGGGTGCTGTACCAATGGCCAGGGCTGACGGGGTCCTCTGGCTCACAGGGCGGCTTCGGGATCCTGGAGGAGATGTGCGTCAACTACATACACTACTACCCGCAGACGCAGCTGGAGCTCTGTAAGAGCGCCGTGGACGCCGGCTTCCTGCAGAAGTATTTCCACCTGGTGAACAGGTGCGCAGCCTGCTGGGCCACGCCTCTGCCCGCAGCAGGCAGCGCTGTCCCCGACTCACAGCCCTGCTGGGCCACGCCTCCGCCCGCAGCAGGCAGCACTAGTCAGTCCCCAACTAACAACCCTGCTGGGACTATTTGTTCCAAAGTCACCAGGGAGATGAGTCCACAGCTGGTGTGGAGACTCACCCCTTAGGATGCCCTGGGCGCAAGGACCACTCTGGGGATGCCACGTGTCTGTGGGAACGCCACCAGCCCCTGCTGGACACAGATGTGTGGCTCCTATCCCCCAGGTTCAACAGCGAGGATGTGTGCACCTGTCCCCAGGCCTCCGTCCCGCAGCAGTTTGCCTCTGTGCCCTGGAACTCCTTTGACCGCGAAGTGCTCAAGGCGCTCTATGGCTTTGCACCCATCTCCATGCACTGCAACAAGTCCACGGCCGTCCGCTTCCAGGTGTGCCGGCCTGGGAGCTGCAGCTGCCCACCCTCCCTGCCCATTAGGGAGGGGGCAAGGAACCCTCGGGGCTCCCAGGGAAGTGAACCCATGAGGCTCCAGGTGGCCAGAGCCCCGAGGGGTGCTGACCAGGGTGGGGACCCCCAAGGAGCCACGAGGCGGTGGGAACCACGGGGGAGCCAGGGGTGAGGGAGGTGGCCCCTGGCTGCATCCCAGCACGTCAGCTCACATTCCTCACAGGGAGAGTGGGATCTACAGCCCCTGCCGGAGATCGCATCGAGGCTGCCGGAGCCCACGCCACACTGCCCAGCCCACACAGGACACGGCCCCGCTGGCCCCACCGTGGTCAGCATCGCAGGAGGCAAAGGCTGAATGGCGGGGGTGATCTCGCTGCTCTGAGCACCCCAGCTGTGCCGAGACATCCCCCACACCTGTCCCCGGGCCTCCGTCCCTCAGCAGGACATGGTGTGGTCACCCCACCCCACGCCCCACCCCTTGCCCCAGAGACCCCAGCATGGCCGAGAGGACTTGGTTGAGCGCCACTGGCTGGGCAGAGCAAGCCTCATCCACCCTGTCCCCCAGCTTGCTGGCTCAGTGCAAGGGGCCTAGATGGCAGTGCCAGCCTCCCACCAGGCAGCCTTGGTGTCGATCCCAGGACAGTGGAGGCCGGACAGGTGTTTGGCCACGGAAGCCCTCACAGGCACCATCGGAAGATGGCCGAGAGCAGAGGGGGGAATGGGACACGGTGGCATGGCTGGGCTGGCCTCCCAAATAGATGGGTCTTGGGGTCAGGTCTGTGCTCAGCGTGTGCTTGCTCTGCGTCACGCCCAGGGTGCCTGCTGGTCCTCAGCTTTCTCATCTGTAGCTTGGGCTGATGCTGCACCAGTCAAGGAGACACAAACGGATGCTCAAGGCCTGAGGACACGGTGTGGTCACCCCGCCTCTCTCACACACACACACACACACACACACACACGAGAACTCCAGCACGTCACCCCATTTCCTACCAGCGTGGATCTGCCCTACCCCCCGCTGCTCTGTCTTCCAACTTGTGCAGCTGCCAGCTGGCTCCTAGGAGGAGAAGCCAGCCCAGCCACGTTCAGCCAGGTCAGCAGATGTCTGGCGGCCAGGGCATGATGGACACCCCGCCTCACCTTGGGCCCTTCACTTCTGAGCTGGCCTGGGCCCAGTCGCTCCGTGCCGCACTGTGTAAATCACGCCTCCTCCAGGCCCATAAGTCACAGCGCAGTCGCAGGCCAGCGCCTGGAGGGCCGCTCGAGCCCTCTGTCATCTTCATCGCCTGGGTGGCAGGTGTGGGCAGGCATCCCAATGTCCCAGGCAGCCCGGGGCTGGGGTGGGGTGCAAGGCGCCTTGAGGGGAGCTCCGAGGCTTCCTGCTCTCCCAGGCCTTGGAGGACCAGGGTGGAGGCCTCCCCCAGCCCAGCCCTCCCCTGCTCACCAGCTCGCTCTCCCTGACAGGAGCACACTGCATCCTGCTCCCCTGGGGAGCTCTCCCAGGCCTTGGAGGACCAGGGTGGAGGCCTCCCCCAGCCCAGCCCTCCCCTGCTCACCAGCTCGCTCTCCCTGACAGGAGCACACTGCATCCTGCTCCCCTGGGGAGCCCGTGTTCCCCTGGGGCCACCCCCACCTACCCGCTCCTGCTGACAAACAGGGAAGCCCTGGGGTCGGGTACCAAGGCCCCCAGGTCACCTCCGTCTGCATGGGTCCTCATGGGATTGGGAGTGACAGGGAAAAGTGGTCGGGGTGAGGGACCTGGGGATGCTTAGGGAGTTCTGCCATGGGCAGCTCCAGTGCCATGCCCCCAACCCTTTGCCAGTTGGTGGCTGAGGCTTGTGGCCCCCAGACACTGCCTGATCCAGTGGCAGGAAGGGACCACCCCAGGCCCTTGGCACACGGCGGGCTCACTGCTGACTACTGCTCCGGCCACCCTTCTGCTGAGCGCTCTGACAGCCAGAGCTGCCTGGGGACACGGGGAGGGCGTGGCTCCAGCACCCTGTCACAGTCAGTCACAGAGAGAGGGCACCTTGTCCTGGCAGGGGATCCTTCCACCGCCCACAGGAGGGCGGGCAGCACTGTATGCTGGCCTCGTCCTGAGCCACCGAGACCCCAGACGCCACTGCCTCCGACAGCCCCCATGTGAGCAGGAAGGACCCACTCGGCACGCCCAGTTGCAACCAGCTGTAACCGGGAGTCACGCAGGCCCGGCCCCATGGGCTGCACCTCTGCCATCCCCGGCACAGCACTTTCTAGGTTCCCGGCCAGCATTGAGGGCTCCGCCTCAGGGCGGGATGTGACTCCCACTTCCCTCTCCTCATCCTCAGAGCCCCAAGTTCGAGTCCCTAGGGGAACGCTAAGGAGGGCCTGTTCAGGATCCCAGACGACAGGGAAGGGGCCGCCTGGTCGGCTAGGGCCTTTCCCAGTGGAGCAGGTGGCTCACACGGAGATGGGGGAGAGCCGTTCCTGCACCCATGACCCAGGGATGCCCTTCCGGAGGGAGGAGGCTGCCCAGCCACAGCTGTGAGGAACGTGTAGGGTGGAGACCTGGACATGGACTGCCTCATTCTCCCCCAAGGACCAGCACGAGATGAATGCTGTCCCTGCCAAGCCAGGGGCCTGGGGCCAAACTGCAGCTGGGGCCAGCGGGAGGCGGGCCGGCCATCTGGGAGCCAGGCTGGCCTGCGAGCAGCAGGGCCACAGGTGCGCCTCTGGCCCGAGTTGTGGGAACGCTCTCCAGCCCGAGGCCCCAGCCTAGACTCAGGGGGCCAGAGTGGCTGCTCAAGGCCCCGTGTAAGCTGGACATGTCCTTCCCAGGCTGTGCATCGGTCTAGACCACACCCGACCGTCTACACCCCAAAGAACAGGCTGACCTTTGGCGGGGAAGGCTCGATTCGTCAGTCCCTCAAGGTCATGGACTCCTGACCTGAGCCAGGGAGCACTCTAGAGAGAGGGGGAGCAGGCCTGGGGAGGGGAACAGCGATGTGTACCCCTCTAGAGGTGGGGGAGGGGCAGCTAGGGTGGCGGGACTGGGGTGCAACCAGGATTGCCTCTGCCTCCCACAGGCAGGAGCGTGGCCTGGTCCACAGCAGACAGAGTGGGGGGCACTGCCAGGCAGCTTCCAGCAATGAGGTCTGAGGTGGGGGAGCTCTGGGGGAAACTGAGGCAGGAACCGGGGAGGGCTCCCGGCCGTTGCAGGCTGCAGATCAGGGAGCACAAAACCACGTGGAGCTGAGGCAGGAACCACCTGGCAGGGCAGCCCTGACCTTGGGCACCAGCCAATCCCACCCCCATCGTGAGCCAGAGGCGTTTGGGGCCAACTCATCCCGCCTCTCCCCCTCCCCATCCTGGCCTTCCCTCCCCCACCATCCCGCCTCTCCCTCAACCCCCAGCCCTCTAGCTAGTGCCCAGGGCAGCCCAGGGCCACATAGCCATGCTGGAAATCACAGAAGCCTGCCAGCCCACTCTCGCCCCACACATTTTACTGGACCCTGTCAGGAAGAGGCTGTGGGCAGAGCCAGCATGGGTGCAGGTGTGTGCTGGGGAGCCCAGGATGGTAAGACCAGCTGGGGCAGGAGCCCCACGTGCACCCCAAGGTATCTGGTACACCCAGGTGCCAGGTTCTCGTGGGGCCGCCCCAGCACAGGCGCTGAGAGCCCAGATGTGTCCAGAAGCCAGGGCACAGGGGGTCCTCAGGGTTCCAGGGGACACAGGGGGGCCTCAGTAGACCCCTTTCACCCGCTTGTTGTCAGGGTCGAAGGGCGACTTCAGGTGGGCATGGGCAGTGTAGGTGACCCCCATCCTCTCCAGAGCATAGTCCCCGCTCTTGACAAAGTCCAGCGAGACCTAGAACAGGGACAATGGCAGGGCTCATCACCAGCTAGGAGCTGGGCCTGCGCACCTGCCTTCCTGGGGTGTCCTAGCCCTGTCTCCCCTCTGTGGACAAGCCGACCCTGCAGCCCAAGCTTGCTCCCTCATGCCCCCTGGAAGCCCACCCCATGTCCCACATGCCCACAGACTCAGTAACAAGCCCAAGTCTGGGCAGTCAATGTAGCCCCTCCCTTGGGGCCACACACCTACGTCCCCAGCCAGCCTCGATCCCTGGGAACACAGGCGTGGACTGCATCCCTAGCTCGGGGCCAGCGCAGGGCTGGAGCAGAGGAGCCTGGGTTTCTCCCACAGTGGCCTTCCCTGCTTCGGCACAGGGCACTCACCCCCATCCCGTGCCTGACTGCTTGAGGCCAGCCTGAGCTGGGGGGCTGGAAGGAGGGGCAGGTGTTAGGGCCTCCAGCCCACCCTCAGCCTAGCGGTGGCCAGCGACTCAGCTGTGGGCTGTGGCTCAGACCCAGAGCTCGGGTCACTCAGGGTCACTGGGCCAGTCCTGGTCTCCATGGAGCCACGGTCCCCACCCCCCAACCTCAGGAGCTCTCTGCTGGCCTGGCAGGGGCTTCACTGGAGGAGAAACGTCCCTGGAAGGTCACTGTGGAGTGGGGTCTGTCTGCATCTTATAAACCAGGAAGCCCAAGTTCAGACAGACAAGCCACTGGTGAAGGTGACAGACCACAGAGCAAGCAGAAGGTAAAGGGCAAGACCCCACCTCCCTGCCTCGCAGCCCCCTGCGGGGCTCCGGCCACCACCTGCCACCCTCCCCAAGGCCTGGGTCGCAGCTGCGACGGCCTGTCCCTCAGTCCCTCAGCTGGCTCGCTGCAGCACCTCCCCGACCACTCCTGAGTCTGTGAACTGCAGCCCGGGAGCCCCAAGTCTGCTCGGGCTCAGACTGGAAGGTTCTGGAGCTAAGCCAGGGGTTCTGTGTGAGGGGCTGGGGCTGGGGGTCAGCCACCTCCCTCAGATTCCTTAGTGTGGTGGGAGCAGCCCAGAGCCTTTGCCCTGCCGCCAAGCAGGGGTGCCCGGGGACAGCACATGGGAGCTTGCCTGCTCCGGTCTACTCCAGCCTCCTACAGCCTGGGCCTGTGGGTGAACACTGAGCTGCTCTCTGGGCTGAGGACTCTGGGTAAGGGGGCTGGGGACAGGCCAGGTCCCTGGGCAGGTGCCTCGGGGGGTGGGGAGGAGCCATGGTTCCCAGGGCAGGGCTGGCGCACTGGACTCACGGGGCCGCCACTGGGCTCGCGGATGTAGCCATAGGCGATGCTCTTGTCAAGGGCGAAGCCGAAATCAGCCCTGCGGATGTGGCCCACCACCTGGCCACTTCTCCAGATGGCCTCCAGGCCAAACAGGGGCACCTTCCTGCAAGGAGGGCATAGCAGGGCCAGCTGAGACACAGGGCCTGCAGTGGGATTGTCCCTGCCGGGCAGCGTTGGCCTGCTGCGTCCCCTTGGCCTTCAGCTTCTGGGGTCCCAGTTGGTAGACTGGAGTGGTGGCCCCGGTCGGGCCTCTCACTCATCACAGGGTCATGGGGGCAGGGAGCGGACATCCCCCCTAGCCTGGGGCTACCTGACAGCTCTGCCCACCCCTGGCTCAGTCTCCCAGGAGAGGGTGCTGGCCTGTGGGGGTGGGCTGAGCCTGGGAGCCGCGGCGGGCAGTGGCCACTCACTCCTCCAGCGTGAAGCACACCAGGCGGCGGTGTAGGCCGTTGGCCCGCTGCGCCTGCAGGGCCTCGCGTCCCAGGAACGGCACAGCCGACCGCAGCTTGCAGGTGAAGGCCAGGCCGGCTTCCAGGGGGCTGTCGTCTGGCCGCAGGTCTGCATGCCAGTGCCGGTAGCCTGAGGGGTGGGAGGCTGGCATCAGAATCAGGAGACACCGTGGGTGATGCCCAGCCCCAGATCCCTGCCCCCAAGCACCCCAGAGCTGCTCCACGATGGCTCCAGAAAGTTCCCCTGGGAAAGCCGTGAGAATGGGCTGACCACTCAGCACCATGCCAGGGGGCTGCCAAGGTGGGCTTGTGCCAAAGTGGCAGCTGCTTTCCCAGCCTGACGTCACTGGAGCGCCAGGGAAGCCAAGGCACTCAAGACCCCCGCCCCCGGCCGCCCCATGTCCCTGGCCCCAGTGCAGGGGCCACAGCGACTGGCGGGCACTGGGGAGGGACTCACACCCGTGGGCACCACAGCTTCTGGGAGCCCCTCACCTTTCTCGGCACTCAGGGAGTCGATGGCACGGTAGCCAGCGTTGACCAGGCCGTGCTTGGCTCCCGCTGCCATCACTGCCCGGTACACTGGCACACAGGAGGCCTGGGGCACGTGCAGCTCCCAGCCCAGCTCCCCCACGAAGGACAGCCGTATGGCTCGGACCTGCAGGACACAAAGCTGGGGTCAGTGGATGGCGCCGGGCCACCATTGTGGGGATTCTCCCTGCCCCTGCTGGCCTGGGTCACCTCGGGTGAGGCGCTGTGACAAGCTCTGGGGAGGGGGGGAGAGGGCGGCTCGCTGTCCATCACAGGTGACCACAGAGGGGGGCTGGGGCTGCAGCAGGAGCACTCTCCGTGCTGGATGCTCATGGCACCCCAGAGATCCTGCGTCTTACAGCTCTGAGGAGACCCCACCTCTCCTCTGCCCCAGGGGGCCCACCTGACCCTAAAGATGCCTGCCAGGAACTCAGGCACAGTTCCTGGGAGCTGGGACACGGCAGTGACTGTGGGAAAGCTCCTGGGCCTCCTTTGGCCTCAGTTATCCTCGTCTGTGAAATGGGCTCAGATAAGCCCACTTCTGAGTCTCACCTAAGTTTCCCCCCTGAGCTGTGGTTTTCTAGGGAGCATGGGGGGTTGAGGGCCATTGCCCTGGCTACACTTGAGGGTGAGGAGCACTCGGGCTGCCCTGGCAGGTGCTGGGGTCTGCAGATGGACATGACCTCTATGCCCAGGAGGCAGGTCTTGCACAGGCCAACTGGGATCAGCGCGTGCCTTCCAGGGGCTGGCCAGGGCCTTGCTGGACCAGCAGACCCCGCTGCAGGACCCCTGCCCCCAACTACTGCCCTGGCTGCCAGTACCTGACCAGGTAAGACGCGCGGTGACTGCCCACCTGTGCACAGGGCTGGCAAGCTGGCACGGGGCGGGAGCAGACTCCTTCACACGCTTAGTCAGGGTGCGGGTCAGGCACCCCTACCTCCACACCCCCACGGCGAGGCAGCAGGAGCCCAGCAAGTGCCCAGACCCTGGGGGGCCCAGCGTGGGGGAGGGGGACTCCCGCGCCCAGCAGACTGGCCGGCTCCACACAGCTTCCGGCTGGCCAAGTCCCGCTCTGCAAACCCAACCCATCCGTCACGCGGCCGCCAGGGGCTGGGTTCGGGTTGCCATTTCCTCAGCACTTCTCAGGAAACAGAATTGACACAGAAAATGGACGGCTCACACCCGCCTGTCCCCTGTGCCTGCTGCAGGCCCCCTGACAGAAATCACCTTGTCAACCAGGTTCTAATTTTAGGCAGCCCAAGGAGCAGCCTGAGGCTCAGAGCTGCTGTCTTTGTGAAACCATGAAGATCTTCCCTACAGATTAGCACGAGTGGCCCCCTGACAGCGGCGCCTGGGCAGCCATGGGGGAGGTGTGATGAGCCATCCAGCACCCACGGGTCTCCAGGATGCCCCTGGGCAGGCCTGGCCCATGCGGGTGCAGAACAAAAGATCCCTGGTCAGGTACCCCAGGGGCAGGCAGAGCTGGTGGGAACAGTGTGTGGCACCACAGGTTAAGCCACCACTGGGACACGCATCCCCATACCAGGGGTCCCGGATGCTTCCAAGCCAGTTTCCCGTCAGCATCCTGGGAGAAGGCAGGTGATGGCTCTGATGCCCACGTGGAGCTCCTGGCCCTATCCTTAGGTGGCCCTGACCATCGCATACCCATGGGGAGTGAACCAGCAGAGGGGCGCTCTCTCTATTTCAAACAAATGTCTTAAAAATGACGACAACAAAGCCGCCAGTGTATGAGGAAGGACATTTGGACTCCCCTGGGTGGACCCTGGACAGATCGGGTAGAAACCCACTCCCATGAGGCCCCAGGGAGGTAGACCACGAGCAGGAGGAGACAACGGGGAGCTACTCCATGGGCAGTGCCCAGTGGAGAAGGTTCTGGAAATGCGTCTCGTGGCAGTGTGAGCGCCCTGATGTCACTGACTCTTGCCCCGGCTTTTCCTCATCAATTCCTCAGGGGCTGCCACAGTAAGCTAACCCACCGGCGCTGCTGGCATCCTGCATGGGTGTCGGTTCCTGTCCCACCACTGATACAGCTCCCTGCCTATGGCCTGGGAAAACCTTGGGAGGCCAGGAGAAGCTCCTGGCTTCAGATCTGCTCGCCCCGGCTACCGGGGGAGTTTGGGGCGTGAACCAGCGGAGTGAGGTCACAGCTCAGACCTCAAGCCGCAGATCCCAGCACACCGTGTCAGGGCCAGCCTCTAGCAAAGCCGACTGCTCTGCCCGTGATCAGCTCCCAAAGACACACATTGGCTTGGGGATCCAAGTGGCAATTTTGAGTCAAACCACACTTGGCCGGGCAGGGTCACTTGGGGAGGGAGGATGGTCAGGCAGGGAGGGACACGGCAGGGCTGTGGCGGAGCTGGAGCAGCGCTCTGGGCTAACGCTGCCTCCCAGTGGGAAGTGGGGTGCTTGGCACTTGGGCAGGAGGGGAGGCTCCTGAGAGTGGGAGCAGCCCCCTGGAGCCAGGCACCCTGCCATCAGCAGCCAAATATAGCTCTGTAAACAACCACCGAGCCTGGGCCCCTGCCACAGCCGCCCGGCCCTGCAGGGGCCAAGGGCTTGGGAACCCAGGGCTGGCTCCGTACAGGGATGGAGTCACAGCAGCCACAGCTTGCGGTCACTTCCTCCGGGGCTGCAGAGGACAGTGGCAGCAGAGAGCGCCTTGGGAGGGGCTGGGCCCAACCACCGCCCCATTCTTGGGTGGACGTCACTCAGAGTCGGCCCGAGGACCCACTTCTCTGGGACAGCTCTGGGCGTCGAGCCTCCAGTGGGGCGCCTGTCGCCTGTGTGTCCCCTGCCTCGCTCAGACCTTGAGGATGGCAGCCATCAGGGAGGGCAGCAAGCACAGGAGGCTGCTCTGAGCCCTGGACAGCGCCAAGGCTTATCTATCAGAGCCCAGAAAGTGCCTGCTGACCCCAGCCTGGGGCTGTGTGCACGGTGGGTACTCATGTCAGCTATGATGTCACTTGCCTAGAGAGAAGTAGGAAAACAGGGCAACATCAGGCCACCCACCGCCACTAACACCCATTTGCCACCTCCCACTGGGTCCCAGCACCCACAGCAGACGTAGGACAATCGGGTGTTGGACACCCCCAGGCGCAAACATGGGTTTGGGGCTGGCAAACCCAGCAGGGCTAAGTTCGAGTCTCCAATGTCTCACCTGCACCCCCACAAAGCCAGGATGACCACAGGTTCCTGGGAAGCCACAGGACCCTACATGATGTGGGCAGGGGCATCTGCTCAGCAGGAGGTGGCAGGCAGCTGGGGCTCAGGGAAGCCAAGTTACCCTCCGGCACCAAGAGTGGGAGCTCCTGGGCAGTCCGGGGTCGCTTGGAAGGAGCTGCTGGTTTCCATGGTGTGAACAGTCCCACCACGGCCGTTTCCAAGCCACCCACGATTTAACAACCGGCTCATGAGTTTTCCTACAAATTTAGCTCTCAGCTGCTGCGAGCTGCTGCGAGCTGCTGCGAGCCAGCTCCGGCATACGCCGAGGGGGCCCTGGGGGGTGCTCTGGGCGCACGGTGCCAGCGCAGTGTCCTCATCTGGGTACGCACCACACAGGGGCAACCCCGGTGTGCTGCACCACACAGGGGCAACGGCCCAGTCCTTCCAGACCATGTCAGGGCATGGCAGTGTTACGAGTTTCCAACAACACCCAATGCACACAGCCACCCCTGAAGAAGCAGGAGCCTGGGGGTACCAGGAGAGTACCCCCCTTGAGGATGTGCGGATTCCAGGGGTTCAGGAGCACAGGACGGACGAGAGCAGGTGCAGCTTTCTGGCACGGCTTGGGGCCCGGCCCACAGGGAAAGGAAAAAAGTGGGCAGAAGTGAAATGGCCCCATTTCACAAGCTCCCTGATTCTGCACACAGCAGTGCCCACTCTCTCCCCACTGGTGGGGTCAAAAGCCAGCAGGGGAGGGGAATGAGGGTGGCTGAGGCTGGTGATGATGGTACTGGAGCAGTGGTGTGATGATGGTGGTAGCCATGGTGATGATGGTGGTGATGACAGGCATGGCAATGTGGATGGTGGCCTTGGGGTGGTGACGGGCTGATGTCAGTGTTGGTGGTGGCTGGTGACGTGGGGTAGTGACAGGAAACTCATCGTCCAAGGATGAACAGGAAATAAGTGTGACATGCTCCAGCCACACCTGCACCTCTCTGAGGCTCAGACGGGTTCTTAGGAGCTGGCCTGTGCCCAGCACCTGCCTCCCAGCCTGCAAGAAGGTCAGGTCAGCCCCAGACCACACAGGGGGTGGCGGGGAGCTCCTCTTTCCAGCCTCCCCGTCTCTGGTCCCCAGGACCTCAGGCAGCTAGTGAGAGCCGTGTGCATACACAGACTGTGGCAGTGGTGTGCAGAGAGGACCCTGGGAAAATGGACCTGGATGTCCCAGAGGCATGGGGGGATGCCAGAGCCCAGGCCCCGGTCCCCCAGCATCGAGCCTTGCTGGTGCCCAGCCTGGCTGACCTCAAGGCCCTGGCCCCAGTGCCGACAGCCTGCCCGTCTGGTCTGGCTGTCACGGAACCAGCTCCTGGTCTCAGTGCACTGACACAGCTTCTAGGCATGGGCTGCCACCCATGGTGCAGGTGCACTTTCAGCCAGGGTGCTCTGTCCCCATGGCCCTGTGTGGCCAGAGCCCACCCAGGGTACCACAGGAAGGACCACTCACTGTCAGGAGCAGGAACAGCTTCCCACCGAGCCGAAGTTAATTCTCACAAGAAAATCAAGTTATCACCTTGTTCCTAGCCCAGTGCCTATCACTTTGCCAAAAAGGGCCTGCTCTGGGCCAGGGCACCCAGAACACCGCGTCTGGCTCACAGCTGAGCTCCGGGGGACGTGCTGGGAGGGCCCCCACTGCCCCACCGCCAAGCCTTGCTGGCCTCAAGGCAAGTATTCAGGGAGCAGCATGGACAGCTGGTGTGCTGGCTGCAGAGCGGACAGTGACGCCTCTCACGGCCGCTTTTGCTCCAGGGATGCTGGGGCACAGCCAAGTGTCTCTGGGAGCAATTATACTCTGCTGGACACAGCTGACCCCCAGACACAGCTGACCACGCGTTTCCCTGTGGCGGGGTCATCAGGCTGGGGCCGGGGTCCTGGCCCAGGCCAGGTCTGTAGCACTTGGCTCCCGGCCCTAGCATCCCACCACTGCCTCTGGTGCAGGCATGTACATTCTGTTCCCTCAGCTGGTCGGCCGGTTGGAATTTGGCCCATCTCCTGTACATGGTTGCCTGCCCCCCATCCAGGCTCCCGTTCCACAGGGAGGGGTACACCGGCTGCACGTTTGTAAAACCAGCCAAGGACACCCATGTGGGGTGGGAGGATGTGAAGTACTGTCTGGCTGCAGGAGGGAGTCCAGGGCCTGGACAGACATGTGGGTCAGCCCAGGAAGGAGCCTAGACGCTGGCTAGCCTTCTGGTCTTAGGGGGCACCCGCAGGGGCCTCACTCCCAGCCCTCCCCCACCCAGGGGCCCCCACCTGCCCCCGCCGGGGAGGCCTGGTGAGACCTAGTGCTGCTAGCCAGCGCTGCCTGGGGTAGAGGTTGGGGGAGGTGGAGGGTAACCCCGGGGGCAAAAGTCACAAAACAGAAGCCAAGCCTTGACTGTTCCTCTGCTCAGTGTGAAGTGATCCCCAGAGCAGGACCTTGTCCTACAGGATCCCAGCTGCACCACACTTTGTGGGGAGCGGGATCCTCCCAGCACGGCAGACCGCTGGGACGTGTGGCTGCTATTGGGTCCCTACACACGGTTGTAGGTTGCGCCCCAACCTCATTGGGTGGTGGGCTGCTGGAGGGGAGGGGTCATGCGGTCCAGCCACAGCCCCAATCTGGTACCTGTCACGCTGGGGGCCTAGCCAGCACATCCAGAAGTAACTGTAGAGCCAGGCGGGGCAACCAGCTCTGAGAACACACCCTGAGATTCAACAGGGTGGGCCTGCTGGACTCTGCCCCCGAGTCCAAGATGGCCAACAGGGGTGGCCAGTATGGAAACAGGGCAGGGCAGCCCACACGAACACCAGGAGTCCACCCTGTGTCCGAGTGTGACCTGTACCCCCAGCCCCTCATCAGCTTGCTGCCTCTCCCCCTGTGCCCCAGAGGTTAAGTGTTCCCCACTGCCCCTGACTTCTCCATGCAGGAACCGGCTGAGTTCTCCCACCCAGCAGAGGGCTGGGTTACACCAGGCATGCAGAAGGGTACAGAAAAGACCAGAGGACAGAAAGAGCACATGCCCAGCCCCTCCCAGCCCAGCCCTGCCCAGCCCTGCCCAGCCCTGCCCAGCCCTGCCCAGCCCTACCCAGCCCCGCCCAGCCCCTCCCAGCTCTGCCCTGTCCAGCCCTGGCCTGGCCTGACCAGCTCCTCCCAGCCCCACCCAGCTCCTCCCAGCCCTGCCCAGCTCCTCCCAGCCCTGCCCAGCCCAGCCCTGCTCCACCCAGCCCAGCCCCTCCCAGCTCCGCCCAATCCTGCCCAGCCCCTCCCAGTCCCCCAGCCCCTCCCAGGCCTGCCCAGCCCAGTCCTGACCCTCCCAGCCCCGCCCAGCCCCCAGACACTCAGGCTCAGAAACTGGAATGGCAGGAACAGGCGACCCAGAGGGCAACTTGATGGCACTGACTGCTGTGAGATGCCACCCATGGGAACACGCAGGGAAAGGCATGGGGCCTGGCAGGGCTGGGGACAGGTCTGGAGTGCCTGTGTGTGTCACCCTCGTGTCCACACATGCTGGCTCCAGGAGGGAGCTTCCTGCCGCATGGGGTGACCCCAGGTTTAGGGCTGGAAGGTTCAGGGAAGTCAAAGGTCATGCCCCAAGGCATCAGAGCCAGGCACACAGAACTCTTCTTCCCCTGGGCTGCCCACTTGGTGAGGCTGGGGATGTCCAGCCTGCAGGTGCAGCACCTGTAGTGGGGGTGGGCTGGCCCAGGGCACCTGGGACCTGGCTGTGCAGCACTCCCAGGATCACCACCCTCTCTGGTCCCATCAGGCGGCTTTCCTGCTTCAAGGAGGCAGCAAGCCAGCGAGACGGAGGTGCAGCGTGCTTCCTGCCCTGGCGGGGGAGAGCGAGTGGGGTGCCCGCTGCCTTTAAACCCCTCTGGCTGCTCTCTCCCACCACAGTCATCCTTGTGTTGTTTATTTGCGAACAAACCACAGATTCCTCCCCCAGCCCTCAGCACGGGACTGCTCCCAGCATCCCACAGCAGCCTCCATGACCCCTGGAGCCGGGATGGGGAGGGGCAGCGAGCTGGTGCCCATACGGCCCCACCCCCTCTTGGGAACCCTGGCCCCATGTCCCCAGGCCACCAACCCTCACCTCTCTGGTAACCCGACCACAGGGATCAGGGGCCACACTGCCAGGTCCTGCTGTCAGGCTCCACTGCGTGTACCCCCCACCTGGGCCACCTGCCCACAGGGACAGGATGTGTCTGAATGCCTGCCGGGATGCACAGCACCGCCCCTTGACCCCAGTGCTGGCTATGTTGGAGCTGAGCCCCTGTAACAGGCAGATGGGTCACCCCGGGAGCCCTGGGTACGGCAACAGGGAGGGTGGATATCACCATGGAAGCTTTGTTTCCAACAGGCCCAGGAGAGGGACACGCTGGATGGAGCTGGACCAGCACTGGGTCCCTGGCCAGACACAGCCCCGTGCAGGAGCCGGCTGGGATGAAGCCCTGGTCAGCTCCATTCACAGCCCCCACTTCCTGGGACTGGCAGGGATATAGGCCAGAGGCGGTCCATGGGGGTTGGCTGGCTCTTAGCGAGTGGGCAGGGGTGGGGCTGAGGCTGCCCATGGCCCTGTCATTTACAGAGGCTGGTACCCCACCCAGGGAAGAGGGGCAGGCCTTCAAGGGGCAGCATTGCCAGCATGTGCCGGGCTGGAGGCGGAGGACAAGAAATGTTTACAACAGGGCCCCTGCCCCTCAGAGCCCCCAGCAACCTGCGGGCAGGGCCTCTGCCAGGGTAAAAGGACCTCCCTGAGGCTACTTGGCGCCAGAGCCAGGCAGCATGAACCCCTTTCCATGCCCCAGGGCAGTGGTCACTGCTACTTACCAGGTGCCCGGCAGCTCTCACCAGCTTGTGGGTGGAGAAGGGAAAGGCTTCATGGCTCAGATCTGCGTCCAGCACCTCCTGCAGGATGGCCCGGCTGTGGGAGACAGCACTGGGGTGGGTGGGGGGCCTGGACCAGGCGCCAGGGTGGGGTGGGAGGCACGGTGGGAGCCCAGGCCACGGGACCATCAGGCATTGTGTATCTGTGAGACGGCACGAGGGACTGGCAGATCTGGGACAAGCTCCCTAGGGTCTTTGCTCCCCAGAGGGGTAAACTGAGGCAGAAGCTAGCCAAGAGCCTCGATGTGGTCACCACCAGCCAGTGTGAGTCACTGCCCCGGGGGCCGCTGTGCTGGAGACATGCCCCACACAGGGCAGGAGCGGCTCCCGGACGCCCCCAGCCCAGAACCCCTCCTCTCCTGGGCATGCCCCACCCGGCCTCACACCCAACCAGTCTTAAGTGGGTCTAGGGGCTGGTGCTTGCCTCAGGGGGTGGCAGGGCCTGGCTCTGCACCTCAACAGCCTTCCCAGTGGATGCCAGTTGCCCAAGGGCTGGCCAGCTTCAGGGTCCGGGCTGTTCCCAGCACAAGACACCCTCTGCCCCCGACGACAGTGCTGAGCAGACAAGGCCACATGTGTCATTCATGCAGCTGCCTGTGAGGTCAGGGCACCTCCACGGTGCCCAGCAGAGTCTGGCCCCCACCCTTGCTGAGTGACCCGAGATGAAGCTAGGCCGACCACAGTGCCCGAGGAAGCTCGCAGCCCCAGCACACCTGCTCTTTCCTCCAGGACCCCCGACCCTGTACCCCCACATCCTCACCCTGTGCCCCTGCTCTTAGTCACCCCTGAGCTCTTGGCTCAGCAGCTCTCTCCTCTAGGAAGCCCTCCCAGACTGACCGAGCCTCGGGCTTAGGGGTCCAGACCATCCTGCAAGGGTAGCTCTCCTAGGAGACGCATCCTCCTCTCTCCGCTCCTGAACCAGGAGCCCCTCCCTAATCCTGTCATGTCTGGCACGGCAGCGGAAGACAGCCCCCCACTTCTGCCATGCGGGGTCCCAGCGGATGCCAGGCGGCCATGGCTCAGAAGGGCTGCCAACCCGTCCCCACCCCCTCCATGCCAGGAGCTGCCACCCACATCGCCTTGGTGCTTGGCGCCAGGCAGCCTGCCAAGAGCCTTATGTAACCCCCGGCACCCACGCACACAGCCCCTGGAGAGCATGCAGCGGCCTGTGCACCTGCTCTCTGCACACCAAGGGGAGGCCCTGGGAAGGAGCCCCAGAGTCCTCCTCGTGAGGGGTGAGCCTGGGGTCAAGGATTTGAGGGCTCTGACCCAGGCCACCAAGAGAGGACAGGCAGGCCCCAGTCCACTGGGTCCCCGCTGGGCAGCCAGAAGCTGTCCCGCCCATGGGAAGAGCAGGAGGCGGGAGGGCTCTGCCTCACCCCATGGCGTCCTGTAGAGCGGGTCCTGCCTCATGAGGCTGTGCAGGTGAGGATGGTGTGGTGGAGTGGGACACCCATTTCCAGGACGTATGCTGTGTTGGTCATGCCAGGCTGTGTGGCTTCAAGCCCGCTGCCATGGAACACTCACGGGCAGCAGCTTAAGCTGTTCTGTGCAATGCCCACATCCCGATCTGTAGGCTTGGGTCCAAGTCCTGGCTCCATTCAGATCTAGCTCGTGCAGCTTACAGCTCAAGAAGCAGGATCCCGGTCACCGCCGTGGGAGGCGAGCTCGAGAGCTCGACCCCTGGCCTTGCCCACCCTAGCTGTGGCAGGTGTCTGCTGAGTGAAGCAGCGAGTGAACCAGCTCAAGCAAGCTGGCTGTCTCCCCACCCTGTGTGTTTCCCCCTCTGTCACTCTGCCTTTCAAAGAAGTGAATACATTTAATAACAATGTTTTCAATTACAAATGCAGCCACACAGGGCACCCCCGTGAGGCAACGTGCAGGAAGCTTCCATCACACGGTTCACATGGCAGGCAGACGCTAGCGAGGTGGCAGCGGGGCCCTGTCCCCTGGGGCGGCACCTTCCTCTGCCTGCCTGGCCCTGCTCCCCACCTTCCCCACACGGAAGGCCAGGGAGCCCCCCTTCCCTTCTCCTGGGGGACACGTGGGGTCGGGCTCCTTCAGAGCAGAGGTGCCAACCCAGCCGGGCACCGAACAGGCAGGGTCCCGAGGATGGCCTGAGGGCCGGCACCCCTCCCCTTGGCTGCTGCTCCTCACTGTCTCCTGCCCCGAACACATGTACCCCTCTTCCTTAAAACCACTCTAGCTGAGGCCTTGGGAACAGCCAAGTTGGGGCCACATCCATGTGACCCAGGAACCTCGGGATATAGCCACATGACCCAGGAACCATGGGATGCAGCCATGTGACCCAGGAACCATGGGATATAGCCACGTGACCCAGGAACCACAGGACACAGCTCTGAGGCTTCCCTTCCCATACCAGGCCTGGCCCTGCCCCAGGACATTTGCATCTGCTATGTCTTCCACCAGAATGGTCTGTCCTGAGGGCTGCTCACCTGGCTGGGCCCTGGATACTGATCAGGCCCAGGTCCTCGGAGCTGTCGAGCAGCTGGCAACGAAACTGGCGGTCTTGAAGCACAGTGGTGATGTGGGACCAGTTGTGCTGGGCCACAGCTCCACCCACGGCCAGGTAGTAGCCGTGCCCTGGAACAGAACAGACGCACCTGACTCAGCCCAGAGCTCCAGGGCCTCCTGGGCAAGAAGAAAAACGGCCTTCATTGCAAGAACTCTGTAAGAAGCCCGGCCACTCATCCGGGCACCAGGGCATGGATGGGACAGAGCCTAACCAGTGGCCTGTGCTGCCTGCAGGCTTCCTCAGCATCCGACTGTCCCGGACGAGCCGCTCCGCTGCTGCCGCCACCTGCCAGGAGACCCTGGACGGCTGCTCTTCCTTTCTCACTGCCCTCACTCGAGCCGCCCAAAGACCCAGTCTCCCTGTTTCTGTACCCCGGCCCTCAAGACAGCCCATGCTTTCCCAGCACCCACCAAGAAGCCCCCTCGTTGGCCCCGCAGCTCCCCACCCTCTCCTGGGATGCTCAGGGTGTATGCAGGCACACATACACACATGCACTGTCACACACATGCCCGTACGTGTGAGCTTGCTGGCATCCCACCCACCTGCAGCACCCCCAGCCTCTCCTGGGCTGGCCCAAATCACCAAGGCCACGGGGTCCCTGGGCAGGCAGCGGGGTGGACCCTCCTCCTCCAGGCAGCCATCTCTGGTTGACTGCTTAGAGTGCCAGGGCCCAAGGCCAGAGGTCAGTCCACCGCAGGCTGATCTCACACACCTGACTGCAGCCCCACCCACTGGCCAGGGAGTCCCTTCCAGCTGCGACCCCGGGTCCCCTCACAGGACCTCAGAGAACTGGGACAACCTCGTGCCCCCACTGTTGTCCCCGCCCCTCATGGCTCCCCCTGACACACCTCTGCTCCCACCCCACTGCTGTCCCCGCCCCTCTCACTCTCCAACAGGCCCCCACCCACTGCTGTCCCCGCCCCTCATGGTGCCCCCACACACCTCTGCTCCCACCCCTGGCCCCACTGGCTGCTCTTCCAACCCACCTCCTGCCTCCCAGACACACGTGGGCTTCCTCCCAGCGCCTGACAGAGCAGGTGCATGGAAACCACCATCCTCGCGTCTCATCCTGCCCTCCCTCCTTCCCTTCCACTCCCCGGGATCCTGACTGGGCCACGCTGATGCACCCAGAGCCTGACTGGCCCAAGATCTCAAGCTGAGACCCCTTCCTGGAGACCTGCCAGCTGGCACCTGCCACCTGCCTTCCTCCCAGGGCAGGGCACAGGACCAGGGATGGCCCTGCCCTAGTGTGAGCCAAGGGTCAGGAGCAGGAGTGCGAGCTCCAGGAGACAGCCCCTGGCTCAGTGGCATGAGGAACAGCAGCCGTGCGCTCCGGCGCTGGGAGGGTATGGGGCCAGGCGGGCTCCAGCCGGCCCGTGGAAGGTGAGACCACAGCTCTGCCAACCCGTGTGAGTGGAAAGCACAGCCTGACCCCGGCTGTCCCAACCTGGGCAGGTGAGCCAGGCACACCCACAGTGGGGCATTCCAGCCACCGTAGCCAGAATCACCAAATCACTGCCTGCTGGCACTGCCAGCCATGGGAGGACTCGGCCTGCACTTAGCTGACAGTGCAGCCGATGGTGCAGCCTGTGGCACTGCAGCCGTCACCCTGCCAGCAGCTACCACCAGTCCCCAGGGTGGTGTGCCCTGTCCTGGTGGCATCTCTTACCTTCGAAGGCGGGGGCCAGTGGGGAGGCCGTGGCCTCTGGGGCCAGGCAGCTGACGGTGAGATCGCTCTCAGTGCCACCATGTTTGTTCAGCATGCAGGTGTACACGGTGGAGCCTGGGGGGAGACAGGGCAGTGTGGGAGGGCAAAGCCCAGGCTGGAAGCCCCAACGGGAGGTGACCTCAAAGGGGTCCCTGGCTCAGCGATGCCTGTTGGGGACCCGAACAGGGCAGTAATGGGCAGGTCACCCCTTGGTGGTCCCCTACAGGCAGGCATGCTGTGTGCTGCTTAAAATGTTCTGACAGGGCCACCCCAGCCCCGCCCTGAGTCCCTCTGGGGCTCCTAGCCCTGGCCCAGTGGTCCCCCTGCCTTCAAACAACACACTGTGAGATCCCAGCCTGGGGGCCTGTGTGGCCCTCACCTGGGACCCTGCACCCCCAGGTCAATGTGAGGGCCTTAGCAGTGCCCACCTGGCATGGCCCCATCCTCATGAGAAAGGGGCGCTTAGGGCCGGGACTGCACTGCAAGACAGCATGGAGCCACCCAGGTCACCCCAAGAGCACTGGGGGGTGGAGGTGAGCATGGGACCGCCCAGGTCACCCCGAGAGCACAGGCCAGGCTGGGGTGGGGGAGAGCGTGGAAGGATGGTGGGTGAGAGTGGGGCAGCATGGTGGGTGGGAGTGGGGCAGGATGGTGGGTGGGAGTGGGGCAGGATGGTGGGTGAGTGTGGGGCAGCATGGTGGGTGAGTGTGGGGCAGGATGGTGGGTGGGAGTGGGGCAGGATGGTGGGTGGGAGTGGGGCAGGATGGTGGGTGAGTGTGGGGCAGGATGGTGGAACAGAGGCGGGCCGGTGGCTGAGCGTGGCGCACCTGGATCAGGTGAGTCAAAGGAAGTGAGGAGGAGGAGGAGGAGGGTCCTGGGGCCAGGGTCTTGGTGACAGCCGAGGGCTGGGCAGGGCCTAGGGCTGATGGTGGCCTTCCCACTGTGGGCCTGCCCAGTGCTAAGGGGAGCCAGCCCCAGCCCCGGGCCGTACCAGGGGGCCGATTGATGTCAGCGGAGAAGAGCCAGTCGGCAGCCTTCCTGGCATCCGGCCCCAGCAGGAAAAACTTCCCGAAGTAGGACATGTCGAAGAGGGCGGCGGCCCCGCGGCAGGCCAGGCACTCGGCCTTGATCTGGAAAGTCCCGGAGAGTGGGGGTAAAGGGGAGAATGGCAGGGCGTGGAGTCCCCCTCCCCCTCCCCACACAGCTGCCCAAGCCCCGTCTCCCCGTCTATCCACGCCACAGCCTTCCCAGCTGGGTAACAGTCACTCTCTGGGACTGACCACGGCAAGCTGCGAGCCAAGGCGCAGGGAGGGCAGAGTGGCTGAGGCCAGGTGACACTCTTCAGCGCCACCAGCAGTGGCGGAAAGGACCAAGGGAGGCCCACACTATGGTACCTGTGACAC
Source organism: Ochotona princeps (assembly GCF_030435755.1). Taxonomy (NCBI): domain Eukaryota; kingdom Metazoa; phylum Chordata; class Mammalia; order Lagomorpha; family Ochotonidae; genus Ochotona; species Ochotona princeps. The sequence goes on along the minus strand of NC_080845.1, from coordinate 1,310,608 downwards.
CAGCCTCCCACTAGACGCCAGTTCACGTCCCAGCTGCTCCACTTCCCATCCAGCTTCCTGCTTGACTCAGGAAAGCAGCGGAAGACGGCCCAAAGCCTTGGGACCCTGCACCCACATGGGTGACCTGAAAGAAGCTCCTGGCTCCTGGCTTTGGATCAGCTAAGCTTTGGCTGTTGTGGCCACTTGGGAAGTGAACCGCAGATGGAAGATTCATTCTCTCTCTCTCTCTCTCTCTCTCTCTCTCTCTCTCCTCTGTCATTCTTTCAAATAAATATATCCTCCACTACTAACAACAACAACAAAAAAGCTGGGAAGCTCACAGGGCGGGAAGTTCAGCAGCCCAGCACTGAAAAACCCAGCCCTTGAAGACAAAGCTCGCCAGGAAACTGTAGGGCCCTCAGAGACCCAACCCCGCGGGACTCGCGCCCACACCACCCGTGCCACCAGATGCTGCTGAGCCACTGTGGCCTCAGACTCCAGACACTGGGGAGGGACCACGTGAAACCCCAAGCCGGCAGCAGCAAAGAAACAAAGGAGCAGTGGAAACACAGAGAAAATTGGCAAAATCCCTAAATCGACTCTTGGAGAATGTGAGCAGATGGACAAGACTTCAGCTGGACGGACGGGAAAGAGAGAGAAAACTCAACGGGAGTCCCCAGGACGGGGCAGGGGAGAGGCCCCCTGAGCCAGGCCACAGCAGGGGGAGGCCAGGCGGGCCCGCAGGCAGCTGTCGACTGGCACCCTGGCCTCACGGGGACTGCCGTCTAGAGGCCCAGGCCCCGGGTGCCCGTCAGGTCTCAGCTGCTCCACCTCAGGTCCAGGCCAACACTGCGAGCTCAATTAACACCATGCACTCCCAGATGTCTCTGCAAGAGCCGGAAGCACTTTCCAGTTCACTGTGAGGCCAAAAGCCGCAGGGCAGCACCTCTCAGGGGACGGCAGGCAGGGGTCCCCCACAAGACACGGCAAGGCAGATTCACCCCAGCTCACAAGGTGGGTCTGACGCTGTCACCACAGTAAGGGGACAAACAGGGGCCGGCTCTGGGGGCAGGGGGCTAAGCCTGCTGCCTGTGAGCTCCAGTCCCGGCTGCTCCACTTCCCTTCCAGCTCCTGCTGATGCCAGAAGCAGCGGAGGACGGCTCAAGTCCTGGGACCCCTGCACCCACGTGGGAGACCCGGATGTGACCCCCACCTCCTGACTGCTTAGTCCAGTTTGAGCTATTATTGTAGCCACGTGGAGAGTAAACCCGCTGATGGAAAATCTCTCTCTCCCTCAGCAACTGCCTTTCCAATAACTGAGTGAATCTTCTGTAAGAAGTGAGAATAGGATCAACTGTCAGCACATCCAACGGATGCACAGAAGGCTTGGCCCAAATCCACCTGTCCCGAGCTCCAAGGCCTGCAGCTGTGGCCTGACGGCAGGGAGCCGGCCGGGCATCCATTCTGCTGAGGCCAGCTGTGGTGACTAGCCAGGGAACAAACACGAAAGGAAAAAACAAACAAAAAAACCAGCATGCAGGTAAGAGGATTTTGCTTGCTGGGCAGAAATCCCCAAGGAATCCACTAGAAACTATTAGGACGAATAGAACAGTCCACCCAGGTTACAAGATACAAGGTTCATACGGGACAACTGCGGTGTTTGCAGCCACCGGCACCAAAAAGAACCCACTGCTGGCTGGCACCGTGGCTCGGCAAATGAAGCCACTGCCCGCGACACTGGCAGCCCAGAGTTCCAGCTGCTGCACTTCCAGCCCCCACTACAGCCCGCATCAGAAGCTGGCCACGCACTCGGGCCCAGGGGGAGACTCGGCCACACCGCAGCTACCGGGAGTCCCTCACAGGCCTCTGCCGGGGCTGCCAAGTGGGAATCGGAGCAGCCGGCACCTCCTGACCCAGAGATGCCAGTGGGCGAGGACTGCCAACGGATACCAAGTTCCTCCAAGGGGACAAAAATCATTTACAACTGGATGTGGTATTGGACGCTGCAATGGCTGCACAGCAGGTGAGCCCGCCCTCTAAGGACGCCCTGCCCAGGCTGTGACCAGGGCCCGTGAAGCTGCCCAAGCCCCAAGCCCCAAGCCCAGTGCCCTGCCCTGAGCCCTCTAAGGACGCCCTGCCCAGGCTGTGACCAGGGCCCGTGAGGCTGCCCAAGCCCCAAGCCCAGCACCCTGCCCTGAGCCCTCTGGGGGTGCCCTGCCCAGGCTGTGACCAGGGCCCGTGAGGCTGCCCAAGCCCCAAGCCCAGCACCCTGCCCTGAGCCCTCTGGGGGTGCCCTGCCCAGGCTGTGACCAGGGCCCGTGAAGCTGCCCAAGCCCCAAGCCCCAAGCCCAGTGCCCTGCCCTGGACCCTCCCTCTGGGGGTGCCCTGCCCAGGCTGTGACCAGGGCCCGTGAAGCTGCCCAAGCCCCAAGCCCAACGCCCAGTGCCCTGCCCTGGGCCCTTCCTCTGGGGGTGCCCTGCCCAGGCTGTGACCAGGGCCCGTGAAGCTGCCCAAGCCCCAAGCCCAACGCCCAGTGCCCTGCCCTGGACCCTCCCTCTGGGGGTGCCCTGCCCAGGCTGTGACCAGGGCCCATGAAGCTGCCCAAGCCCCAAGCCCCAAGCCCAGTGCCCTGCCCTGGACCCTCCCTGGCCTTCTCTTTGCTCTGCTGTTCTCCCTACTTCCCACTCAGCCTCCAATGTGCCAGCAGCTGCAGAGCTGGGGTGCCAGCCCCAGGGGTTCGTTGCAAAGAGAGATCACAACAGCATAGGCCCGGCAGGCTCAGCATTGCTGGGGCCATGGCATCTCCCCTGGCCCACCTGCTCACGGCACCCCTGTGCTGAGGCCAGGGCCGGGGCAGGCAGCGCAGCCTGCTGGTGGTTCGGACGTGGTCACCCCGCCCCAGGGAGGAACCTTACACAGGGGAGCCCTGCACCTCCCAGGACAGCCCCAGGCACCGTCCTCCCTGGAACCCCACTTTGTCGTGCACTTTTGCTAATGTGGCTAGGCCTGCAGACAGCCCCAGCACAGCCTCCCCAGGCTGGGAAAGTGGCCAGTACCAGGAAGACGTGCATGTCCTCACGCATACCGTGAGGCTCAGCCATACCGTGTGGGCGGGAGGAGGCCCAAGCCCAGCTGGCATCTTCCCCAGACCGCCACCTCCTCGAAGGGCCAGGAGTTCCATGGGCACTGGCGACAGGTGGGAGTGGAGGTGCCAGAAAGACCTCTGCCACCTGCAGTGCCGTGCCGGGGACTCAGGCCCCACAGCCCCCTCGGCTGAAGCAGGGACACTTTGCACAGGGCGCGCCTTGGAGGACGCAGAGGGACAAAAGTGGGCACAAGGCGGTGCCTTCCCCAGGGATCTGTCTGCAAAGTCACCTTGCTGCCAACACAAGGTTCTGACTGTCCCTCATCCACTCGGGGAGTGACCCCCGGGCACCGTACGCAGCCCGTGCCCGGAGCAGCCTCAGCTTTCAGCTGCTGAAGAGGAGGGGCAACGAGCAGCTATCCATGCCGTCCCACAGACACCTCCTGCAGCTGCCAGGCAACTCTGCTCTGCCCCCACAGGGCCCCTCCTGGGCTCTGTGCCCACCATGGCCTGGCCTTGCAGGATGCCCCGGCCGGCTTCGCAAAGCCCCTAGAAGCACAGGGTGGAAGGCCCTGTGCCCCCCAGCCTGCCTGGAGCAATGCCCTGGGGCCTAACCACAGATAGGGGGACCCTGGACAGGAAGCTAGCAGGTGTCTGTCTGCACCCTGAGCCCCAGACAGATGGACAGGAACTCCAAGAGAGAGTGCCAAGGTGGGGGTGGGAACGCAGTGGGCTTGGCTGCTTACCACGTCATGATGGGGCGGGAAGTCGAAGGTGTACTCGTGCCGCAGCAGCCTGCCGTAGGTGGAGTCCTCGTGTGTCTGGTGCCCGTAAGCCCCGTAGTAGTCATAACCCAGTACCTGGGAGGACAAGATGCCCGGGGCAAGCACCAAGCTGGTGGGGCGGGCCAGCCAGTGCTGCCTTGCCTGCCCTCTGGCAGGTGCCACTCACACAATGTACAAATGACACAGCCGTCCTGCACAGCTGGGGCTGAGAGTGGGAGCAAGCAGGAAGTTTGGGACCCAAGGTGGAGACTGTGGGGAGGACTGTAGGGCACGCGGGGCCAGAGCTAGGGCAGCGCAAGGAAGGCAGGGATGCAGCTCACTGACCAGGGTGCCCGGGAGGAGAGGAGTGGTCACAGTGAGGATGTCGGGTACTACGGCCATGGTCACTGAGCACCCAGGCCCTGCTCTGAGCCGAGCCTCGTAGGAGCAGCCAGGTGGGCAGCAGCGTGGCCCCGGAGCTGGCCTCTGCCTGGCGGCCATCGTAACTACCAGCACGAAGCCCCAGGCCCACCTGCCTGAGCTTTACCCCGCTTCCAGGTGACAGCCGAGGTGAGGCTGCTGCACCCAGCCCGAAGGTGGGCCCAGGCCCTGGGGCAGGACAGAGCCTCCCAGCATCCTGCTCGGTGTCTGCTGCCTGGGCAGGTGCACACCTGAGCTCCTGAGACCACACTGTGGGCAGCCCCCCAGCTGCAGTGTCTCAGGTGGGGGTGAGCAGCCTGCACATCTTGGGGCCTGAGCCATCCCCCTCCCTAGGGAGCAGAGGCACCCAAGGGCAAACTGGGTCAGCCTGGATAGGCTGGGCGCACAGGGGCCAGCACGGGGGTGGGGTGGACACGGCTTGAGGCCGTCGTGCCCCCCAGCCGAGGTTGTGTTCTCACACTGGCTGTCCGCTCCTCACTGATGCCCTGACCCTGTCATGGGGCCTGGGTTGCCATGGCAATTAGAGAGGGCTGCCTTGGAGTGCATTGGGAGAGCCCAACAAGGGGCGGGGCCTCCTGGATGCCCCTGCAGCCACCGCAGCCAGCCAGCATGCCTGGCTTCACTCTCCCAGGAGAGCCCGAGGCCTGCAAGGTGCAGGGAGGTGTGGGAGGGCCTCCGAGGCCACAACGTGCGAATCTCGGTGGATAAACTGAACACGCCGATGCACAAACCCGCCTACTAACCAACCGCCCACTGGCACAAACTAACAGTTGGGACTGACAAAAATACAACGCAGCCTTCTGCACCCTGGGGGAGGGGCAGGTGTGGACTGCGGAAGGCGGAGCCCGGCAGGGCGGGGGAGGGGTGGGCAAGGGGGCTGGGCAGCTGGGCCGCACGCGTGTGCCCACTCACCGGGGCCGGCCCTCCAGGGTTAAACCAGCCTGGCCGCTCCCAGCCATGCCGCTCCTGGAACACACAGCCGTGGGCAAGCAGCTCCTGGGATGGGGGTGGTGGAGAAGCAATCACCTGTCATGGGGGGCAGCCGGGGCCCCCAGGCGGCCTAGGGCCCAGCCCAAGCTGCCCGAGACTCCCACGTCTGTGGAACGAGCTTGGTTAGGCCACCCCCTCCCTACGCCATGAGGGGAGGCCTCCAGTCCCAGGGTGGCTGCAACCACAGGGTGGGCCCCTGCTCTGCCAGGACTGCTGCCCGGGGAGTGGCAGAGGGGGCCGATTCCCCCCACACTTGACCTGTGGCCTCCGGGCCTCCAGAGCTGTGGGAAGCGGCTGCCCTCGCCGCCCAGCCTGCCCTGGCAGCCCAGCAACGCCACCCCTAGGTCAACGTCCTAGAGGCCTGGAGGCCACGTCCCCGAGGACCGGGTCCCGACAGGCTCTGCCACAGGACTCCTGGGGGAGGGACAGCCCGAGCTGGGCTTCCGTTCTGGCAGGACTAGAGCCGTACACGGGACCACACCACTCGCAGCAGCAGAAGGTGGGGACCGCCAGGGTCCCCCAGCGCATGGGCGGCCAGACCAGCAAGGCGTGCAAAGGCTTTGGGCGTTCACCCAGCCACAAGGAGAGGCCAGCCCCGACACCTGCCACAGACATGGACAGACCTGGAGAACACTCCCAGGGAACAGGAGGCTGGGCGTGTGTGCGTGTGTGTCCCCAGAGTAGCCGGCTAGTGGCCAGGGCTCAGGGAGGAATGACTGACAAGCACAGGGCTCACAGGGGGACAGGACATGAGCCAGCGGACCTGGACAGTAGCAGGGGACAGATGATGGTATACCAGCACTGCTCTCCACTGAACTGTGTTCTACGGAACAGCTCAGTGCAGCATGTGACACCACTGACTGCAGTACCGGCATCCCTATGGGCGCCGGTTCGAGTCCCGGCTGCTCCACCTACCAGCTCCCTGTTGATGCACCTGGGAGACCGGGGGGATGGCCCGTGTGCTTGGGCCCCTGCACCCACGTAGGGCATCTGGACAAAGTTCCAGGCTCTCAGCACCGGCCCGGCCCAGCCCCAGCCTCGGTGGCCATCTGGGGAGTGAGCCAGTAGATGAAGGAGCTCTCTCTCTTTCTGTAACTGCCCTTCAAACAATTCTTTCAAAAAGTGGTTAGAACTGGAGGCGACATTGGGTCTAGTGGCTGAGCTGGCCCCCAGGGCCTGGGTTCAAGTCCCAGCTCCGCTCACAGCTCTGGCTTCCGGCCAGTACAGATGCTGGGAGGCCATAGGCGCTGGCTCAGGCAGCAGGTCTGTCGCTCACACGGGAGTCCAGACCCTGGCTCCTGACTCCAAGCTGGCCCTGTCTCTGCCGCCATGGGCACTCAGGGAGCCCACCTGCCTCTCCCTGCCCTGCCACCTTTCAGATAAATGAAATAAACGGATGGAATGGCCAAGCTGGCCCGTTGCACGCGCTGTGTCCTTTGCCTCAGGAAGGTGGACACCGACCCAGTAACCCTGGCAGCAGCAGCTGTCATGGAATATAAATGTCTAGGAAAAATTCCTGCACGAACTCAGCAGGACCCTGGCCCAGGGCTAGCCACACAGGTGATGGAGCCCAGGCCAGGGCTGGGCGGGCTCAGGCAGCTGAGGCCAGCCGTCCAGGGAGACGGGCGAAGGCAGAGCCCAGGCAGACTCTGAGTGTGGAGAGACCTGGTTACACAGAGAGCGGGGACCCCCGGCGAACCCTCCCTGTAGAGGTCTCCAAGGGGCCCCGACCAAAGACAAAGCCATCCACGGAGCAGCGAGGGACAGGAGAGCCCAGAAGAGCAAGGCCCCCTCCCTCAAGGCACAGCGCCAGGGGCTGCCCAGCATGGGGCCTCTGCCCTGGGCCGGTGAGCTTGGCGTGCCCCCTCAGGTCATCACGGGACATGTCGGAGCTGCCATGAGGACAGTGGCCCTACCCTCCTGCTAGGAGATTGCTGAGCTGTCAGAATGCAAGGAGAGATTGACATGTGAGCGGCCAGCGCAGGCTGGGGACACCCAGAGGCCACGGGGACCCTGAGATCCTAGCTGACCCACCTCACCAGGCCCAGGGGCCAGCACAGGTTGGGGACACCCAGAGGCCACGGGGACCCCGAGATCCTAGCTGACTCACCTCACCAGGCCCAGAGGCCAACGCCGTCCAGGAACAACCTTGTGTCCCCTGACCTCTCCAGGCCACAGCCCAGGAGTGGCAGCTGGAGCTGGGGCCTGGGCCTTGGGGTCCCAACCCACTCCCTTCACCCCGCTACTTAGCAAGTAACTGAGCAAACTGCCCACCGCAAGATGACCACGGAGTTGCAGGGCCAGGCACAGGAGGCCGGGCAGCCCCAGGGCAGGGCACCTGCCCGCAGGTTCACCCTGGGAGGCAAAGCCCTTAGGAGTTGGGGGTTACCCCAGGCAGCCCCACAAGCAGATGCCCATCTCCCCAGCAGCCAGCAGCCCACCTGCTCCCCTTCTGCCGTGCACCTGCCATCCAGCAGTCAGAGCCTCCTGCAGGTGTGTTCCACCACTGGAGGGGGCCACTTCCACGCTGTCGCCCACACATCCCTCTTTGCTTCCCCAAGGACTTTCCCAGAGGCCGAGGCAGCCTGGGGCAGAGCTGGCGCCCAGGAGGGCTGTACCTCGTGCAGCGGGCCCGTCCTCATGTTGCGCCCAGCCAGCGGCTCGTCGTGGGGGAAGACCACAGAGTAGTTCTTGGCGTAGGACTCATGGCTACGTTCGCGTACCCAGCGGACGTGGTCGGTGAGCGAGTGATGGAAACGCCTAGCATGGAGGGGCCTGGGTCACGGCTGGCTCGGCCCACCAGGAAGGGGCCTCCTCCTGCCCTCGCCCATGCATGGCAGACCTGGGTGAGCCCAGCCGCTGCGGGCAGCCACCCCTCCCCCAGAGTGCTCCCAGGGATCCTGAGTGGGCAGTGCTGGACTAGGCCCCAGGCACCACTGAGCACCGCACCGCCCTGTCATTACGCCGCAGCCTCAAACCAGGCTGTGACCTCTTGGCAACCATCCGCCTGTCCTCAGCAGGCTACGCAGCCCCCGCGCCCACTGGGGTCTGCAAGCTGGAAGCTGGGTCGCACTCCAGCTCCACCCAGGAGCCCAGGGCACAGGCAGGTGGGCGGCCGCTGCTGGAATGCTGGGCCACAGTCCCCGCCAGCCCCAAGTGACCCCCTTCTGGGCTGGGCCTGAGGCCCACGGCTGCAGCTGAGCACACAGAAAGGCCCAAGGGAGCTGGGGCTCTGAGCACAGCCTGCCAGGGAGGTGGGGCCAGCCCTACACTGAGGCCTCCTGCAGCTTCTGGAACATTCCTCTGAGAGCCCCAGCCAGGCCCTGAGGTCACCAGGCCTGCGCAAAGCTCACCCAGGCCCAGCCGGAGAGGGGGACCTCGGCGCCCGCCTGTCTGTCTCTGAGAGGCCAGGACTGGAGGTCACCTGCCCCCTCCCTGAGTACATGCCCTCCTCAGGCCACCAAGGGACGGGCTTGGAGGACTGTGGGGTGTGCTGAGGCAAGGCAGCACTAGCCTCCCCCCACAACACCCTGGCCTCAGGCCACAGGGCAGCTGGGGGCTGTCAGGACGGCCTTCCAGAGTGTATGGTGAGCAGGGGGACCCTGGCAGGGATGGGGGCTGGGAGAGACCAGGGCGGTTCCCCTTGCAGACTGCCCGGGGTGGGGCGCAGGTGGGAGCTGCCCTCCTGGCCCTCCAGTACCCAGGTCACCAGCATGCCTGCTCTGAGATGCCTGCTGGGCAGAAGGCCACCTCACACTTAGTCACTGCTCGTGGAGCTTGGCGGCAGGGCCACCGTGACTGCGTGGATCAGCTGCCCAGCTGCCAGTCGGGGCTGCCCGTCTCCACGCCGCTGCGTGTGCTCTAACCACTGTGCCAGCTCAGCCCTGGTGCCCTGCTTCTGCTCTGTTTCCCCAACTAGAAGGCAGGATGAGACAAGCAGGCCGCTCTGGGACAGCTATGGGGGGTCCATGTGACCCGGGCGCCCCTCGGCAGCACTGCCTGCTGCCTTCCCCCCTCCTCCATGGATGCCACCACTTCCAGGAAGCCACCTGGATTAAGGAGCGCCCTTCTGTCCCGTGCCCGCGTCGCAGGGCACACACTCACCTGATGTCATAGCTGTACATGTCCTTCTCTGGGCGCCCGTGGACAATCCAGTGGGCCAGCTCCTGCCCACAGCCGCCTCCCAGCATCATTCCTGGTGGGCAACCGTGGGCTGTGGCCTCCCACTCCCGGTCACGACACGCGGCACCCCTTTCTGCAGCCCTCCCAGCGTGTCCCGGCCCTGCCCGTCAGGGGCACCCCGGCTGTGCCCTGTCAGCCCCCCGACGCTCTGGCTGTGAATCTGGGGCTGCGCTCACCTGCACTGTTGAAGCCGCATCCCAGGAAGAAGCCGCGGAGCTCCGGGGCCTCCCCCATCAGGGGCTTGTGGTCAGGCGTGAAGGACTCTACACGGCCAGGGCGGCAGGAAGAGAGCGGGACCTGCAGATGCTGGGACCCAGCACCATGCCTCCTCCTCCAGGGAGTCCTTGGGATTGCTCCCACCCATGCCCCTCTTTGCTGCCAGAACCCCCAGGGGGCCCGGAGCTGAGGGCGAGCCCCTGGCCAGCCCAGCCCCTGAGGCCTGGGGACGCCCACCGCAGCTGGGGGCCGCACACTCACCCGGGCCACAGACCGTGGATTTGATGCCCGTCTGCTCTAGCACTGGCACCCTGCGGACGGCCCCCTCGATGTGCTGGGCAAACACGTCCCAGTCCAGATCAAAGAGGCCAAAGCTGAACGTGTCTGACACCTGTGGGGGCAGCGCAGGGCGTCTCCTTGGCCCTGTGTTCTGGGGGCCAGCCTGCACCCGATCGGCAGGTGGCTTCCCAGCAGGTCCCAGGGGTCAGAGCACCGAGCGGTCAGCGAGGCTGCTGGCAACCTGTGAGCAGACCCTCAGCTCTACCACCCAACCCCTCACAGCCTCCCCGGCCCCATCTCAGGCAAAGCCCCTGTGGGCCCACTCTGGGGGAAGGGGAACCTGCTGGGCTCTGAGGGCCCAGGGAAAGGGGGACCCCACGGCCTGGGTCTTGGCAGCTCACCTCCTCCCAGAAGACAGGGTTTGTTTCATAGCCGCCCACGGAGAGCGCGTCTCCCTGGAGCCGGAGGTAGACAGAGGCATCGTGGTCACGTACGTTGGGCATGTTCTGGAAAGGGGGTGTGGACAGGCCTGGCGTCAGCCCCTCACCCAGGGGCCCCGGGCCTGCTGTGTACCACAGAGAGAGGCTGGGGAGCAGAGGGTGCAGTGGGTGGGTGGGCTCAGGGCTCACACAGGGCGATTTGGGTCCCGGCCCCCAGAACCCGCAGTGGCTGAGCCTGAAGCTAAGTCGGGGTGCGCTGACGTGTAGAGACCACACAGGGGTCTGCGGGAGAACACGATTCCACAAACGCGAGTCACATGGGCTGGGCCGGGGACGTGCGCTCTGACCATGCCCCACCCTGACACCTCCGGGGGAGCCCAGAGGCCCCGTGTACAGAGGTGAGTCCCGAGGGGCCCCACCTGGGGACCCCCAGCTGACCAGAGACCCTCCGGCTGCCTGGGGTGGCAGCTCCCTCATCATGGAATCCCATCAGAGATGGGGTGCTGCAGGAAAGGAGGGCTAGAAACCAGACGTGAGAGCCGGAAGTGCCACTCAGGAGGCGGGCACATCAGGCCGAGCTGGACGTCTAGAATGACGAGGGGAGAGGGAGGGACACAGGACGGCCCTGGTCAGCCCTGCGGGGGCTCCAGACAGCAGAGCAAAGGTCCTGGGGTAAAGGTCGCACGGAGGTCACCAAGGCAGGGGAGGTACCCCCAAATCTGCCCAGAAGCCCATCTGGGTCAGCACAGCGTCTGGCAAGCCAGTCTTCAACCCAGAATCCCCGGCCTGGCCAGACTGACCGCTGGAGATGTCCACCCGTACCTGCGTGCACACGCCTCTTCGGAGCCCCGCCGCTCTGCACCCCCGCATGCGCGCACACACACACACACACACAGAGGCACACACACGCGTCTCTCCAGAGCCCCGCTTCTCTGCACACAGCCAGGACCCTGCTGCGACAGGAGCAGATAAGCCTAAGCTGGAGGGAGAACGCCACAGGCCCCCCAGGCTGCAGACCCTCACAGTGGCGGGCAGAGGCATGCCACAGCTGACGGCCACGCCTCAGCCCACCACAGGCCAGGCTGGCGGCCACGAGCCCCTAGGCGAGGCAGTGCTGGGGTCAGGGGGCCTCTGTGGGCTCATCCGGCCTGTCCTTAGAAAACTGACATGTGTTTGGCAAGGAAAGAATGCAGCTGAACAAATAAACACATACCCAGTTAGCTCCAGAAGCAACTGGAATCCTGTGACCAACAGATTACGCCATGATGGAGTTTCCTGAGAAAATCGGTCAGCCATTGCAGCGTCCAGCCGGGGGTGGGGGCGGAGGCTGTGGCCCGGTGGGCTGGCCACCTGCTTCCCCCCGGGAGTGCCTGGGTCAATCCCAGCCTCTCAGCCTCCCATCCAACTCCCTGCTAAGGCACCTGAAAACCGGCAGGGGATGGCTTGGTGCTCGAGTCCCTGCCAGCAGGTGAATACACTCGTGGTACAGGCAGGCACTGGGAAGCCGGCCCAGCCAGGCTACGGCTGGCATCTGGGGAGTGAACCAGCACCGGGAGCTCTCTCCCTTCTCTGTCACTCTGCCTTGCACGTAAAATCATGTTGTTTACCAACACGTGAGCGTTGCAGCATGTGCAGGCACAGCACTCAACGGAGTCCCTCACGTGTCGTCATAAAAGCGACTGGACAGACACTCCACGAGTTGGCTGCAGGATTTCCTCAGCCCTGATGGCCCTCCTGGGGGAGAAGGGCTCCCTGGCTCCCCACTCGGTGCAGGCGCCCGCTGGAGGCCTGGCGAGGGGCCGGGGCAGGAAAACAGCACACCGGCCTGTCCCCCAGTCATGCCACCCGACGCCGAGTGTGTGTCCTTGATTGGAGCTGCGGCCCAGGGCCTGTGGGGTCTCTGGGCAGAGGGCTCTCCTGGAGGCTGGGCCACGGGCTCACGGTGGCGCTGCCCACAGGAGCCTCAGAGGACCCGGCTCCAAGGGCTGTGGGCAGAAGGATGGACACCAATGTGGCCTCCGTTGGGAAGAGAGGTCCAGCCCCCAGAGGAGCCAGGAACCACAAACTGAGCAGGCGGGCCTGGAACACACGGTGCCATGGCGAAAGCCAGGTACTTGGCCTGGCACCCCACACGTGACCCCAGAACACATGGGCCACCGAGAGCTGGGACTGGACTGTGGCTACTGACGGGCACGGGGCTCCAGCTGGGTAATGACAGCTCTAGGTGAGGGCACGCGGGTACACGATACATAGATGGACGGATGGGTGACCGAGAGCTGGCCGAGTGCGAGCCAGACAGAGACAGAAGGCGGTGAGGTGGGAGGACGATCACACGATGACTGGTCGAGCGGTGATGGGAGGGTGACAGGTGCTTGACAGGTGGTAGACGGGCAGGTGGAGGAAGGGTGAAGATGGAAGACCACAGGCATGGAGTGTGCACACACTCACTCGCTCACACCCACTCACACTCACTCGCTCACACCCACTCACACTCACTCGCTCACACCCACTCACACTCACACCCACACTCACACACTCACTCACACACTAACTCATACTCACACACTAACTCACACACTCTCACTCAGACACACACTAACTCACACTCACACACACTCACACACTCACACACACTCACTCACACACGATCGTGTCTTAGCAACCAGAGCAGCAACAGAGAAAACCCCTCTGATGGGCTGAGGAAGCACTTAGACCTGCTGGCTGCTCCTCATGTTGCCAACCCCACCGGCCCCTCCTGCCCCTGCTGGCCCCTCCTGCCCTGGCTGTCCTCTCCTGCCTAGCTGCCCCCCCTGCCCCTGCTAGCCCCTCCTGTCCCTGCTGGCCCCACCTCCCAAGCTGGCCCCACCTGCCCCTGTTGGCCCCACCTGCCTCTGCTGGCCCCTCCTGTCCCTGCTGGCCCCACCTCCCAAGCTGGCCCCACCTCCACGGCTGGTCCCTTCTGCTCCTGCTTGCCCTTCCTGCCCCAGCTGGCCCCTCCTGCCCCTGCTGGCCCACCTTCCCAGCTGGCCGCATCTGTCCCCATACCCCAGACTATGCCTCCTGCCCTCAGCCCCTCGGGACTGCTCCAGCCTTCACTGGCCTCCTCTTCCAGAGTGCCAGCCCCCTTAGCCCTCATGGTCAGCATCTCCATAGCTGCCACGTCCTCAGCAGTGGCCATGTGCCAGCTGCCCCCTTGGCTCCTTCACAGCCCTCCACGCCAGCCACCGTGCAGCAGGCAGGCACGGACGAGACTTGGGCACAGCTTCGCGCCACTCCTCAGCTTGGCAGTGGTAGCACGCAGGCAACAGGGATGTGAGACATTGCACAGTGCCCACCCACACCCACCTGCTGTCCCACTGCCAAGGCCAGGTCCCAGGAGGGGAGCCACCTGTGTCCTGCAGACAGCTTGTGGGGGGCACACCCCCCAAGACGGGCCACCTGGCAAGCTGCCAAGGGGTCAGACCATGGTAGGAACTGGTCAGGGCCAGAGACCTGGCTTCACCATACACAAACCCCACTTGTCCAGCGGCCACCTCTGGAAGGCCCAGCTGCCCAGAGTCCCCCGTGGCCGGGAGGCAGACCTCAGCCCCAGCCCCCAACACCCGCAGAGCTCCTGCAGTCTCCCAGCTACGGGGGTTGGGGCCAGTTCCTGGTGTTTTGTAAGCAACAACCCTGGCTTATGGCTGACTGTGGCACCATGAGGGACAGGTGCAGGAACCTGGGCTGACTGGGCCCTGTTCTTCCCTAGAAGCAGGTCTGGAAGGCAGGGGAGGCAGGGGGAGGGGGAGAGGCAGGGGGAGGGGGAGAGGCAGGGGGAGGCAGGGAGAGGCAGGGGGAGGCAGGGGAGGTGGGGGGAGGGGGGGAGGCGGGAGAGGCAGGGGGAGGGGGAGAGGCGGGAGAGGCAGGGGGAGGCAGGGGGAGGGGGAGAGGCGGGAGAGGCAGGGGGAGGCAGGGGGAGGCAGGGGGAGAGGCAGGGGGAGGCAGGGGGAGGCAGGGGGAGGCAGGGGGAGAGGCAGGGGGAGGCAGGGGGAGGGGGAGAGGCGGGAGAGGCAGGGGGAGGCAGGGGGAGGGGGGAGGCAGAGGGAGGCGGGGGAGGCAGGGGAGGCAGGGGGAGACAGCCCCAGCCCCTGCCACTCTCTTCCCTGCAGTCCTGGGATGGGCTGCAGCCTGAGGGCGACCCCTGGTGGCTGCCTGTGACAGAGCGTCGTGACACTGCTGCTGGTCCCTTGTGCTAACACAGCATGTGGAACCTCTTTGTAAGAGCGTGTTCAAGGGCAAAGAACAGCCCAGGGCAGCCGCTCTGGACAGCGGCCCTTCAGGCCCGAGCTCCGAGCCCCTCCCACTGCCACAGTCCACGCAGTGGCCAAGCCTGGCCTCATTTCCACGACGCCCAAAGGGAAGCCACGCACGTGCAGGGAGAGGTAAGGGCAAGCGGCTCCGTGAGGCAGGTGCAGGCGTCCAGGGCACCCTCCGCATGGCCTCTGAGCCGCCACTCCCACCTCTCTGTCACACTCCTGGTCTCTCTGCACCCCTTGTCCAGCAGGGCTGAGGGCCGCTACAGCCCCTGGCACACCAGAGCCCTTACCCACCTACTGGGGACCTCCGGCCTGCTCCAGCTCCATAAGCACTCGGGCAAGCACCCCCGTGCCCAGAACACAGAGCTCTGCTGGGTCACGTGGGGGGAGTGAGGGAGGAGGCTGCAGCCCCATGGGACAGTCGGGGTTCCAGGAGCCCAGTGCCCCCCAGAACAGCCCCAGGAGGCCCTGAAATCTGTACACGCCATAACAGGCAAAGTGGAGGCAAGCACCCAGCATCTCCCAAAACTCCCGGACACAGAGCAGGGTGAGGGGCTAGGGCATGGCAGGGAGGGGCTAGATGGGTCCCAGGACGCAGGGGGACATGGACTGAGGCTGTAGCAAGAAACTGTACCACCTCCAGGACACACCAGCAGAACAACCGGTATCACATGCCCAGGTCACAGACCAGGCGGCAAGGGGACCGGGAGTGCCCGGCCCGGCAGAACAGGCAGCTGCCCACCTACCTGGATGCCCTCGATACGCTCCGTGACCACATAGGCATGGTGCATGGCCACCAGCGGGACCTTGACCCCTGCCATCCGGCCCACGGCACTGGCCCACACTCCTGTGGATACAACACTGAGCTCAACTCAGCTGGGCTCGGCTGCAGCAGGGGGCTGCCTCCATGTGGGATCCAGCAACCTCTGCCCCAACAGAGACCTCATATCTCTGCACAGCCCACCCCAGGGACGCCCCGCTCCTCACCCCTGCACAGTCCACCCGGGGGATGCCCCTCTGTGCCCTACCTGCACAGTTGACCACGCAGGGTGTCTGGATGGAGCCGTGCGCCGTCTCCACCGCCACAACCCGCCGCACCCCAAAGTCATCTGTCCGCACACGGATGCCAGTCACCGGGCAGTTCTCAATGACCTGGGACAGATACGAGCTGCTTCCTAAAGCCAGGGGGCTCCCCAGGGCCCTGCCCACATACCCTCGATACCATCTGGGAGCTGGCATGAGCCGTCAACCAGCAGAGCTCCCACTTGTGGTGGGGGCAGGGTGTGGCAGGCTCAATGTGGACACAGCCATGTTTGTGGTGGGCAGGGGTGGGGGTATGTGGAGAGAGGTCACTTCCCCTTGGCTAATCTGCATCTTGGCTTTTTTCTTGCATTTACATGTGCGGAGCAGACAAGCATCAGTACACATGCCTGGCAGGGACCGGGAAGCCAGCATAGGCAGGCCCCTGGGGAGGCTGGGGAGGGTTTGCAGTAGGCAGGGGCAGTGGGTACCTGTGCTCCTCGGGCAGTGGCCGCCCTGCTGAGGGCGGTGCAGGTGCCAGCAGGGTCCATGGTGCCGTCGTGGGGTACATATAGAGTGCCATAGAGGTCAGCCACATTCATCAGCGGGTACAGGGCCTTGGTCTCGGCTGGGCTCAGTACGTGGGACTCCACGCCATAGGCCTTGCCCAGCTAGGGGAGGGGAGGGAGGAGCTGAGTGGCCAGGGGCTGTGGGCCAACCTCCTGCTGGCAGACCCTGGGGCAGAGGGAACACGGGTGTGCCTGGGCCACTGGTCTTACTCTGTTAGGACACCAGGAAGCCTTGAAGCCTGGAACTGGTTGCCACCAGATAGAAAGCTAAGGCCACAGCTGGCAGAGTGTCCCCCAAGCAACAAAAGGCAGCAGCCCCACTCCCAGCCCACGTCCTGCCCAGGCAGGCTCCTTGGGAACAGCCCATTGGGTCCTGGGTTCCAGGGCCCAGCACGGGTCTGAGACCACACCCCCTCCACATGCGATTGGTTCAAAGGCAATCAATCAAGTGTTCCACTTAATAATGGACAGGTAGGGCCAGTCAGGGTCCTGCTCCAGGGATTCTGAATGGAGAGTGGTACAGGCCGCGTGTCGGACGGTGATGGGGGGCAGTGTCAGGGACACCTGTCCCGCCTCCTTCCCCCATCGCTCTAATGCGGGCGCCCACCGACATGAGCCTCTTGTATTCGTCCAGACGCTGCCGGCTGGAGGCGATGAAGAGGCCACCGTTCTGGATCCAGCCCGTGTGCAGTCCCGTCTCTTCCCCTAGCTGGCGGCTCACCAGGTGTCGCGTGTGTGCGAGCAGTTCCACCTCCACATCGCTGGGCCGCAGCTGCCACAGCAGGCCTGGCCGGGAGAGACGCCCGCGTTAGGCCCCCAACACTCCGTGGCCTGACCACTGAGTCCGTGCCGGGGGTTCTGTGGACCTGGCATCGGGCGGCTGCCCGCCAGGGCCCCAGGGGTGCCCAGCAAGGAAGGAGGGCTTGTCTGCAGGCAGAGCAGGTGCTCCCTGCCCCCACCAAGGCCACAGAGCAGGGCAGCTGTGGGGCTGGACAGCCCTGCGGGCTGGTTGGAGCCATGTCCATGCTGTGGCCAACAGCATAGGCTGGGAAGCGAAGCCAGGCATGTGGCCAGTGGGACGCTGAGGAGCCAGCTCAGGGCCAGCTCAGGGCCAGCTCAGGGCCAGGGCCCGCTCCCTCACTGCGCCCGGGGTGGGGGAGGGTTTGTCCAGACAGGGCTCACCTGCTCCTCGAGGCCAACAGCTGCCCGGGTTCCCAGCCCCAGCCCCTCCCGGTCCCCGCCTGCTCCGGCTCCTACCCGCCGTGTGCCAGGTGGTCCCCGCCGTCAGCCGTGCTCGCTCCAGCAGGACGGCGTCGCTCACGCCCAGCTTGGCCAGGTGGTACAGGGTCTGGCAACCCAGGCTGCCTCCGCCGATGACCACCACGCTGGCTGTGCGGGGCAGGGGCCGGCTCGGGCCCCTGGCCTCCCCCGAGGGCCTCGGGGCCTCCTTCAGGGTCTGCTGGTACGGGACGCTCTTCTCAGCCGTGGGACCCGCTGGCCTGGTTGGAGCCTGAAGCCCCAAGCCCCGGGTGGGGCTCCAGCGAGGGGGCACGGCAGCTGCGCGCCAGGCTCGGCTCAGGGAGGCCATGGCCACACCACACTTCAGCACCATGGGCAGCTGGGGAGAGAGCAGGGCTGGGGCGGGTGCTGGGGCCGTGCGCCACCCACAGACACTGCCCATGCACATGGCATGCGGCAAGCTCGGGCTGGCCCCAGGGCTGGTGGAGAGCCGGTGATAGAGACAGCAAGGATCCCTGGGGGTCCCCAAGGACACACAGCAGGAGCTGCTGGAGGGGGAGGGGAAGGCCGGGTGGGGGTGGGGAGCCTTGAGTGCTGGTCAGAGTCCAGGCTGCTTCCTGGGCGGGGGTGGGCGGAGGGGGCCTCTGCAGGGTTCTAGAAACCTGGCCCCAGGGGCTTGCATCACAGGAGGCCAACAGACGCTGTGACCCACCGTGGAGCCATCCACACGCGGAGTGGGGGGCCTTGGGGGACACTGGCAAGGACAAGGGACCTTGGGACTGGACACCCCTTCCTCCAGCCTGGCCTGGCTGTCCCCCACCCCAGGATCGTCCCTGGTGAGCCAAGGCCAAGAGGCCAGTGGTGACCAGGTGGTCCCAGGGAGTTGGGGCTCCCTGACCTGCTATTTTCCTCAGTGTCCACCCAGGAGGCGGTGAGGCTCAGCCTAGACACCCCCTCCAGGCAGTCCTTCTAGATCTCCCCAGCCAAAGCCCACCTTCTTCCTGCTCCCGTAGGGGTGGGGAGGTACAAAGAAGGGTGTCCCGTTCTGGGATCACAGAGGCAGTGGGGGCTGTGGTGGCTCTGCCAGCTGCATATGGTGCATGGTGCTGGCATGGACGTGGCCATCGGCTCCAGTTCACAGGGGAGGACTCTGCCCCAGCCAGCCGAGGCTTGGGGAGCCATGTTGCCTGCAGCCCCAGCATAGCCCTTGCCGGGAGCAGACCAACGTCCAGGTGCAGGGGCCAGGGTGGAGCCCCTGCTCTGGGGCGGGGGAGGAGGTAGAGCCCGGGTCGGGGAGAGGCTGGTGGGGGCACTGCAGGAGGCCCCCACTGCTGTCACCTCCGGGCACACCCCCACACCACATACCTCCAGTCCTTGAGGGCCTCAACCCAGCAGAAGCCGCGGAGAGCCGTCCTAGGAGAAGAATGCGGGCATGTTCTTCAAGGCCCGCCCCACTCCCACTGCGGGGCCTGCCAGGCACACCGTGCCCGCCGGGCCTCCTGCGGCTGGCTGCCACGGCCTCGGCCCACCACCGGCAGGGCTGCCTCCCGGGAGCAGCTGCTTCCACAGTTGCCGCTGGCCTGCCCGGAGTCGGTGGCCCGGGGTGGAGTCGCACAGACAGGGCTTGGTCAAGGACCAAAGCCCACCTCCTGTAGGAGAGTGGGGAGTGAGGTTCCCCCCTTCCGGCGCTGCAGGAAGGTGGGGCACCAGGCGGGGCCTGCACGGCCTTCACCCTGTGGAGGGCAGGAGAGGGTCGGCCTCGGTTAGGCCCTCCAAGCCAGATGGCCTCTGCAGAGCCAGGCGAGGCCCAGGGCAGGGGCGTGCCTCTAGGTGCAGGACGGGGCAGTCACCCCTTCGCTGCTCTCCAGTGGCCGCTGGGCCAGAACCAGCCGCCCCGCCCCGCCCCTCCCCAGCCCCCTTCCCCGCCCAGAGGGAAGGCACCGCCCACCACCCCAGGCTTGGAGCCAGATGGCCAGCGGCCAAGTGGGCAGCTCCCCGCACCAGCTCCGTTCACTCTGCGCGGCCTGAAGCAGGGGTCACCATGCCAGAGCAGCGGGAGAGGGGCATACACCCCCACAGGCCCACACCTGCCAGGAAGAAGGAACAGAGGCAGGAGCTGCTGCTAAGCGGTGGCCTTGGGCCCAGGGACGCGGGTCCAGCAGGTGCCACATGCTGTCAGGGCCTGGGGAATCCCCCGGGACCTGCCTTCTGGGGTGCCTTCCTGGGCCAGCTTTCCTGACTGTGGGGATACCGAGGCCCAGAGAGGGAGCCAGCTTAAGAAGGGTGACGTGGAGAGCCGGGCATTCAGCCAGGGCCAGCAGTCGGCCTCACTGGCCCGCCACCTGGCCCAGCCTAGAGGAAATTGGGTGTGTGTGGCCACGGGCAGAGGCTGACAAAAGACCAGACCCCACAGAGCCATGCAGCATGCGGAGCCCGTCCTTGGTGCCGGCCACTCCACCCTCTGCATTTATTGAGCACCCGTTGTACACAACGCACCCACAGGCGACATAAGACGCCAGAAAGACAAAGATGGGGGAGGGGCCGCGACGGCTGGCTGGCTGTGTTGGGGTCACTCAGAGCAAGCTGTCCTCCTTTGCAGAGCCAAGAGGACTTCCCAAAGGGAGGTGGCCCAGCCATGACTGGCCACCAGGGCTACACATGCCCTGGGCAGTGCCTGGGATGCCCAGACCTGAGCTCAGGCGTCCAGACTGGACCAGGGCTGGCGGCAGCTCAGCATGCCAGGGTTCACCTGCTCAAGTCTGGAAGCAGTCGTGGGGGAAGGAGTCTCTCCAAGGATGCCAGGATGGTACCCCTGGACCTGCACCACCCTGGACTGGCCCTGGGGCTGCACCCTTTGCTGGGTCTCCGCTAAGGGCTCCCCTTCTGGTCAGGAGGTCCCTCCTGGTTGGGACAGACCAGGGTGTGTGTGTGTGAGCACAACAGTGTGTTGGTCACACATGTTCACAGGGTGTGTGAGTACAGTGGTGTGTGCTGATCAGACGGGGTTTGGGCACAAACCCACAATGTCTTCAGTCCACCTCCCACGGACGTGCCGGCCGCCGAGCCTGCCCAGCCCCTGCTCGCACTGTCTCCCCTCGGACGGCCCGGTCGCCCCTACTTCTTCCTCAGGCGTGTCCTTCAGTGTGGGTCTTCACAGTGCTGTGAAGCTGTGAGCGTCCACGACATGGGGGGATGACAGTGTCCCTGGTGGCCAGCAGGGTGGCTGTCAGCAGGTACAGCCTTGGCCACAGGCGGCAGCCTTGGACCCCAGCCCTGGAGAGAGCCCAACAGCAGGATGCCGAGGAGACACACGTGTGCGCCTGAGCAGGTATGCAGCCGAGGCCTGGAAGCCGCTCCATCCACATTGGGAGAGCCGGAGGAAGCTCCTGGCTCCTGGCTTTCAGCCCAGGCCTGGCCACCGCAGCCACTGCTGAGGAGTGAAGCAGTGCACAGAAGACTCTTTCAAACAAGCAAGTCTTTTCAAAACGGTTTGCTTCCATTGAATTGAAAAGTAGGGAGAGGTCTTCCACACACTGATCCGCTGCCCAAATGTTCCCAGGGGCCAGGGCTCGGGGCGGCCAAAGCCGGGAGCCTGGATCTCCACCCCAGTCTCCCACGTGGGCAGCAGGGACCCGCACACTGCAGCCAGCACCTATTGCCTCCCAGGGTGAGCATGAGCGAGGAGCTGGCTAGAGTGGAGAGCTGGGAACACGCGGTGTTTATTTTACTTGAAAGAATGGAGCGGGAATACAGAGAGATCTTCCATCCGCTGGTTTGCTCCCCAGATGGCTGCGGCAGCCAGAGCTGGGTCAGTCCACAGCTGGGAGCCAGGAGCTTCTTCCGCATCTCCCCTGTGCGTACAGGGACTCGAGCACTTGGACAGTCCTCTGTGGCATTTCTCAGGCTGTGAGCAGGAGTGGGGTGGGAAGTGGAGCAGCCGGGACACAAACTGGCGCCCTTACGGAATGCTGGAGCCAGAGGTGGACGGCTAGGCTGCTAGGCTGCTAGCCCACTGCTCCGGCCCCAGACATGGTGTCCTGCAGGGATCACCTGAAACGCTGCGTGGAAACAGGAGCCTTTGTTCAGGGAGCGAGGGGGACAGGCAGTGGCCTGATCTTCCTCGGGGACAGGAGCTGTGAGGTTGCCAGGGTTAGGGCCAGGAGGTGGCAGCAGGACCATATAACAAGGCGCTAGGTTCAGGGCTGCGAGGCCAACCGATTCTCACATGGCATCCTCTCGCTGCCAGGAGTCGCCACAGCCACTCTGGGCCACGCTGAGGAGTGTGGAGGTGGGGCTGGGGTCGGAGAAGGGGGCAAGGCTGACCACACCTGGCTGCCCCGCTGGGGGTGCACCGGGCATCCCAGGTCCCAGCCTGCAGCTCAGCCCGCCGCCTGCGTCACCTTGCCACACAGTAGAGCCCACCTGGGGAGAGGGTCCCACCTGCCCGGACACTGGGGTCTATCCACCCAGGATCACGGGGTGCTTCCCATCTCAGCCTGCCCTTTAGGTCCTGCCCCGGCTGCGCCCACCTGCCCACCCTTGCCCCGAGTGAGGCCCGGCCCCTTCCCCATGTCACAGAAGACCAATTACTCCTGCAGGAAACATCTCAGGTTTATTGACATTGAAAACCGTGGTCTGGAAAAAACCCTTGCCAATGTACAGTTTCGAGTTCTCCTTGGGGGTGCCGCCGGCCGTGGGCCCCCCCGAAGCCTGGCTCTCCAGAGTGCTTCACAGCTGATGGGAGCACCCCCCACCCCAGGAGGGCGCCCTGTCCCCCGCTGCCCCAGCCCACCAGCACAGTGCAAAACCGAGCCAGACACAAGTCCACACAGACGCACGCGTCACGAGGCCGCAAACGCCACCACCAGCAGGCTTTCGGAGCTTTGTTCTCAGTGTCTCGCGATCATGACGCCAGTTTCATGGGCAACTAAAATATACATCATCTTCTCGATAGTATAAAATCTCTCCCCTGTCCTCACAGACACGTAACGGGCGTTCAGAGGAAAGTCGCAAACCGTGGCGGGTTTCTTTTTCTCTCCCTTCAACACAAACAAACAAGCCAAAGACAAGACAACAAAAGAGGACCGAAGACCTCCCTGGCGACAGCAGACGCAGACAAGGGCAGGGGGTGGTGTCCTGCCCACCCCAGGGGCCCCCGCACAAAGTGCTAGGTGCGCCCGGCTCCCCAGCCCCGCCGGGGCTCCTCTCTCCCAGGGCCCCCTCTTTCGCCCCAGATCCAGTGCACAGAGCCAGGGGGCGACCCTGGGAGGAGCCCCCAATCCTGGCCCTTGGCTGGGCCAGCCTTGGCCAAGCTTCTCTCCTCACCCGGGGCTGTGCAGCTGACCCACGGGAGCCGGCTCTCAGCGGATGCTCTCAGTTGGAAGCTGGGCAGGGCCACCAGCCCCCAGGGTCTACCAGGGCAGGGAGGGTCTAGAGGAGGCAGCTGGCGGCCAAAGGCCAGGAGACGACAGGAGGGGGCAGGCCACCCCCAAGAGCACTTAGTCAGGGCTGGCCCCAGGCCCTGGAGGACAGGCGGCGGTGGCAGGCAAAGGCTGGGCTCCCACACTTCCACTGCCCTGGGCACCTGCTACAGAGGAACGTGGGTCGCAGAGACCTGACCGGAGCAGAGCCTGTCCCCTACTGCCTGTCCCAGGGTTACGGAAGCTTCATCCCCTGGCATGGCAGGTGGGTACCTGGGGTGAGATGAGAGCAGTACCAGTGACGGGAGGAGGGGCAGGCAGCAGCTTCCCTGTTCCTGAGGCCCGGGCCCACCTGCCTCGGGCATGGAGGGAAGAGACGGGCATGGAAGGTTCTGGAAGCTGGAGTGTCTCTGGAGTTCCCCCGCAGGTTCCCTGGTCCCCAACCCTGCACAGCTGGGCTCTGGTCCCTCCTGCCTCCCAGGCCCCAAGACCCCCTGAGAGAAGTAGGAAGAAACAGGGTGGGGCTGGCCAGAGGCCAGGTCCCTCTGCGGCCCCCAGCCCTCCCTGGGAAGGCTCTGGAACACTGTGCCAGCCGGACACACACGGCAGCTGCTTTCTTCTATGTACAAGCAGGCGCCCCGGGCAGAAGACGGCCACGCGTCGCTCGGGCGCCCTCAGCAACACCTGCCCCTCCCCGCAGGGTGTCGAGGCCTGCAAGGTCTGCGGGCGTCTCGCCAAGCATGGCTTCGTTGGTCTCTCCCGGGACTGCCCCCGGCCTGCAGGCTGTCACTGGACACCCTCCTCCTCCACGTACGTCGAAGGGAACCAGCCGATCTGGAAGAGACGGCAGGAGAGTGTGTGGGGTGCCGCTGAGGCAGCAAACTAGGGTCGAGGGTCCCTCCACCTCCTGGAGGGCCAGGCCAGCTGCACAGCGAGCCCCCAGAAGGAGCCAGGCCTGGGCTAACACCCCGGAAATGCGCCAGCCTTGGCCAGGTCCGCCATCAGCAAGGGGCGGGGGCCAGCATCCTCTGGAACGTTCTCCATTTGTTAGATACCAACCCAGGGGTGCTCAGGCTGTGAATAAGCGAGTCGTACTGTAAGAAAGCCAAAGAAAAGGCGAGAGACTGGAATCAGAAATTTTACAAGTGAAAGCAAAGCACGGCGATTGGTACACAGGGTCCAGGGATGTGGACGGGCAGGAGGGGGACACGAGAGGCCAGGTGGGCAGGAGGGGGACACGAGAGGCCAGGTGGGCAGGAGGGGGACAGGCCAGGTGGGCAGGAGGGGGGACACGAGAGGCCAGGTGCCAGGAAGTCGGTGGTCAGAAAGGCTGGGACGACACACGCACCACGGCCAGCAGACCTCCCCCCACGGGACACCCAACAGCTTCTAGCCAGGGCTGCCGCAAGTGGGACTGCGCCTGCCGGAGGACGAGGGACGGGGCGCTGTGTGGGAGGGGATCACTCACAGCGGGGACACGCTGCGGCCCGGGGGAGGAAGTGGGAGGCAGGACTCGAGCTGGCTCCTGGGCCCTTCGCAGACTCCAGGAGCTGAGTAGCTCGAGGTCCTCATGCCTGCAGGTCGTCACACAGCCTTCCGGGGACGAAGAACGGCCCCAACTGGTTCACTCCCCAAACGGCCCCAACGGCCAGAGCTAAGCCGATCCGAAGCCAGGAGCCAGAAGCCTCCTCAGGGTCTCCCACGTGGGTGCAGGCTTGGGCCATCCTCCATTGCTTTCCCAGGCCACAAGCAAGGAGCTGGGTGGGAAGCAGAGCTGCCGGGATTTGAACCGGCTGGCACTAGAGGCTTTACTTGCTACACAACAGCACCAGGCCAGGTCTGCTATCTGAAATTAGCGGAGGAACCTGGCAATATCAGCTCAACCAAGTGGCCTCAGGTGGCACCCACATGACCAGGAAGACCCTCCGGCCTGTGCGTCTTGAGACGGAGAGCCCGGCTCCCTGCCGTGCCCCTGGCACCTCAACCCAACCACAGAGCAACAGCGAAGCGCCCTCACATGGAGGGGCAGGATGCTGCCCAAACAGCCCGAACATTCCAGATGAAAGACAGTCCCTGAGGGCTGGGGAAGGCGGCAGGTGGACTCTGGGGACACACCACAGGAGGCTCAGGGAACCACAGAGTGAGTAACCAGCCAGCCATGGGACGGGAGGTTTATAGAGAGGAGAGTCAGAGCAAGGATGTGCCTCTGGGACAGCACAGCAAGCAGAGGCATCGGAAGCTCCATGGCCAGTAAACACACCAGACATAAACGAACCACAAACACCCACCGAAAGGCAGAGACTGTAGGATGGATGGGCTTGTCAGAGACTTGTCTTCAGTAAGAGTATCCCAAACAAGAAGACAGGAGGAAGTGCGCCCCACAACGCAACAACCACAAGAAGACAAGTATAGGAGTGACCTGGGGGCCCGGCGGCGTGGCCTAGCGGCTAAGGTCCTCGCCTTGAAGGCACCAGGATCCCATATGGGCGCCAGTTCTAATCCTGGCAGCTCCACTTCCCATCCAGCTCCCTGCTTGTGGCCTAGGAAAGCAGTGGAGGACGGCCCAAAGCTTTGGGATCCTGCACCCGCGTGGGAGACCCGGAAGAGATTCCTGGTTCCCAGCTTCGGATCGGTGCAGCACCGGCCGTTGCGGCTCACTTGGGGAGTGAATCATCGGATGGAAGATCTTCCTCTCTGTCTCTCCTCCTCTCTGTATATCTGGCTTTCCAATAAAAATAAATAAATCTTAAAAAAAAAAAAAGAGTGGCCTGGGTGCTGCCGCTGGACGGCGTCTGTACCGCCTGCGCCTGAGCCGGCCTTGGCCGTCATAACCCCGGGACCCTGCAGCGGCACACGGCCCGGTGCTTTCTGCCAGGGATCCGTGGCTGCCACACTCCAGGGCCAGCTGGAGGCCAGTGATCAGACCCAAGGTCCTCCAGTGGACAGGCCCAGGCCGAGAGCACAGACTGGCTCCCGTCCCCAGCAATGGCAGCCAGAGGCTCGTTGACCACTGCCCAGTAGCCCTGTCACGGCAGCTGCAGCCCCCAAGCAGAGCTCTGCACTCAGAGGTCTGGTGAGAAACCTGGGCCACTGCCAGGGCGCTTGGATGGGGGACTGGACCCAAGGGCCTATGAGCTAGGCAGGAACAACAGGCCTTGGCCACCTCACTCAGGGGGCAGGACCATGACAGGCCCCGCCCATCCACTCAGGGGGCAGGACCGTGACAGGCCCCGCCCATCCACTCAGGTGGGCAGGACCATGACAGGCCCCGCCCATCCACTCAGGGGGTAGGAAGCAGGTTTGATCCATGTTAGAACTGTCCCAATTCCTGGGGTGCCCACGGCACATCTGGGGCCTGACTGGACCTCCCCAGCATGGGTCAGGAGGCCATGGGTCAGGAGGCCATGGGTCAGCGCCTACGTGCAGGGGCCTGCAGGGCAGGGCCGGCCCACTCACCCGTCCGTTGGTCTCGCCCTTCCACCAGCCTTGGTCCCCACCTATGCGGCTGTAGATCTTGACCAGGTCGCCTTCCCGCAGCGAGAGCTCCCGCATGTCCCGGGCAGCGAAGTTGTACCTGGCCACGGCTGTGCCGATGACCCGGGGTGTGAACACTGTAGGGGGAGACAGGGTGGTGGGCCATGGCCTCCCTTGGAGCGCAGAGCCAACATCACGCCCCCGGAAGGACAAACCATCCCCAGCTACGACACCCTGGTGGCCAAGGGACATGTCCTTGGGGACAAGAGCACCTGTGAGTGCTCAGGCTCCGAGGCCCCGCCCTGCACCAGCTCAGCCCAGCCCCGGAAGTCTAAGCAGAGTGACCACAGAGCAGGCCAAGGAAAGGTGCAGAACAGCAGGCCACATGCTGGGGCAGGGGCAGCGGCTGCACGTGGGCTGGGGTCTGCTCCCCACCGTGTGCCGAGGGCCCCACGGGGAGCCCCGAGACAGGCCATGGGGTGGGCGCGGCTGGAACGCAGCACGTGCCCAGGGCCCGCAGCAGCTCTGCCCACCTCCCCCCACCCCAGCCGAGCAGCAGCGGTACCTGACCAGAAGGGAGCGGAGGGGCCCTGGGCACCAGAGCCAAAGCCCTGAGGGCTGAGGAAAGAGAAGTTGTAGGAAGCGCAGGAAGCTGCAGAGAGGCAAGGGCGCGTTAGGAAGGGCGCGTTAG
Organism: Ochotona princeps; assembly: GCF_030435755.1. NCBI lineage: Eukaryota > Metazoa > Chordata > Mammalia > Lagomorpha > Ochotonidae > Ochotona > Ochotona princeps. The sequence continues at coordinate 1,283,524 of NC_080845.1, read as the reverse complement.
CACGGTGCGGGGCCGTGGGATGATCGGGCAGCGGGGTGAAGCGAAGGCCAGCAGCTCAGCGGGCAGAACCTACCCCCTGCATCTGGGAACCACCTGCTCCCACCCCGGGCGTGCCAGCCTTCACTGCAGGCCCTTGGCTCCCATCCTGTCCTGCTGTGCCCGGGTGCCGCCCCATCCCCTGCTATGCCAGTATGGCTGACGGCGAGGGGCCTGCCCGATGCTCCAGGCCTGGGTCAGGCCTGGGCAGTACCTGGGGTGCGGCTGCAGGCCCTGGAGGTGGCGCGCTCCCGGGACTTGTAGGGGTACTTGAGTGTCGTGTCCAGCTGTTTGAAGCTCTCCTTGAGTGAGTGGCACTGGTAGTACTCCACCAGCTCCTGTGGGCCCACGCACTCCTGACCACCACCGCCTCCAGGCAGTCCTCCCTGCTGACCAGCCTCCCCAGGGTCACGGCGGGAACGCCTGCCCCTGCCACCTGGGTGCTCTCCACTCCTCCTCCCTACGGCCCACCCACAGGGGAGGTCACTTCCTGAAGACCTCGGACCCACGACCACTCAGAAAGAAGCTTCTGAGGGAAGTGACATGGCAGGTGGGGGGCCAAGACCGACCCCTGGTCACTTAGAACCACTCGTGGAGCCGTGTCCTGGCTGGGTGAGGTGGGCAGGACAGGGACGGGGGTGGGGGACGGGGCGTGCGTCACCATGAGACTGCGACACAGCCTCTGATCCTGGCTCTCCCAAGGTGGTCAGCGTGCCCCAGGGCGGGCTTCAGGGAGCAGGAGTCAGGACTGTGCCCAGCCCACACAGCTCCCAAGGCCCTCGCGGACCCGCTTCCCTGGGCGTCTACACCTGGCGGGGAACACCTGCTCAGGGGCGCCCGGCTCACGCACCAGGAGGCTTTCAAACTTCTTGGCCTCTGTGATGTGAATCCAGCTGTCCTTCTCCACCACCTTGATGTGTTTGACCTCATCGTTGAACCTGGTGGGTGCGGGGGCCAGCTCATCCCATGCCCCCGGCTCCCTCTGCGCCCCCTGAGCTCCCTCTGTGCCCCCTGGGCTCCCTCTGAGCCCCCGACTCCCTCTGCGCCCCCGGCTCCCTCTGCGCCCCCCTGGCTCCCTCTGCGGCCCCCGCTCCCTCTGCGGCCCCCGGGCTCCCTCTACGCCCCTGGGCTCCCTCTGCGCCCCCCCGCTCCCTCTGTGGCCCCCGGCTCCCTCTGCGCCCCCGGCTCCCTCTGCGCCCCCTGGGCTCCTCCTGCGCCCCCGGTTCCCTCTGCGCCCCCCCGGCTCCCTCTGCACCCCCGGCTCCCTCTGCGCTCCCCCCGCTCCCTCTGCGCCCCCGGCTCCCTCTGCGCCCCCGGCTCCCTCTGCGCCCCCTGGGCTCCTCCTGCGCCCCCGGTTCCCTCTGCGCCCCCCCGGCTCCCTCTGCACCCCCCCGCTCCCTCTGCGTCCCCCGACTCCCTCTAGGCCCTTTAGGTGTGGGGCTATAGGAAGACCCTGGGGCTACTGCCCCCGGCCCAGCCCCTCTCTGCCCACAGCCAGACGCCACGTCTCTGTCAAGTGGCCTCAGAGCATGGGCCATGCCGTATTCTTGCTGGCTGTCCACCCTGGGGCACGCTGTGCCAAGCCTCATGCCCACGGGCTGGCTGAGTTCCTTGGACTCAGCCCGGTGGGTTTGCTTCTCGACACAGGAACCTCTCTCTCCTCCCCCGATGGCCTGCCCTGCACCCCAGCTCTGGCCCAGCCGCACCTTAGAAGCACCAAGTTCAAGTCTGCCCGGGCCTTCCTTGGGACGTGCCTCTCCATGCCCACAGGCACCAGGCCAGACAACAAAGATAGCCGAGGTCACGGCCAACCAGCGTCCCTCACACTGCCAGAGCATCTTCTCCCCAGCCCACATACACCAGACGTAGGAGGAGGTCCCTTCATGACCAGCGGTATGCAGTGAGGGGGCATGGCCACTCGGAGCTCTAGGTTCCATGAGGGCAAGCACTGCCCACTGGCCGCCGCCTCCGTGGGAGGCCCATGCACACGGCGCCTGCCAGGCCAGGTATGGCCAGAGTATGGAGTGCTACCCAGCTCCCCGTGGGCGTGGTGCTGCGGGGCAGGCCGCACCCACCAAGCTGTCGTGTCCAGCTGAGACCCCAGGGGCCTCGGCCACCGCAGCATGGCCACCACGGCATGGCCACTCCCTGGAGGCATCTGTGGGACCTCCTGGAGAGCTCTGTCTACTGTCACCCTCCCTCTGGCTCCCCACACCCCTGCCTTCACCCCTGGGTGACTGAAAGGGGAACCCCAGACCCGGGTCAGAGGGGCAGTCTCGTTCCGCACCCGTCGACCTCAGCGCACCCTCTGCCTGGCTGCAGGGCTCAGGAGAATCACAGCGCCCTGGGGTGGGCGTGGAGGAGGCGAGGGCAGAGAAGGGGTGTAACAGAGCTGAGAGGGGGGACGAGGTGGTCATGCATGTGGGCCTGTGGGACCATGAGGTACTCCTCGTCCTGCCCAGGACCCCTGCCCTCAGTCACGCGTGCCGGCCTGGGTCACTGCGGTCACAGCCGTGCAGCCACAGCTCCATCCAGCCCTGCTGACTGGATGCCCCTCCTGGGTAGGCACCCCTACTGGGGTGCCCCGTAGGACACAGTGTCAGGAAAGCAGCCTGAGCGTCAGGTCCACACAGGCTGTGGACAGGAGGCTGGCAGGACAAGGGTCACAGGCCACAGCAGCCCCTCTGCCAGGCTCTCCAGCAGCCCCCGGCTGCCCCTCCAAGTCCTGCCCGGGGGCTGCAGGGCTGTGCCAGGCTCTCCGGGGACCCCAGCTACACTGCCACCCCCGTACTTGATGCTGATGGCAAAGCGCTCGGCTTCGGCGGGCCGCTCGCGGACGAGGTAGGTGCCGCTGGCATGGGGCTTGAGCAGGTTGTCTGTCTGCTGCCTCTCCATGTTGCCTGCAAACCTACAGGGAGAGGACAGAATCAGGAGGCGCTCAGGCAGGGTGGTGGAGGCCAGGCTGGGAGAGCGATGGCTTAAGAAGAGGGGAAGGCCTGGCACATGGTGTGCCCACACAAGGACAGGGAGAGGGGCCTGGCACACGGTGTGCCCACAAGAACAGGGAGAGGGGTGTGGCACACATGTGCCCACACAAGGACAGGAGAGGGGCCTGGCACACAGTGCACACGAACACAGGAGAGGGGCCTGGCACACAGAGCACACAAGGACAGGAGAGGGGCCTGGCACACATGTGCCCACAAGGACAGGAGAGGGGCCAGGCACACATGTGCCTACAAGGACAGGAGAGGGGCAGGCCCCACAGCCACGTGGGAGACCCCAATGCAGTTCCTGCTTCCTGACTTTGGCCTGCCCTTGAAGCCTTTTGGGGCGTGGTGTGAACTGACAGCTAGAAGGGCGCCCCCGCCCCAGTCCCTCCTTCTCTGCCCCCAACCTTTCACAGTCAGCCTGGGACGCACACAGTGCAGCCGAGGAGACTTGACCTTCAAACCTCAAGTTCCTGCCACTCACCAGGGGTACACGGTGTAGTCCATCTCCCGAGACGGCGGCCGGCTGACGGGCGGCTGCGGACAGAGCACATCAGGGTTAACGTGCCAGCAGGGGCGGGCTGGCCAGAGTGGGTGCCAGAGGGAGCGGTCATGAGCGCACCCCTGGACTGCCAGGGTCCCCCAGGAGGGGCACTGTGACTGGGACTCCGCCAGCTCTGCTTCAGGTCAATGAGTGTGAGTAACCAGCCTGGAACTGCTGAACCTGACAGGAGGGGAGGAGCAGGGTGGGGACCCAGCCCAGCACCGGCATGCAGCGGTGGGCCGTCCTCCGGGGTGCCGCCGTGCCTGCAAGGCCAGCCCCTCACTGGCCACAGCCCAGCTGTCTCAGGGGGCCTCCAACATAGATGCACCCCTGTCCACCCCAGTCACCATGCGGACAGGGAAACTCAGGCCATGGACCTGCCCCAGGCCATCCAGGGAGATGGTGACACCTGCCTTTCCCCACCCCTGCTGGCCCAAGGGACACAGCAGCCTGCTTGGTGGACAGGCCCAGGGAGTGGGTGGGGCCAGGGTGGGCGAGCTGGGGAGGCCTGGAGGGCGGGGCCGGCAAAGGGGTGCAGGGCACCCCAGAGGAGAAGCCCCCCTCCTAACCTCAGCCGACTGTGCCTCCCGAGGCTGACGCCTGTTGCTGCCCTCCAGGACAGAGAGCTAGGATCTGCAGGAACCCCTGATGGTGAGTCCCCCTCTGCAGGCCAATAGCAGCCCTCCTCCACGGCAAAAGCGACCCGGCTGTAGTGTTCTGAAAGCTTCCAGAAGAAAAAACTCACCCTTCCATCCACCGGGCAGGGCTTCACAGAAGAGCTGGGGAAATAGCCCGACTTCCTGGTCTGCAGCAGCCGGCCCTGCGGGAGGAACAGGATGGTGGGCGCTGGGGCTGGACCGTGGCCACAGGAAAGGCCCCGTCATGGGGACAGCAGGGTGGAACCCTTCCAATCCTTGTCTGGGAGAGTGGGGGTGTAGGTGCAGACGGCACCTGCTCTCACAGGGCCAGGGAGAGGGGCGGGCCGCACCTCCCACCACGGAGCCTCGGGGTCCCCTCGCAGCAGCTCAATGACGTCTCCCGTCTGGAAGGTGAGTGCGGCCTTCCCGGGAGGGGCTGGCGCGCCATGGTAGTTCTGCACGGCCACCATCTTGGGACCTGCAGACAGCAAGTGGCACTTGGTAACTGGGAGTCCTGGCTGGCGCTAGGTCTTTCCTGGCACCTGGGAGCCCTGTGCCCAGCACACAGCCCCAGGCCCAACTGGGCGGCTACAGGGTCTGAGTGCATCACCCGTGTCTCGTGGACACGTGCTACCATTGTGGTGGCAGACCCTCACACTGAACTGCTATTTTGCTTACAGGGTGTCGAGTCACAGGCCCAGAAACCCTCATGTGACGGATGGGCAGCCCAGGGGGTGGGCTGGCTGCACCCCCAGAGGCTCCAAGGTGCTCCTTCACGGAGCTCCCGATCCACCTGGCCTGCCCCAGGACGCCCAGAAGCCTCCTGCCCTGCCCGCCCGCCACACCCTGGGCCCTGCAAGGTGATGCCGGGCCAGGTGGAGGCAGGGGCCAGCAACCGGCCACGCGCTGGCCTTGAGCCCTGTCCCATCCTCCCGAGGCTGGGACCGGTGCCCACGAGTGCCAGGCGTCCTGAGGACTGGGGAGAGCAAATGTGGCCAGGCACGCCAGCCAGGCCAGGCCCTGCTCCCAGGGGACCCCCGACGGGCTGCAGCAGAGGGAACCCCCGTCCAGCAGACTCACCAGGTCCTGCTCCAGATGTGTCCTGTGAGGACAGAGAGCAGAGCTGAGGGACAGGGCTCCTCCGTCACCGGACCCAGCATCAACCCGTCCCCCACTGAGAGAGGGTCAAGGCGGGGGCTGGGGCCCCGCGACATCGGTTCCTCAGGTGACACAGCCCACCAGTCCTCAGGGTGTCCTTCCTCCACAACCTCCCCCTCCCTTGCCACTCCCTCCAGTGTGCGCCTTCCCTCCCGAGAGGCTCCTAGGACCCCAGGCCTGGGGGCCTTCGATGCTGGCGTTGCAAGGACCCCAGAACTCCAGGGAGACACGAAGCAGCCTTGGGGACCCACACTGGGGACGCTGGCCATGTGGGGGCTAGGGGTCGGGGCCCTGGGGCACGCACGGGGGAAGCGCAGGTTCACCCGCAGCCTGGGGTGGCCCGGGGTGGGCTGTGTGGGCACAATGGAGGCCGTTTGGGGGACTCACCAGGTCCGCCGGTGACACTGCAAAGGAAGCAGAGTGGAGTTAGCGGAGACAGCTCCCGGACCACCCTGCTGGGCCGGGCTCAGCCGCGAGCAGGGACCCAAGCCCGTGGGAGGGGGAGTCACTGCACACTGAGGGTCGGCTCGGGGCTCCCGGGCTGGGCTCCTGCGTGGGCAGCTTGGCGTCGGGGGCCCACAGGGGAGGCTTCTGCAATAAATTAGCAACGCCTGCTGTGGGAGAGGTTTCTGGGGGACCCCGTTTCCGGGAGCAGCTCGGGTGGCTCACACACAGGGCCCCAACACCCACCCGTGTGTGAGGCCACGGTTCCTGGATTCAGACCGGCCCAACCCCAACCACTACAGGCACTGGCGGGGTGCACCAGAGGAGGAAAACTTAGTTTCAGAGAAATAAATAAGCTCTCTCTTTTAATTCCATTTTCTATGAGTCACATGAAGTCCACTCAAGTAGCAACAAGAAAAAGACTGGAAAAAGACACTGTGGGGGGACAGGTCCATGAGGCGTGTAAGCAGGTGTGGGGTGTGGGACAGGTGCGTGAGGTGTGGGAGGTGTGTGGGGCATGTGAGCAGGTGTGTAAGCAGGTGTGTGGGGCATGTGAGCAGGTGTGTTAGCAGGTGCGTGAGGTGTGGGACAGGTGCATGAGGTGTGTGAGGGGTGTGGGGCGTGTGAACAGGTGTGTGAGCAGGTGTGTGGGGCATGTGAACAGGTGTGTGAGCAGGTGTATGAGGCGTGGGGAGGGTCAGGCAGGTCACGGGCTGCCCTGCGTGGGTCCGTGCGGGAGCAGCTGTGTCAGCCCATGCTGGGGAGGGCCTGCCTGGTACAAGGGTGAGTGGCTTGTTCCCCTCCAAGCTCCCCAAGCTTTCTGTGGAAGTGTCTATTTTACACCTGGGTCAAACCCCAACCCGAGGACTTGGACAGGAGAGGAGGCAAGGTCACCACGGGGTCGCGAGATGTGTTCCTTCTCGGCTTCACGCCCTCCCTTCCGCAATCCCCACAACGTCTGCCAGTCATTGGACAGGATGCTCTTAAGTTTAAAACCTGCACGAGGGGTGTGTGGCCAGCAGGGGGCCGCTGACGCACAGGTGGTACGCAACAGCGTGCCAGGGGTGCAGCAGCTCACGCCCAGCAGACAAGTCCTGGCCCACGGGAGACTGCGGGGCACGGTCCCCAGGGCTGGATGGGGACATGGGAGTGCGGGTGGCCCCCCGGGGCACAGGGCCAGAGGGCCTGGCACTCACTGATCTTGCAGGCGGGCATGACCTCCAGGCACTCCTTGTGTGCACCAACACCGCACTTGGTGCATAGGTAACCCTGGTAGAAGGTCCCCCTGCAGGAAGGGCCGGGCAGGGGTGAGGAGGGCCGGGCAGGGGTGGCACGGCACGCTCGTCGCCCCTCTCACACACAGGGTGCTGGTCCCCCGGGGGTGCCCCGCCGCCCCCATTCCATCGGTGTGTTGGAGTGGGCTGCGCCCCCGGCCATGCGGGGCCACGGCCATGCACTGACTCCCACGGGGGTGCCCCGCCACCCCCATTCTATCGGTGTGTTGGAGTGGGCTGCGCCCCAGCCACGCGGGGCCACGGCCGTGCACTGACTCCCACGGGCCGCACCTGAGGAACATCCTGCAGGCCTTGCAGCTCGTGGCCTTCTCGAACGTGTACATCTGGAAGCTGTGGTGGTTGGCGTTGGCCTTGTCGGGCTTGATGTTGGACCTGAGGAGAGGGAACCTGTGCTCTGGCCTGTCCAGCGAGGCCCCGGGCCTGCCCGCCTCCCACAGCCACAGCTCAGGAGGAAGACACCAAAGAAGTGGGGGAGTGCCCGCCCAGAGCCCTAGCTCACCATGCAGTCCCCCCACAACCACCCATGCAACTGACAGACGGGGGGCTCCAGGACTTCATGCAAAACCAGTTTGGGTCCCTTCCTACAGGAGCCAAGCCCTGGTGAGGTCCCAAGGCCCCAGGTCCCCAGGAAGCCATCGGGCACTGCCCTGTTGTCCTCCCGGGAGGCAGGGCCCACCTGTCTCTGCCCTCCTCCCACAGGTCAGCAGACCCCAGACCCTGGGGGTTCTGGACACCCCCTGCCCTCTCCGCACAGCCCCGGGCTCCCCAGCAGCTCACATGGCCATCTCAAACTGCTCCATCCACTTCCTCTTCATGTCTTCCGTCTTGCAGAAGAGCTGGAAGCCCTGCTTCCCTTGGAGGTGGATCAGATAGAAGCCGTACGACCACTGCGGGGGGCGGGGGAGGCAGGTGGATCAGATAGAAGCCGTACGACCACTGCGGGGGCACGAGCTCACGTGTGCCATCGTCAGCGTGCGCACACACACCCGCCCACGGAGCCCACTCACAGGGGACAAGCACACAGTGTGCTCCTCCCACGTGAACACTGCGTGCATGTCTGATGTGTGTTCTCATGTGCCCTGTCTCTGGGTGTGCTGTACTCTTGTGTATGTATGCACACGTGTGTGCCCTGGTGCCCGGGGCCGAGTGTACACGGTTCCTTCATGTGTGCACGTGTATGCCCTGGTGCCCGGGGCCGAGTGTACACGGTTCCTTCATGTGTGCATGTGTATGCCCTGGTGCCCGGGGCCGAGTGCACACAGTTCCTTCATGTGTGCCCACGTGTGTGCCCTGGTGCCCGGGGCCGAGTGCACATGGTTCCTGCATGTGTGCCCATGTGTGTGCCCTGGTGCTCAGGGCCAAGTGCACACGGTTCCTGCATGTGTGCCCATGTGTGTGCCCTGGTGTCCATAGTGCACATTTCTTGTGCATGTGCACGTGTGTCCTGCCAGGTTGTGGCAATGCTGCATGTGTACCGGTGTCCACATGGACATGGGGTTTACACACACGAGTGCGTGCAAGGATGCACTGTTGCTTGCCGGCCGTGTGCCTGTGTGTGCAGAACCAACCCTCACCACACATCCTGTGGCCCCACCCCCCCGCAGGTCACTGCTGCTTGGTCCGCCTGGTCCCCAGGGAGCAGGCGCACTGGCCCAGGCCCCCATCAGGGCTGCCCACCCACTTTCACTTCCTAATACGACCGACTCTAGGCAAACTCTCTCTGAAGAGGAAACATGAAGGCAGGCCGGCCGTGGGCCCAGGAGCCCTCAGCTGGGCTGGCCCCGCGGGCGGGTGGCAGCGCCAAGAGACATGCAAGGGCTGCCCAGGGTGGAGGCAGTGGCCAGGAGACACCAAGGGGGGCAAAACAACAAGGAGATGCCAAGCCAGGCTCCTCTAGGGCCCACATGGAGCCCCCAGACCCAGCTGAGGCAGGAGGGCTGTGCGCCAGGCTGGGCCAGGTCCCTCTGGGGCCCACGTGGAGCCCCCAGACCCAGCTGAGGCAGGAGGGCTGTGCACCAGGCTGGGCCAGGTCCCTCTGGGGCCCACGTGGAGCCCCCAGACCCAGCTGAGGCGGGAGGGCTGTGCGCCAGGTGCTTGGTGCGGACAGCAGGAGGCGAGGGGACAGCGCTTACCGTCTTCCCATGCGACTGGGCAGCGTGGGGAGGAGAGGGGGAGAGAATGCCATTAGGAGAGGTGGTCCGGCCCACAGAGGTACTACAGCCCCAGCAGCTGGCAGTGGCACAGGTGGGACCACATTTCTACCCGGCTTGGCACTCGCCCCCAGCCCCAGGGTGGGGCCACGACCCCGCAGGGCTGCACACACACCGCAAGGCCAGGGCCTGAGCTTTGGCACTCCCGCACCTGCACCCTATGCGGCACGTGCCCAAGGGCCATGGGCAGAGCCTTGGCACACGCAGGCCCAACTCTGTGGCCCTGGCACTGGTCATCACACCCACAGCCTCCCTAAGTGTGGTGCTGACCCTGGAAGCTGAACCCCCACTGCACAGGCCACGGTCACCCCTGTAGTCAGGGGACCCGGCTCTGCACTTCTGAGCCGCAGCCAGAGCCACCCACCCACTCTACCCCATGGAGCAGAGGAAGGGTGGGACAAGGAGACATGGCTGGAGCTGGGCCCTTACTCCCTGAGGAGCCCTGCGCCGGCAGAAGGTCCTGCGGTCAGCCACATCCCACGGGGCAGAGACGAGGCCCCAGCCGGCACGGCCACCCTCGCCCACACGGGGCAGGGACGAGGCCCCAGCCGGCACAGCCACACCACCACCCTTGCCCACTGGAGCAGGGATGAGGTCCCAGTCACCCGGCCACCCTCGCCCACACGGGGCAGGGACGAGGCCCCGGCCACCTGGCCACCCTCGCCCACACGGGGCAGGGACGAGGCCCCGGCCACCCTCACCCACCTTCTTGATGTCCTTGTTGTTCATGGGGTCGTCGGTCATCTTGTGGAAGAGCAGCTCGATGACCTCCTTCAGCTCGTAGCTGTAGCCTCTCCTCTTGCACACAATGACTACCTTGTCAAACAGGAACAGGTACCTGGCCCAACAGCACGGCCAGGGGATGGTCAGCACGGCCAGGGGACGGTCAGCGCGGCCAGGGGATGGTCAACGCGGCCAGGGGCCCGGCAGCACGGCCAGGGGATGGTCAGCACGGCCAGGGGACGGTCAGCACGGCCAGGGGCCGGTCAGTCCAGCCCAGCCCAGCCCAGCCTTGTGTACACAGCGGCCCCTGCCCACCACCTGGGGGAGACGACAAGCATGCACACATCCAGGATGAACCTCTCACGCCCTGTCCCAGCAGGGGTCTCCTGCTTAGCCCTCCTAAGGCCGGGCTGGGGTCCTGAACCACAGAGGCACTCCAACCAGGCCGGGAGCCAGCCGGCACCTTCTGTCCCCCACCAGTCACCCTCCTCCCCAGCAGTCACTCGGACAAAAGCATTGGGCCTATCCTGGCTGCCTGGGACCTGGATATCCCAACCCAGCCCGGCCCAGCCCAGCCCAGTCCGGCCCAACCCAGCCCGGCCCAGCCCAGCCTGGCCCAGCCCAGCCCAGCCCAGCGCAGTGGCCGTCACAGACAGGGCAGCGCACCATGGACTCACGCACAGGAACCCCGCGGGTGTCGCTCACCTGTCCTGTTTGGTGTGGTTGACTATGGAGCGTACTTTGAGCTCGCCGTCAATCTTGGGCCTCCCGAACTCCTCCAGCTTCACTTGCTGGGGAAGGAAAGACGAGGCTGTCAGCCCCAAGGGCAGCTGCCTGCTGCCTGCCTGGTCTGACCACGCACCCAGGGCTGGGCGTGCTGCACGCAGTGCAGCGGCAAGGGGCGAGCTGCGTCCGTGTTGGACAGGGAGGGGCAGAGAGGGAGGGCCCAGCAGCTCTGCCTCCATGGGACAAGGAGCCATTGAAGGCCCGGCTGCAGAAACAGGGCGCCCTTGTGCGGCGCCCAGAGCAGGCCCTGGACAGGGGGCCAGCCAGCAGCCCCAGACACCAGGGGAACAACTGGCGCCTGTTAGCGGGGGGTGGCTGGCGCCAGGCTGGGGTCCCACAGTGGCTTCGGGTCCACACCCCACGTGTTCCCAGGATCTCAGCCCCTCTGCTCTGTCCCCAAGAATGCCACGGCTTTCAGGACACATGGAGGAGACACCGGAGCAGTGGGCCACGGGGCCCTGTCCCTCCCTGCCCTCTGCACCCTGCAAACCACCAAGGGTATGGCACATGGAGCAGCATGCACCTCCTCGGGGATGGACAGCAGGTCTCCAAGTGCCCTCCCCATGAGGGCGGAGGAGGCAGCCAGCCCTTGGCAGACGGCGTTGTCCAGGGGTGCACGACCCCCACTGCCCAGCTCTGCTGCTACACTGAGGACGAGGATGGAGAACCAAAAAGCCAAACTTCTTTCCTCGAGCTGCAAAGCCACGCCCACCGAGGACAGTGCTCCACACACAGCCCTGGATGCCAATGAGGGGGCGGCTGGTCGGTCTGGAGGGACACGGCCCCCACCCCCCGACACCTCATTCCTCTGGTGAAGCCGGGGTGACTGCCGCCCAGGGCCCCACGGCCACACTGGAGATGCTGCAGCAGGGTTCACCCCGGGGGTGCCGCTGTACACCCCACATCACACAAGGCAGGTCCTACGTGCAGTGGGGCGGATGAGGGGAGCAGACCCCCAAGCAAGGCAGCTCGAGGTGGTGAGCAACTCTTCCCAACCGCCAACGCAACAGGCAGCCACACAACTGCAGGGGGCTGGGAGTGACGCCAGACGCTGCCAGACACCAGCATGCGGGCAGGCAGTCCTGGCTGGGCCGTGCACAGAGCCGAGCCCATGGAGTCTCCGAGGGGCGGGCCCGTGAGGCCGTGACACTCACGAGGTTCTCGATGGAGCTCTGGAACTCGCTGATCTTCTTTAAGGTCTCTTTATCCCGCTTGACCTCGTTTATGTACATGGCCAGGTCCTGGCAGACGGGGAGGGAGGGCACCCTCAGCCAGGGGCACCCTCAAACAGGGAGGGGGACAACCTCAGCCAGGGGCATGCTCGGCCGGGAGGGGGAAAAGGCCAGCTCTGTAGCTAGCCAGTGAAGCATCACACAGCACTCTCGTGAGCACACCCCGTGGGGGACAACACCCAAACCTCCCAGTGCCTCCCGCCTGCCACACACTCCTCAGAGAATGGAAAGAAACAGCCTGTGTGTCGGCCACAGAGCAGCTCGCCAGGCCTGGGCCAGCCCACCCTCTCCTCCCTGGGACTCCCCCAAGCAGCCACCGCCTCCCCCTTGGAGTCTGGGTACAAGGTGAGGTCATCAAGTCCCTTTTTGCCGGGACTTGTCCAAGTCCAGCCGAGCACCTGTCCACCGTGCAGCAACCTTCCTGCCAGCCACCAGGGGGCAGTGCCCACTTCAAGGTGAACGATGCAGACTCGCCACAGAGCCCAGCGCTCAGCGCCCAGTGCCCTCGGCGCACCCCCACCGCCAGAATGTGGAAATCCCCGAAATGCAAACGACTGAACCGCAGCCAGGCCCACTGCCCGTCCCTTCCGTGTTCCTGGAAGACCCCACTGCGCGCTGCTGGCCTGGACTTGGCTCAGGAAGTCAGAGCCTGCCAGGGGGTGCAAGGTGCTGAGTCCTTGTCCCCAGCGTTCCAGTGAAAGAACACCCAGAGCCCCTGTCCTGCCAGCAGGACGGCCCTGGCGGGCAGCAGAGGTGCCAGGTGCAGCTCTCAGCTACCCACAGCCTGGCTGCTGCCCTGCCTCAGTTTACCCACCCACCTGCATGGCTTCCAGTGCCTCCTTGAGCTGCTGCCTCTCGGGCCGGTCGGCCGAATGGCTCACAAGTTCCTGGAACAGGGGGAGGGCAGCCGAGGGTCACCACTCAGGGGCCGTGGCCCTGGTCCGGGGCCCTGCCAGGCTGGGGTGTGCCCAGAGCCGGGTCCTCAGGTCACACCCTGCCCGCTGGGCTCTCAGGCAGTGGCTCCACTCAGAGGAAGCCCCCAGCTCAGCGAGGCAGTTGTGCGGAGAAGGGACGGCATGGTGGGCCTGCCAGCACGTTTCCTCTCCCACCACGGCTGCCAGGCAGCTCACCCATCACAGCCTCCCTCTGCTCTCCTCCTACAGGGTCATGGTGCAGCCTATGCGCACCTGCTCAGAGGGCCCGTCTGTGGCCGCCCCCCATCACGGTGGGACCCGAGGAACAGCCCACCTTGAGCAGCAGGTGGTATTTGAGGACCCTCTGCATGGGCACCACCAGCAGGTCCTGCAGCTTGAACTTGCCCTCCTGGACCTTCAGCGTGCACTCCTGGTGGGGGAGAGCGGCGGGCGGTGAGGGGACCCTGCCCGAGGCTAGCCTGGCCCCTTGCGCCCCTCAGGGTGGGCAGCTCGGGCCCCTACCTCCACCTTCTGCCGGAAGTCCTCCCGGCTGGCCAGCAGCTGGTTCAGTGTGTGCTGTGCGTGCTCCATGTGGCTGCAGTATTCCCCGTAGATCAGGAGCCTGCGTGGAACCCGCACACGTGAACACACACGTGCACCACTCACACCAGGAGCCCGTGTCCCCCCGTGTCCCCTCCCAGCATGCTGCGGGCACAGTGAAGGTGCCACCCACTCGAGACCCAGCCCCTGGGGTTTTCCCCTTCCCAGCTCCACCACCCCCACCATGGCTCTGACACTGTGCCCTTCACCCCAGGGGTTCCAACTGACTTGAAACTGGATCCCTCGGGCCCAGTCTGAAAACCGTCACCTTGCAACCCTCATCCCGGACCCCCAGAAGCTGACAGGGGAGCCAGCCAGGCGGCTGTCAGGTGAGCAGGGACAAATCCACTAGGCTGGACTTCCTTATTGCCATGGAGGGAACCGCCCCCGGTTCTGGGAACACTCCCTCCCCCCACACAAACACGCAACTTCCCGTGATCCGAGAGAACACCTACTTGCCCCGGGTACCTGAGGGCTCAGGCGATGTGGCCTGGTGGGACAGAGGCCGGCTGTCCCCGCGGGGGTCAACAGCTCTGAGGAGACCCCACTGGTGTGTGTGGCAATGTTGCCCAGGACTGGCCCAAGCAGTGTCCCCACTTTTCTGGCAGGTGTCTGGCCCAAGCCCACATGCAGGGGTCAGGTTAAGCTCTGCTGACATTTGAAGGCGGGCCTCTGGCAGGGAGGGAGGGGTGTGACCCTGGATAGACCCAGGTCCTGAGGCCTCGCCGGGTGCCAGTGACTTGGGCTTTGCAGGACCTGCGAGCCTAGCTGAACCTAAGCCGCCCCTTACGCCGCAGACAGCCTCCGACCTGCCTGCTCCCTCCCCACTTCACTTCCGCCCCATGTCTAGGATCACGTTGACTCCACGGTCCAGGCTGCAGGTTGGCCAAGCGGGGCAAGCGGAGAGCTCTGCACATTCCCAGCACCCCCGCTCCATCTCCCCATCGGGGGCGTGGGCACGAGCCAGAACACAAGGCCAAGGGCATCCCGGCCCAGCAGCCACACACCAGGACCATCGAGCCTCGGGCTTGTGGCCCTGGACCTTGCAAAAGGAGACCCCATCCCCGGGTCCTGAGGCCAAGATGGAGCCATGGGAGTGACTCACAGCCGACTGCCTCCACCCCCAGCTCCAAGGATGCTAATCCAAAGGGACACGCAGGAAGGAGCCCTTCATACTGGTCTCCTGGCCTGGGCTGCAGCCAATGTGTGCTCCCCATCACTGCGGCTCAGGTCCTGCCACCTGCCAGGCCCAGCAGCCATCAGCAGACAGGCCCCGCACCATCCTCAGGCCTCGGAGACACCCAGCGCCACCTTGCCGCCCTGACCCCCCGGCCCTGGCCCCGACTGCCCAGGTCCCATCCCTCGTCAGAAGCAGCAGGTGCTGGGATCGGGGCAGAACTTGCAGGAGGCCCGGGCCAGGCAGGCTGAGCCCATCAGCACAGCTACCAAAACCGCACGAGTGAGAGGTGGCAGGGGTGGGGAAGGGGTGGGCAAGTGCCGAGGGCCCCACCGGGTGACCCTGCGGGCTGGGTGGGGTGGGCAGGGCCCAGGTCTGCAGAGAGGATAGGGTCTGGAGGGCAGAGGCCACGGCCTCAGAGCCCCGGGGCCAGCCGGCCGCTCACCTCTCCTTGAAATCCAGGAAGACTTTGGCCAGTGTGCCACCCCCTGCCATCATGGACACGTCGATGGCCCGCAGGAAGCTGTGGTGTACCTTGATCAAGTCCTGGGTGGGCAGCAGCGGGGAGTGGCTGAGCGGCCAGGCTGAGCACAGGCTGAGCACAGGCCAAGCCCCTCGAGGCCAGTGTCCCTTGGCAAGGGCTCTCCAGCAGGGCAATGCCCAGGGCCCTGGGACTTGGCCGCAGGGAGCTCCCCACGCCCGCACAGGCTCTGCTGCCTCACAGGGCTCAGGGTCAGCCAGGGGTGTTGTGGTTCCCACACCTCAGACTGGACAGGAGTCCTGCAGGCAGCCCTGCGGACTTCACAGAGTGACACACTGGGGTCTGAGCCAGCCTCCTCCAGGGCCATGGCACCACAGCACACCCCTCCTGCGGGCCTGAGGCCAGGTGTCGGGGAAGCAGTTCTGGAGCAAGCCACATGGGTGGGGTCTGCTCGGCTGGCCAGGGCAGAGGGCTGGCCAGCCGGCCAGGGTGAGTGGAGCCTGCACACAGGCGCAACATGGCATATCTCTCCCTGTGGGTGACCCTTCCAGAGCCTTGGGCATCTATGCCACCCATCCCAACTGGTAGAGAGAGCAGCCCAGGAGAGCTGCTCCACGCCCCTACTCTCCAGGAGGAGGAGGGGCAGCTGAGACGGGCTCGGCCATCCAGGGTCCCCTTAGCAGCTGGCACAGGGGCAGGACCATGGCCAGCCATGTCCAATGTCCAGGGCTGTCCCAGCTCCCTCACCTCCAGGTTGATGAAGACAGCAGCCATGTCGGCGGGGCTCAGCACCAGCCTCAGGGGGCTCATGTAGTTCTGAAAAAGAACAGCAAGATCTGCCCTGTGGCCCCCGGCTCTGAGGGTCTGCCCTGTGGCCCCCGGCTCTGAGGACCTGCCCTGTGGCCCCCGGCTCTGAGGACCTGCCCACCCACCCCAGGCCCGGAGGACCTTCCCAGGCTCGCAGGGCTGCGCGGTGCCACGCCCACCTTCTCGATGTCTTCCAGCGTGCGGTAGTACTTGGCCTCCGTCTCCTGGATCTCCAGCAGGCAGCAGTTGCGTTTGTCATCCTCGCTCATGCTCATTTTCTGCAGGAGTCACGGGAGGCGTAAGCCAGTGTCGCTCGCTGCCCAGCCACGGGGAGGCCCCAGCTGCCCCACACCCCGGCTCTGGCCGTGAGGTGGTCACGGGTAACATGTGGGGCAGGCAGGAGACAGAGGAGTGCCCACTCTGCAGGTGGGGAAATGAGGCCCGAGGAGGGGGATAGCACCTCCTCTTCCAGGAGCTAGGCAGAGAAGCCCCTGGCAGGACAGCCCCTACTCCCCAGGGACCAGACCCCAATCCGCCCCGCAGTCGGCAGCACAGGCCTCCAGCTGGCAGGTGCACGGGCCCCGTCCACACAGGCCCAACAAGGCGCCACTTTCTGGTACCAAACACCCCACAGGCTCCCTGAACCGGAGCCTGCAGCTAAGTCTGTGAGCACCGCAGGGACCCCGCCTGCCTGGCCACAGGATGGCTCACTGTGCAGGGCACTAGGTCTGGCCCACTCTGCTGGGATCCTTCCAGACCAGCTCGGCCATGTCTGCCCTGAACTGACTCAGGGAGGCCCTGACACCATCGCCACCCTTCGCGAACACCCCCAGGCTGCAGCTCTTCAATGCAGTGTGGCTGTGCAGAGGCGAGGAAGCCCATGACTTGCCCAGGACAGGGTCCCTCATCCCCAGGGATTTACGGCGGCTCCCTGTGTGCCTGATGGAGACTTGGGAGAAGGTACAGCCGGGCTTGCCCTGCTGGCCAGCACCTGCACTTACCTGCACGTAGCGGATCTGCAAGCATGCAGGAAGGAATAAGAGAGGACCCGTTAGCCATGGACTTGGGGAGTCAGGGGCCCACAGCCCAGTTAGCCAAAGCCCCTGGCCATGGCTGGGCTCCCACAGCAGCTCTCATGGTGACAGCTGCCATCCCAGGGACAACAGGAAGAGAGGCATGAGCACTTTATCTCAGAGACCCCTGGCAGGAAGCAGGTGCCCCCACAGGGACACAATGTCCTCAACCCATTCCCAGGCCCAGGCCGCGTGTCCCCCAGCCAGCTGGGCCTGCAACCAGCACCAGGTCCCTCCATGGCAGCTCCAGGACCGGGGATAGCACGGGCTCCAGGAACCATCAGCTCAGGCTTCTGGCTGGGAGCAGACTGTCCTCAAACACCTCAAGGCCATGGACGTCCATGGCTTCCTCCCGCTGGGCACAGCAGCAGGTCCAGCCGTCAAAGGGAGGCCGGGGAAATGGCACTTCTGGCCAACCCCAGAGTCACTAGATTCTTGAGGAGTCCTGGGCCAGCTCCGGGGGCTGAGGGGACCCCTAGCTCTCCTGAACGTCTGGGAGTGACAGCCCTGGGGGAGGAGCCCCCTTCGTGAGTCCCCAAGGGCGTGTCCGTGGCTGGGAGACCCAGGGTGCAGGGCGGGGGCCAGGGGCCCGCTGCGAGCCCACAAGCAGGTGGTCACTCCCATGGAGCTGGGAAACACTGGGACTCTACAGGAAACTTCCACTGCATTCAGGGCAGAAATGGCACCAAGAACTCCACCGTTGGCAAGAGAAGCGTGGTAACAGGGCCAGCCCACCCCGCCATGCTGCCCTGCTGCGCCGGTTGGACAGCCGCATCCCACAGGGCAGCTGCCCACAAGAAACCCACGGTGATACTAGCTGGTGTCTCAGAGATGAGAAGTTAGGACTGCTCGGAAACACGCGGGCCCTCCTCGCTCGGGCACACGGGCACGAGGGCTCGGAAAGGCCGGGTGCACACGGGGCCTCCTTGCCCCAGCACACAGGCACGAGGGCTCAGAAAGGCTGTGTGCACACGGGGCCTCCTCACTCGGGCACACAGGCATGAGGTGGCACCACAGGGCAGCAGCACTCAGTCACCCATCACAGCGACCCGGGTGTCCCGGGCCCCCACTCACCATGGGCTGCTGCACCTCCACCTTGATGATGTCCTCATAGATGTCGTCCCCTTCCTCCTCGCAGGGGACACAGTCATAAATGTCCTCCCCCAGGTCATGTTCACTGCACGGGAGACAAGGGGCGGTGAGCGCGAGGCTGGGCTCAGTTAGCTCCTGACACAGCTGCCACCCAGCAGGTGCACGAGGTGACGTGGCCCGAGGCGCTCTTGGGAGGCAAGAGGTGGCTGGGGTCATGCCAGGGCCCCCCAGCCTTGTCTACATCACGGGTCAAGGCACCTGCCTCCTGGGGCTGACTGGAATCAGGCAGTGTAGACAGCATCACCCAGACCAGGGCTCACTAGGAACACTGGGAATGCACTCCAGGGCAGCGGCCTCGGCCTCCAGACCACACAGCCCTGTCCCCAGCCCCGCCTGCCAAGCCCACCATCCTCAACCTCCTCCCCTTGAAGGGTCAGGTGGCAGGGAAGCCATGAGGAGGCCCACCAAGTGTGCCGCGTGTCTCCAATACCAGCACTTCCAAGACCTCATGCAGCAAGCCTGAAGGCAAGCAAACCTGGCCTCAGCTCAGGGTGGCAGCGAGCTCCACCCACGGGCTCAGGTCACACACCTCCTCCAGGAGGCCTCTGGGATCCCCGGGCACCAGCACTTGGCCTCAGCTCAGGATGGCAGCGGGCTCCACCCACGGGCTCGGGTCACACACACCTCCTCCAGGAGGCCTCTGGGATCCCCGGGCACCAGCAGTTGGTTCTCACCCTGCTGCCCTCTGGCTGTGCTCTCAGCGCCTACCAGGGAGTCGCGGGTCCTCAACCTCCCGACCCTCTCCTGACACACGCACGTGACTCAGCACCGTCTCTCAGAACCCACCAAGCAGCCCCTCCACCCAGGCCATGCTCACCCGGGTTCCCTGCGCCCTGGGGCTCAACCAGGCAGGCTGCATCCAGAGGCCCACCCTGTGTGGCAGGCAGCTCACAGGCTGCTAAGCGGTGGAGCTTGGCTGGGTCCCCATGCCAGTGGGGAGCAGAGGTCAGGAGGGAGGGAGCACAAGAGGGGCTGGAAGTGCCAGGGCCCCCCTCACAGCCCCTGGCACCTGCCCTGCCATGGACAGAGCTCGCCACCTGCGGGCAGAGGCACAGGGACCCCAAACAGGCAGCTATTGCCAGCGTTCGCACCCCATCCTGGCGTGGGGGCCCTAAGAGTTGGCCAGAGGACAAAAGGTGACACGGTGACAAACCAAGACAAGCCTGTGATGATGACACGCGCCAGCTACCCCCAGGCACCAGGGTCTGCGCCAGTTACCCCCAGGCACCAGGGTCTGCGCCAGGCCCTTGCAAAGCCCTCGCAGCTGAGGGCAAACGCAGCAGTGAGGTGCCAGCAAGCAGGCGCAGGACCCAGCCGCGTCCCTTCCTCCCACCCCCCTCCCTGTGCCCGCCGGGCAGTCACCGTCCGGGAAGCTGACCCTGGGGCAGGGGCTCTGCCCAGGCACAGCAGCAGGTGAGGGCGTTGGGCGCGTGGGAGTTTTCGGACTAAACCACCTTGAAGGGCTGTCCCTGGGGCAGATCGGGAGGTCACCCTCGATGACACAGTCACCTCCCGTGCTGCTTGGCCCGCCAGGTTCCAGGCGCTCCGAGTGAGGGCCCGCAGGGCTGCTGGTCAGCAGGAGTGGCCAGCCCGGGACGGCGTGCAACGGAGCAAGGCTGCCACTCCAGGCAACGCGCGGAGGGCCAACGGTGTGGAACTGAGGCGTGAGCTGGGCACGGTGTCCACACACGGACACGCTGCGCTCCAGCAGCTCCAGGGCACGGGGGAAGGGGTGGGCGCAGGCTGCTGAAGACGCCAGAGCTGACGGAGTGGGCAAACACAGGGCCTCATGGGGCAGCCGGGGCATGGGCACTCCCCCCGATCTTCCTCCTGCTCTTGCTGGGGCACCCCGAGCACACCCCAGTCGCCTTCCACATAGGACACAGGCCTCCTGCTTCCCAGCAAACCTCAGGCTCCCTGCACAGGTCCACCACATGACCCGAGCGTGCCCACAGCCCAGCTCCCAGCCTCACACCTGGGCGCCAGCCCGAGCCTCGGCCTTCTGAGGGGTCTACGAGAAAGGCAGGGGCAAGGTCAGTTTTGGGGCCGGGGTCCTCCTGAGTGGATGAGGCTGACAGACACTCCAGGAACCCTAAACGGGGGCTCCATTCCAGGTCTACACGCCTGGTTCCCACTTAGCGGAGAACCCACTCCCCCACTCCCTGACCCAGGCACACAAGCTTGGAGAGACACGGCATATGTAGGTGCCTCTGAAGCTTGAATAAGATCCATGTGCTCCCACCCCTGGTCATCCCGTGTGGACCAGGGCACGCCTGGGCCACTCACATCCTACACAGAGGGGCCTCCTCCCCGCCTCCTGCCCTGTCCCCTCACCGCCCTGCTGGCTGTTCCTGTCCGGGACAGCCTGGGCCCGGGCTCATCGCCTTGGCCACAACTTTTGCATGAAGAACATGCGTGTATCTCCCTGAAGGCGGAAGGTTCTGGGAACTTCCTGTTCCACGGCCTGCTGACCGGGGCAGGACTTCCCTCCCTGCCTTCCTGCCTTCCTGCAAACCACGTGTCTGGCGCTGTGTTGTCGAATTCCAGGGGCTCTTGACGGAGGCTGATTCCTGCGCGCATGCCCACACATGTAGAGACATGGGCACCCTTGCACACGCATGTTCAAACACACATGGTTGAACATACCTGGACAAGGACACAGCTGTCATCCGACAAAGCCGACCTCAGCCAGTCGGTCCTCCGCACTGTCCTCCCGCCTGTCTGCCTTGCAGCAGCCGGCCCAAGAAGCCGTGTGCTCCTGCCAAACCCCCAAAGCTTTCCTGGTCCACCTCAGATCCAGGCGCATGTGTGGCATGAGACACGGGACCGTTTACCTAGATGGTCCAGGGCGGATGGTTCGGTCAGCTGCTCACCTGTGTGTGGCTCTGCGCCGGGCCCCGGGCGGCCCCGCCTGGTACTGACCCCGGTATTAACCCGGGAGAACAGCCCCTCCATGACTACAGCATGCTCCCACGTACTCGGTTATTCCCCCATCTCCCTCGTCCTGTAACCCCGCCAGAGGACGTCACGAGCTTTTCTGTATTTTCACATTTCATTCTGCCTCCGTCACTGTCCCTCTGGAATCCCAACGTCACCCGCTCTGGACAGCCTACGCCGTCCCCGACATCACGTCCTCTCTCGCGGCATGTGGGTCCACTGAACCGGGCTCAGGGTCGCCGACTCCTCGGCCACCTGCACGCCTCCATCAAGCAGCCCGGGGCCGCTCACCCTCGTCTCACGCTCTGCCTCCTGAATCCTCATGTCACCCTTATCTTTCTCTTTTCATCTGAGCCTCTCGTCAGTCCGTTCATAGCTCACGCGTCTTCCTCGAAGCCCTTTACATATAAGAGGTGCTGTGACGGCCGCGCTGCCACCATCACAGCTAGGTGTGTCAGGACGGAGCCCCGGGAGGGCTGCTGCCCGGAGCGGCCACCCTCCAGGCCACTGCAGACCCTGGGAGAACAGAGGGACGAGGGCCTCACCTTCCCCTACTGAACACAAACTACTTCCTGAGAGTCACACTAGTGTCCTCCCACTGTCTGCCCGCTGCCTGGAAAGCCTTCAGCTTCGGTCTGAATCACACCAGTGGCCAACGCGACAATCCAGTGTCCAGGCAGCAGGTCGGGCGTCTCTGCTTTGGGGACACCATCAGCCACTTCCCCAGGGACCCCCCCCCCACGTCCCATCAGCTTTGTCTCCGCAAGGCCCCAGGCCAGCTGCCCCAAGGCTCGGAGCACTCAGGGCCAGCATGCAGGGTGCCCTTGTTCCATAGTCCACTTTCCCTGGCTCTGTGCAACCCTGGAGCCCCCCTAAAGGAGTCTGCCCCTTGCGGGAGGCACCCCCAGTTCTCTCAGCTTCCCATCCCTCTCCAATGCCTCCAAATATACTTCCGTGGGTTTCTGCACAACTCCCTGCCACTGCCAGCTGCAGGCGACAGCCCGATACTAGCCCTCCTTAACTTCACAGGACATCTGACCCCGGGACACGCACTTCACACCCGCGGCAATTGAGGCCCAGTGTGTGCGTGCCCCAGCACAGAGCACCCCCGAAGCCTGGGGTAGCGGTGAGCTGACACGGCCCCTCCCTCAGCCTTGTACCTGCAGGAAGGACAAGACCACAGGGGCAAGAAGCCGGCCATGTAATCAGAGGTTATCTGACACGGAGACACCTGGAGACCACCCGAACATGGGGCAGAGACACGGAGACACCCGGAGGCCACCCCAACACGGGGCAGAGACTCGGAGACACTAGGAGGCCACCCCAAAACGGGGCAGAGACATGGAGACACCCAGAGACCACCCCAACATGGGGCAGAGACACGGAGACACCTGGAGGCCACCCCAACACGGGGCAGAGACACGGAGACACCCAGAGACCACCCCAACATGGGACAGAGACACGGAGACACCTGGAGGCCACCCCAACACGGGGCAGAGAGGTCATCTGACATGGGGGGATCTGGAGGTCACCCCACATGTGTCGGCTCCATTTCGGGGCTTGCTCTCTCGGACCACAGGGAGCTTTGGCTCACGGGGGGGGCACTTCCTCCACCATGGCCCCTCCCTCCCTGTCCCCAGGGCCTGGGTCAGCCACACACAGCTCCCCCTCAGCTGCACAGCCCTCCCTCGGCTGCACACAGCCACTAGCCAAGGCTGGGGCCCAGCGGAGAGCCCGCCAAGCTCTCACTGGACTCCGCCAACGGCAGCACGTCCCGTGAACCAGGTTCCTCCAGCCATCACAGAACCGAGGCCAGCAGACACGGAGTCGGCACAGCACAGTGTCACACACGCTAGCATGTCACGGAGTCACACACATTACCAGAGATCACAAACCACACCCACGCTGCCTAGGGACAGTTTCTGAAATAAAAACAAACTGCCAACGTCACAGCAGAGACTTTTCTTCAGAACCACAAATGTCCATAAGGTAAACGGCCTGTCGGATCCGCGCGGGGTCGCCAGTACGGGTCCTGTGATTAATGGCACCAGAACCTCATGGGTCCCGTGGGACACGAAGGTGACAAAGCAGCAGACTCCGCCCCCTGACCAGGTGTGCCAGCTGGGCCAGGACTAAGTTCTAGAACCACTGGGAAGACAGGTTCTGAGCCCCAGCAGCTCCTTGTGGTGGCCACGGCTGGCGTGGACACTCCGCAGTGACCGCGTCCCTGTGGGAGGGTCTGAGTGCCGCCAGGTACAGCAGCGTTGGGGTGGTGGGTCCAGGGGCCCTGCCTGCAGGAGGGGCCCAGGCTGCTCTGCCAGGGTGCACTGGTTCTCCCGGGAGCGGGCAGCACCAGGGCCGGCCGACTGGAGGCTCATGGGAGCAGCTGTGCCCCCCTTTCCAGCCAAGGTTCATGCGGGTCATGCAGCCAGACGCGAGCTGACTCCGGTGCCTGCTCAGGGACAAGCTGCGTGCTGCAGACACAGCAGCTGTGTGCGACTCCAAGGCTGGGCAGGCAGGACAGGGCAGAGGCAGGAGTGGATGGCGAGGGGCAGAGGTCGGGCCCTGCTTTCCTATGACACACGGGCTGGTCCCTGCGGTCCCACACACCATGGGGCTTCGTGTGGCCAGAGGCCAGGACGTGGGCCCTTCGCAGGACAGTCGCACAGCAGCTGTGCTGGGGAACCACCAAGACCCGGAAGCAGAAGGCCAGGCCCAGGGGTCTGCAGTCCAGAACACAGGAGACCTGACACGAGGGAGCGGCGGCCAGGGGCAGGAACGTGGACAGCCAGCCATGCGTGGCCCCAGCCCACACCAGGTGAGGCCACCCTCGAGCCCCCGCACCCCCAGCCCACACCAGGTGAGGCCACCCTCGAGCCCCCACACCCCCAGCCCACACCAGGTGAGGCTACCCTCGAGCCCCCGCACCCCCAGCCCACACCAGGTGAGGCCACCCTCGAGCCCCCGCACCCCCAGCCCACACCAGGTGAGGCCACCCTCGAGCCCCCGCATCCCCACGCCGGCGCTCAGCTGCACACAGCCAAGTCCCGGCCAACACCGTGTGCTCACAACAGCCCGGAAGTCACACAGGAGCCAGCTGTGGCCTCAGGAGCTCCAGAGACCCCCGCCCCCACCCGAGAGCCTGCAACCTGGCCCTCAAACCTCACCCACCAGCCAAGGAGTTATCCAGAAAGGCATTTATTTGCTCAGGGGCCACATCTCTGCCCGCTCTGCCCAAGGGGGTCCTGTGTCCTGCTTTGGCGAGCCTGAGGAGGCACAGCAACTGTTGGTAGCCCAGGGGTAACCACTGCCCCAGGGCTCTGCTGCCAGGAAACCAAACATGTACGGAGCAGTCCCAGGTCCCCAGTGCCGGCACACAGCGGCTCACCTCCTGGGGTCCGGGCTGGGTCTGAACTCTGCAGCTGGGGGGGGTCTCCCCATGAGGAGGTAGCCGCCCCCCTCCACAGGGCCCAGGGCGGGGGAGTCCCTTGGGCCCCAAAGTCACTCTCAGACCCCAGAGGGAGCCCCACTCTGCCACACAGCGCCCCCCAAGTTCCGCCCTCCTC
Source organism: Ochotona princeps (assembly GCF_030435755.1). NCBI lineage: Eukaryota > Metazoa > Chordata > Mammalia > Lagomorpha > Ochotonidae > Ochotona > Ochotona princeps. Next base: position 1,258,764 of record NC_080845.1, on the reverse strand, counting down.
CAGGAAAGGGGGCGGAAGACCCTCCCACCATCTGAAACCCTCAGGGACACCTTGGGGTCCCATCACAGGGCCCCGCAGCAGATGGCCAGGGTTTCAATTCCTCCTTCAGCCTGTGACCTCCCCAGCCACTTCCCCTCTCTGAACAAGGGCAAAACAGGGTCCCCAGGCCCCCCTTGAGGTGAGAACGGCAGAGCCAGGCCCGGGACCTGCCAACCACAGGCACGGCTGCCACGGAGTGGGGGCCTCTTGCCTGCACTGTGACCGCCCCTCTGTGCTCTGCTCAGCATGGACAGGGCCTCCAGGGCGTGGGAAGCAGGCAGGACACTGCCTGCGGTGACCATCAGGGTGGTGTGCACCACCAGGCGTCCTTCGGCAGCCTGGACAGCTCCCTGGAGGAGACTCGGGCTGGGCTCTGCAGGGTGAACAAGAGTGGGGTGGTCAAACCAGGACTGTCGCCAGGCCAGCTCCACACGTCCTTCCTACGGGCCACTGTGTGCCGCATGCAACAGAACCATCGGAAGAGGTGGAGCCCGGCCCCTAGTGCGCTGCAGCAGCCCATGGCAGCCAGCACGGCCAAAGAGGTCCCAACAGGCAGGACGTGGCCCTCACCCCAGCCATGTCCAGCTGTCCCTGCAACCTGTCAGAGGCAGAGAACGGATGCATGTGGCTTCCAGACGGCGCCTCCCAGCAGACGCTGCCTTCCAGAGAAGCCCGCCTGTGATGGCCGGGTCCTGAGAGAGCCTGTGTCTGAGCAGGCTCTGAGAAGGGACACAAGGCAATCCACGGGGCTGAGGGGAGCCGTGCTCCTCAACCCAGGGTCAGCAGGGTGGAGGTGGAAAGGCGGTGTGCTCCCCAGCCCAGGGTCAGCGGGGTGGAGGTGGAAAGGTGGTGTGCTCCCCAGCCCAGGGTCAGCGGGGTGGAGGACGATGGGCGGTGGGTTCAGTCATGGGACCTCGGCCCTCTGCAGGGGTGCACACACATGGAAGGGCCACACACACACAGAGGGACGCACACACGGAAGGCCCGTCCACACACATGAAGAACCAACACACGGGAGGGGCCAGCGAGGTGTCCCAGAGGGCAGGGCAGGTAGCAGAGAGCAAGTGTTACCGCGCCACCCGCAGCCAGCTGCCTCACCCCTAGACACAGGAGGTGAACATGGCACACGTGGGCAGGGAAGGCAGGGCCAGGGCTGGGCACAGGGGGCAGAGGAGGTTGGGGGCAGGGCTGGCACACGGGGACAGGGGACGTCCAGGGCACAGGACCAGAACCACAGACATACACGGTCTCCTGGACGCCAGAGCCCCAATAGGACAGTGAGTCCTAGCCTGGTGGGCCACTGTGGACATGGCTCTCTAGACACACATCAGCAAATAGCACTGCAAGCAACACCTCCTCCAGGAAGTCCTCCCACCTTCCTAGCCTGGTAAGGTCCAGCCCAGGGGACACTGCCTGAACAGCACCGTGGGAGCTGACGGGACTCTAGGGTGACAAGTATGGGGTCCCCAACAGAGGGACACAGGACTCAGCTGGGCACAGGCACAGCCTCACCTGGCTCCACTCCTACAGCCCCACATATGGGCATTTCCTCTGACCGTGAACCTGACTTAACGAGCTGAGGGGTGCCGGGGTGGGAGGAACAGGTGCAGGGTGATAGGGTGGGGTCAGGGTGAGCTCCCGTCGGGCCCACTTCTTCACCTCTCATCTCCTGGCTGACAAGAGGTGCCGCAGATCACGGCCCATCCCAGGGTCATGGGGAAAAGTGAGGCCTGTGTCCTCCCAGGACACTGCCCACTTGCAGCCCCAGCGCCCACCTGCGTGCCTCCAGCCCCGTCCCTGGGGGTGGGGGGAAGAGGCACACAAGCCCCCTCCACACGGGAAGCTCCTTTTGAAGTTACAGCACCTTAGGGAATTACCCCAGCGGCACGGGCGCGACCACACATCCGACAGGCTGGCGGGAGGAGCCGCTCCGGCCTGACAGTATTTCCAAAAGGCAGTGCTAGGGTTCCAGCCAATGACTTCATTAACGATTGCACCTCACCTGGCGCGTTAAAGTGTGAGCTTAGAGCTCCTGAGCAAATGGCCCGCGTCCAACACTCACCATCCCCACGCGGGGGTGGGGAGGGGTCCCGAAAGGACACGAAGCTGCCGCACGCAGAAACCATCGCGTGGATGGCCCAATGAACTCCGTAAGACTGTGCGCAGACAGGGTCAACACACACTCAAGCCATCGGGTCAGGTCTGTCTCTTAAACATTTACAACCGTCCCCCCAGGGCCAGCGACTGGCCACTACTGGGCAGTCTCGTCACAGCCACCGGGAGGCAGGAGGGAAAGCGAGGCAGGAACCGGCTCCTGGGGTGCCTGCCAGGCCCCAGGAGCACATGCCACTCCCAGAGACACCGGGCAGCGGGGGCCAGCAGGAGGAGGTGAAGGAAAGACAGGACGCCCAGGGCCACACGGACCAACGGGGCCTCAGCCAGGTCTGCTGGGGGCCCCGCACGGCACTGGGCAGCTTGAGGCCAAAGCAGGACAGACATCCGGGGACCCGACAGGTGCAACCTCAGCTGTGAGATGCACCAAGCTTCCACCACCCCAGGACCCATCGTCCTCCAACACCCTAGTGAGGGCTTCCCTCCCCACCAGCCGCAGGGCCATGTGGCCAGGTGGAACAGCAAGTCTATCCCTGTCCTGTGATGCAGAATTGGCACTGGGACCCCGTAGACCAGAGCCGCTGGCAGGAACCCGACCCTGGGACCCCGTAGACCAGAGCCGCTGGCAGGAACCCGACCCTGGGACCCCGTAGACCAGAGCCGCTGGCAGGAACCCGACCCTGGGACCGCGCAGACCAGAGCCGCCGGCATGATGTCGTCACACATGGCCAAGACAGGGCTGAGCAGAGGCCCATGCCCCCCAGAGTAGGGTGCTGGGGGGCCATGCTGTCCTGCCCAAGGAATCCCACTGCACCATCTAGAGACAGGCTGCAGCTGGAACGGAACGCGGGGAGCGGTACCCTGGAGTCCAGGTCCAGCAGGCACTTAGGACTCCTTAAGACTAAATGTCAGACCAAGTACAGTGGCTCAGTGGCTAAATCATCGCTTTGCACCTGCCGGGATCCCACACGGGCCCCGGTTCTGTTCCAGCTGCTCCAGCTCCCACCCAGCTCCCTGCTTGTGACCTGGAAAAGCAGTCAAGGACAGTCCAAAGCCTTGGGACCCTGCACCCACGTGGGAGACCCGGAAGAAGCTCCAGGCTCCTGGCTTCAGATCGGCTCAGCTCTGACCATTGTGGCTACTTGGGGAGTGATTCCATGGACAGAAGATCTTTCCCTCTGCTTCTCCTTCTCTCTATAAATCGGACTTTCCAATAAAAATAAATAAATATTAGAAAACAATACTAAATGTATTGCACCCAGGCCTGGCCTCACCCTCCTCGGGCCCCTCCTCTGTGTGCCTGCTGGGAAGCTTCTGAAAGGCCTCAGACTGGCTTCTCGGGAGGGCGGGCAGGTCAAGGCAGGGGCTCTTGCAGCCAGGACTCCCCCTCTGGACTAGTGTCCTTGTCTGCTCAACAGGGCGCAGCCGCAGCACAGAGCACACAGGGCGCCTGGGCATGGCCAGCCCGGCTGGGGCAGGGAACATTATTTGCTTGGATGCCCAGAGGCTGCAGGGGGCTCTGGGTGAGGAGCAGAGTGGGGCCTCTGAGCGGCCACTCCTGGGAAGGGAGGGGTGGCTTCCAAGCCTGGGCTCAGTGGAGGGGCTGGACCCTCAGCCCAGGGCCCAGGGAGGGGGCTTCCTCCATCTGTACTGAGCGCCTGTATCCCTGGCTCATTCAGGCTACACCGCAGGATGCCATGTGCCGGTCCACTTTCAGGACACCGGCCAAGTCCCTCTCCAATCCGCGGCCTGCTGGGGGCGGGTAGTGCCATTCAGCGGGGTAGCTCTGGGCCCAGGGCCCCATGTCAGCTGTTGCCGGGCCCTGCGACCAGCCCAGCTTCGAGAAGCCCACCTCGTGGCTGCTACTCTGCCCTCCGAGTAAGTGAGCAAGAGAGGGCCGAATCACAGGTGACTCCCGTGTTTATACACACAGGTCCTGTGAAGACTCGCGGGCAGGGGGTCAGCACCCACAGGGTGCCCTGCATGGCTTGGGCAGCCAGGCAGCAAAGGGCCCGGGCAGCGGCCAAACACGGCAGGCACACAGTAAGTGCTGGCTCTCAGCTCCTCCTGGGACCGGAGATGAAGGCAACGCGGACCGGTAATTGCCTTCCCAGGAGGAACACGCAGTTTATCCAGGAACAAAGAGAAGCTTGCAATCTCAGAGCCGGAAACCAGGATGGGAGGGCGGCCAGGAAGCCCGGGGAAGGAGGGTGGCAGCCACGCCCCTGGGGCCAGGAGACACAGCGGCCCAGCCTGGCCTGGGGCGGGGGACAGTGCAAAGTGGCCAGGCCAGGACTGGGTGCGGGCGGAGCCAAGATCGGGGCCACAGGGAGAGTGATACCCTCTCCGCTCAGGGCCTGGTGAGGGCTGATACCATCAACACCATCGCAACCCCAGCCGCTGCTGGGCCCTGGGAACAGCTGCCCAGCCCTCCTAGCACAGCCCCGAGGGCGGAGGGTCCGGGCGGCGGGAGGAGCTCCCAGCTAGCCCCCGGGACCACACCCTGGTCCACAGGCAGGCTGGCTGGGTCCTGGTGTGTGTGTGTTCGCTGCTCCTCTCCCACGCCTTAGGATCACGGGCACTCCAGGAGGTCAGCCTCCTGGGCCGTTGTGAGAGACCCTGGCAGGGTCTGCCCCCCCCGGAGTGCACCCCCACCTCCCCCCCCCGGAGTGCACCCCCACCTCCCCCCCCGGAGTGCACCCCACCCCCCTCCTTACTCAGCCAGCTCCTCCAGGCTACGATAGACGTCATCGTCGTTTTCTGTCGTCTCCTCTGAGGGAAACGGCCTGTGGGATGGAAGGGGACAGTGAGCTCAGCAGGCGCAGGGCCCGGGCCGGAGCCCTGCCTGGCCCGCACAGGGCCTGGGTCTCCTCCACGCTCAGCACCCCAGGGAACCGGCCAGGCAGGGCAGGGAGAGGACCCTTGGCCGGCTCAGCCCAGGGGCGCAGGACCAGTCAGCACATCCCAAGTCCCGGCCCGCAGGGTGCTGCCACCACGTGGAATGTGGGGTGCTGGGGGCACAGGGCAGGGGTCTGTGAGCAAGTGCAGCACAGGCTGGGGGGCAGCACCCCTGCACACTCGCCACAGCCCCCTCCCTGGCAGGTTCCCTCCCTGGCCAGCCAGGTCACACTCCAGGATCAGCAGAGCTCCCACCCAGTCGCCGACACCCCTGGGGACCCCCAGTCCTGATGCCGCCTCTTCTCCCAGCCCGGGACCCTGCAGGGGCCTTACAGTCCACATCCACCCTCCCAATCGGGACTGCTGGGGTCAAAGAGCCCACCCAGCCTGCCAGACCCGGCCGGGCCTCCATTCCTGCCAGAGAGCTGACCCCTCCCAGTCTCCGACGCCCCCTGGGCTCACCCCGGCTCCCTCTCACCTCTGACCTCTAACACTGGCGTGGGGGTCGCCCTCCCCCCATCTCGCCTCTTCTCCTGACCTGGGCTTCCTACGGCCACAGGCTCCGGCCTGGCCGCCCGGCATCTCCCAACTGGGGCCAGTGCAGCAGTCACCTGGCCATCCCGGGCCACTGTGACCCTGGTTCCAGCCCAGCCTACACTGGGCGGGGCCGGCGACCAAGATACGGCAGACCCGCCGGCTCGGCTTCCTGTGGCCCCTGGAGGCTTCCACCTTGTACACCTCGGCCCCGCCCCCGCACACAGTACAAGGGTACGCACACCCTCCCTGCCTACAGAGCATCTCCCAGAGGGGGAGCCCCCCTCCACGCCCCACACCCTCCCTGCCTCAGTCCTCTTCCTGGGAGGACCCGTCCACGTGCCTCACTGTGTACGGCTTCCCACTGACCCAGCACCTATGCTATGCTTGCAGGCATCAGCGGCGGGGCAGGCTGTGAGCTGGAGGTAGGTGTGTTGGGCACCTGGCCGATGGAGCCTGGCTCGGCGCCTGGCAGGGAGGGGGCTGACAGTGCCCCTGTGCATGGCAGGAGTCGGAGGGCACACCTGAGGCCGCCTTTATCTGAACTCGAAACATTTTTGCCACGAAGCTCTCGCAGCTTCTTGTGCGCAGTAGGCCTGGTGCCCCCAACAACTGTGACGATCCATGACGCGTGGAAAGATGGGGTGTCGGCTCCCCTCCCCACCAGGCTGTGTGTGTGTGTGTGTGTGTGTGTGTGTGTGTGAGCGTGCGTGTGCGCTCACCAGCTACAGGCCTCGGCACACGGTGTGTCCACCTGGGGATGGGAACTGACGGGAACCAGAAGCTCCCCAGCACAAGGTGGCACCCCAGGCCCCATCCCCATGTCCAGGGCATCCTGGTCTGAGAAGCCACTGCGGTGGGGACGGCACCTGCTTAGGGATGTTGGCTCCCAGTACCCTCCCCAGAGACCCCCATGCCCGCAGGCAAGGGGCATGTCCTGCCCACCAAGCACCGAGCTGACCCCCGCAGTGAGGACCGCTTAGCGCCAAAGGGGTACTACATCACCTGGGGGTACGGGGCAGACAGGAAGTGGGCTCAGAACTGTCACCCCACCACCCACCACCTGGCCACACCCAACAGAACCACGTCCTGCACAAAGAGCTCCTTCGCCCTCCTCCCCAGCAGCTACCCAGGGCACTAACCCCCCTCAGGTGCCCCAGGCGCTCCCAGACAGCCCCACAATACCCCACTGGGGGATACCTGGTCGCACCATGCCACCTCCTTCTGCCCTCCTCCCCGCCTCCCACCCTCGCCCCTGGAGCCTCAAGCCCCATCCCATCAAAGGTGGAGCTGGATCCGACACAATGGCTCAGGGACTGTGTGCTCACCTTGTGTGCACCAGGCAGCCCAACCCTCTGTGCCACCAGGCCGAGTCCTGGGGTTCTGCGGGAGTCCCGGGTCAAGGTACTGAACTGAAATGATTTTTCTCACATGTACTCATGGCAGCTGAGTTGGTGGTACTGCTGGGGCTGGGGCGCTGAGTGGGGGGCACCCCAGGGGCTGGGCCTCCCCGCAAAGCCAAAGACCAGAATGCTGAACCAGGGCAAGAGGCGGATCCAAGGCCCCGGGAGGGGCCGCCCGCTGGTTCGCAGAGGCCGGTGACCAACCCTCAGTCGGTGTGCTGGGCAGCAGCCTGTCCCTAGGGTCCTGCGGGACAGCCAGCTAGGACGTGTGCTGAGACAGCGTGTGCAGAGACAGCCGCCAGGCTGCACTGACTCAGCAAGGCAGGCCCAGCCCTGGGTCCTGCCAGGCCCTGAGCCTTACTCCTGAGGCCTAGGGCAGTGGGTCAGTCCATATCCAGCCCCCAGGGTGGCTTCCCGCAGCTGCCTATGTCCCATGGTCAGGGGCAGAGCAGAGGCCGCCCCAGCAGCCCTGGCCGTTGGCGCCACAGAGCCCGGGGCACAAGCGGGTCCCGCATCGCTGGCGGGGCACAGGCCCCACAGCCCACCATCTGGTTGCCTCAGCTGGCCTCGCCAGACAAAGAGACCAGAGCACTGACAGGTGACCACACCTGCAGGGGGGATGGCTGGGCACGCTGCAGACCCCAGAAGGAAAGCCCCACCCCCACGGCGGGCCCACCACAGTCTCTGCCCCTCCCCAGCCACCTGCGCTCGGACGGAGGGCATCACTGTTTCGGTTTGTTCCAAAGCTTCAGTGAGGACAGGGTGGCTCTGGTGTGCCTGACCTATACAAGCACGTTGGGCATCCAAGAACACATTGAGAGCGTATTTAGGGAGAGGGAGAGGCAGAACATTTGAAGTTCTAGAAGACGAGCATGCCCGCTTTCTAACACGGGGTGCAGCTGACGGCTTGCGGGGCGCTTCAGCAGGTGTACGCTGACCACCCAGGGACTCCCCCTGCTAAGTCTTCAGAGACGACCACCGAGCGCCTCCTCTCCCCACACCTGTGCCCAGGCAGACATGACCAGTCAACCACAGCACCCCATCCTCGACGTCCAGGTGAGCTGGGCCGTGCAGGGGTGGTGGGGATGCGAGCCAGTCCGCCCAGGTCTTGCCTGCCCCGCCCAAGAGCACCTCCCTGGCCAGGCCTCTGAGGGCACAATGGCTGAACGCCGCATTTCCCAAGACTCAAAACACAGCAGGAACTTGTCGCCATTTCTAGAACCTTCCTCATTCCTCCTCAGGCTTCGCGCACACCCCAAGAAACTTTCCTTCCAAGGCCTCACAAGGGCCCTGTTCCCGTTCCTGTTCCCAGCTGGTGCCACCGACATAACAGCCAAACGGTAATTTTATCAGTTTCTGAACTTTTTTTTGAAAAGATGGTTTTCTTCACTTCCTCTCCCCATGTCTCTTTTGGGGTCTGGGTTGGACCCCCTGACCTGCCCTGACCCATAGACACAAAACAGGAACCGTCAAGCACGAATGGGACAGAGTCCTGCCCATGTGGGGGCAGCAGGAGAGGAGGGTCCACGAGAGACCCTGCAGGGCTCGCCTGCCAGGCTGTAGCGGGGTCCATCCTGAGAAGCCCCATGCCTTCTTGCTGACCTTGTGGTCATCCTGAGCCCCGACCCCACGTCCCAGGGCCCAGCTGGGCCTCCACCTGCAGCACCTCCCAGCCTGCCCCGACCAAAGGGCAGGCACCTGGGCCAGTCACCCCAGCAGGACCCTCCTGGGACCATTCGCTTCCTGTGCCAAGCTCCCCACTGTCCTGCGAGGAGCTCTAAGAACACTGCCTGCCCCCCACCTCGCTGGCGCTGCTGTCGGCACACAGCCCACCGGGCTCGGACCCATCCACCTTGGAGTCAGCAGCACGGAGACCCCACGGCCTCTGCCCCCTTGGCTTCAGGGAAGGTCTGGCAGGGACAGCAAGCAGGGACAACGTCCCAAGCCACTCTGCTTGTCTCAGCCCGTTTCCCCAACTGCGGGTCAGGACTGGCAGAGCGACCACCCCTTGGGGCTCCCAGCACCAGCTCCGGCTGCTCCACTTGCCACCCAGCACCCACGAATGTGCCCAGGAAGGCAGCAGACGGCTCGGGTCCCCGCACCCACAGAGGAGACCCGGAGGGAGCTCCTGGCCCCCAGCTCTGGTCTGGCCCAGTCCTGGCCATTGCAGCCATCTGGAGAGTTAGGGAGTGAATCAGCAAGTGGAAGATCTCTCTCTCTCTCTCTCTCTCTCTCTCCCTTTCTGCCTTTCAAGTCAACAAAATAAGTCTTAAAGCAGCAAGATGAGGTGGGAAGGCTGTCACACAAGTCCTGCCTGTGTCCCTCAGGCTGGCTCAGCTCACAGCTTCCGGACCCAGCTGGGGACACCGTGCTGGGCCTCCATCCTGCTGGGAAGGGCTCGGGAGGGCCAGCCCTGACCAGTCGCCAACCCTGATCCGTCCCGCAGTATGACAGAGGAACACAGGACCCAAGCAGCACCAGGATTCCAGAGGGTTCCAAAGCAACGTTTCAGGTCCATGAGCACCTCCAGCATGCTCAGCCCCCACAGTGCCAGACCCAGGATCTGGGGGTCTCTCAAGGTTGACCCCAACACCCACATTCCCAACAAAGTGACCTCCAGGGCTCCTGCTGTCCGGCAGCACCAACGGGCAGTGGCTGCAGCCAGACGCTGTGGGGCCAGGGGCAGGCTGCTGTCCTAAGGGGCAGGGCAGCTCCCAGCCTGGAGGGGGTGCTGGGGGCATGGCCGGGTGACAGAGACAGCAGGACCACGAGCATGGACGCTGGCAGTAAGGAGCCCGCGGCCACAGGAACCTGCAAGTTCCAACCGGTGACTGACCACGCCCCAGGGTCTTGCTCAACAGCCTAGAGGCCAAATAAGCCCCACGGCCACGGGGCCGAGACAGAGCGTGGGAGCCAGGCAGACAGCAGTCCTGGGCGGGAAGGGCGGGGAGGACTTCTCAGGGGGAGCGGCAGGACCTCGGCCGAGCTCAGAGTGGCAGGCTGGGGTCACAGGAACCCGGCCACACAGCCTCCCGACCTGCAAGCCTCCTGGAGAGTCCACACCCCGGCTCACCCAGCCAGGCGGTGGGCGCAAGCCTGCCTCACAGGCGCTCCTATCACACACCAGGTGGGCCACTTAGAACAGAGCTGGGCCTCAGACCCGCTGGACACTGCCAGGCCTGGCCCTGGGTGGCCCTGGGTGCAGGCCGATGTCCTGGACTCCAGCTGCCCTGCTCAGAGCCCCGGACTGGGCTGAAGCCTCCAGGCTGCTGCTCCCGCTGCCCGCCGCACACCCAGTCCGCAGCACCAGCCGCTGCTCGGAGCGACGTGGCTTTGCACTAACACGCACAGCTGCCTCGTCAGTGTCTAATGGGGACATTTGCAGAACATGCGTCTGGCTTGGTGCTGCTGTGACACAGGGAGATCGTCTCACTCCTGTGGGGAGGAGGGACGTGTGCTGAGGGGACGGTGGCCGGGGCCAGCGGCCAGGCACGTGCATGCTGCCACTACGCCGGGAGCCAACGTTGCTCAGGCTGCGGCATCCGCGGCAGGAAGAGCATCACTGTGCAGTGAAGCGAGAGCCCGCCCAGCCCTGCTCACCTGGTGTGACCCCAAGCTCCCTCCCAGCTGCTGGCCACAGCGGGGAGCTGAGGAAGGGGCCCTGGACCTCAATGCCCAAAGCCTCCATCCAGGGCAGGCCGGGGACTGGGGACACAGTGGGGGTCACCCCTGCCCCAGAGTTTGCTGCTCAGCAAAGCCCGCATTCCCACTCGGCTAGACGGCTGCCCAGCACCGTCCAGCTCACAACCACAGACGTTACCTCTCCTGGGCCCGGGCAGCAACGGGCCTACACCCAAAAGTCAGCAGGGCCACAGTCCCCGGGGAAAGCAGGGGAGACCCCCACCTGCCCTGGCAGCGGCCCCAGTCCTGCCCCATCCCACGGGGCATCTCTCGGGAGGCCCCTGGCCTTGGAGGCAGGGCCCCAGGCTCGTCTCCCCACCAGCTCCCTGACCTTTCTACTGAAAGGTAATGAGGTCCCAGCTCCTGGGGACACCTCTCTGGAGGCAGCGTCACCTAGCTGCCCAAGCTGGCTGGGCACCCAGGCTGCAGCCCTGGCACACGTGCTGCCAGGTGCTTGGGTCTGCGTTTGGAACCAACAAACCGGCTCAGAGCTAAGAAATACTGTGGCGAGGACCAGAGCTAGGCCACAAACCCAGCTCTCCTCACTCCAGCCCAGGCCCTGGGCACAGCCCACAGATGGCTCCATGCTGCCCTGCGCCCTGCCCGCCCTTGGGTGGCCCCGAGTGCCTTCAGCCACATGGGAATCAGGGCAGTGTCCATCTGCCCACAGGGCCAACAGGGTCCCCAGGAGCCACATGGTGACCCAGCCCTGGCACAGCCAGGCAGCTGCAAAGGAAGAGGGCAGAACGGGACATGTAAGTGAAGAACTAATGATTACATGGGGAGTCGGGACCTGCAGGGCAGTGGCAGCCACTGGGCCTCGGTCTCCCATCTGTAAAGAGGGGTTCCCTCCCGTGTCAGTGACCCAGGCTTAGCGAGCGCCCCCCACAGGGGTCCAGGAACTGAGCCTAGCATGGCACTCCGGGTCGTCATCACGGCGACGCAGGCCGACCCTGGCCCAGGACTGGCAGCTAGAGGTCTCATGTTCTGTCTTGCTCGCTCTCGGCCAGGAGGAAACCAGGTTTCCATCAGACTGCACCATTTTCTCATCGTGATGCAGTGGCACCTGTCAGTCGAGATCCACTGATAGGCACCCTGGGACGTGGGCATGGGCCAGAGAACAAGCAGCCTGGAGGAGGCCCGGGGCGTCCATGTGATGCCCCGAGCTGCAAACCGGAGCCGACAGGCGAGTGCGGCTGCACGTGCTGTGCTCACGTCTGCTCCAGCTGCTCCCCTGCACATTCAGAGCCCCGAGGCTGCTGGGACAGGCGAGAGCTCAGATCGCGAGCTCCCCCAGGGACCCAGCTTCAGCAGCCGCCACTACAGAGTGAGGAGACCACCTTCCCGGCCACCTGCTGCGGGCAGACTTCCGGAGACCTGGCCGCCTCTTGCCCTCCCAGCCTGCCGGGGGAGACGCTCATCATCCTCTCTCTGCAAATGGAGGCCCAAACAGGCAGCCCCTCCCCCACCTGAAGACCAGCTTGCGAACCTACCATGGTCAGGCCCGAGACTGAGGACATCCGGGACGTGCCCTCTGCGCCCCAGAGCCCCACGAGGGCTACACCGGGTCCTCGGCTTGCTGGGGGGGATGCTGAGGCTTATGGGTAAGGAGGACTCAGCCTTTGCTTGCTCCCCACCAGTCCTACCATGCGTCCACCCTCCCCCCTTACAAGACCCTTGTGTGCCAATAGTGGGGCGGGCGGGGGATGTGAACCCTGACCCTACACAGCTGGAGTACAGAGGCTGCAACCATAACAACACAGGCAAAGGAGTGACAGACAGGTGGGTGGATAACCGGGTCAGGGCCTGGGTGGGCGCACGGACAGACGGAAGCAGTGAGCAGGTGGGTTGGTGGGAGGGAGGGGTGAAGGAAGGGGACCCAGTGCAGTAGCCTAGTGACTAAAGCTCTCACCTTGCATGTGCTGGGATCTATATCGGCGCCAGCTCCTGTCCCAGCTGCCCCACTTCCCATCCAGCTCCTTGCCTATGCCCTGGGAAAGCAGTGGAGGACGGCCCAAGGCCTTGAGACCATGCACTCATATGGGAGACCCAGAAGAAGCTCCTGGCTCCTGGCTTTGGATTGGTTCAGCTCCGCCCATTGCAGCCACTTGGGGAGTGAATCAGTAGAAGATTTTTCTGCCTCTGCTTCTCTGTAAATCTGACGTTCCAATTAAAAAAAAAAGAGAGATACAGCGGTGTTTCTGACTCTATACAGACACAAGTGCCCCCTGCCCGCTGTGGAGGCCCCAGAGGCTGTCCCACACCTGCCCTGTGCTGCCATCCTCAACTGTCGCCTGCCCCAGCCCAGCTAGCCACGCAGCAGCCTTGGGCAGGCCACATGGCGTTGCACCACCACACCACAGGGTGGCGCTGAAGAGCACGCAGCAGCCTTCCCTGGACCTTCTGCCCAGCAGTGGGTCAAGGGGCTGGGGGTGGTCTGGACACACTTCCACTCTGCCAGACAAGCATGTCACGGACATGTCCCTCAGTCCTTAGGAAAGCCTCTGAGTTGGGGACTAGCGTCACCCCAGTGACGTGTGGTGCCCTGGCTCCCCGCAGGGAGCGGCAGGACTGGAGTCCGAGCCCTTATCGGCCACTCAGGCGTCCAGGGGAAGGCAGCTGCAGGTCTGTAAGGGAGTGGGTTCAAAGCCCTCCCCCGAGGCTGGGAGACAGGAAGGCTTCAGAGAAGTCAGTGTGTGGGGGTGGGGCAAAGGGGGGTCACTGGAAACGGAGAAGGAAGCTACAGCCATGAATCCCAGGAGAGGTTGTTTCTCCTGCCCCTTCGTCAACCCAGCCTGACCACTGTCACCCCGAAGTCTATCCGGGAAGCGCAAGATGTGGTCACCTCACACACATATGCAGGGAGGCATCAGTACCTACGACAGCATGGAAGGACCCACAACACAGCTCCCAGCTGAGGTCACTTGGCCACCACACAGACCCAGCCACACAGACCACGGCACCCACTACAGTGAACAGCCACACCAGCCACAGCACCCGGAGGCCACCACACAGACCCAGCCACACCAGCCATGGCACCCGGAGGCCACCACAGGGACCCAGCCACACCTGCCACAGCACCCGGAGGCCACCACACAGACCCAGCCACACCAGCCATGGCACCAACCATGGGGACCCAGCCACACCTGCCACAGCACCCGGAGGCCACCACACAGACCCGGCCACACCAGCCACAGCACTCACCATGGGGACCCAGCCACACCAGCCACAGCACCCGAGGTCAACACACAGACCCAGCCACACAGACCACAGCACCCGGAGGTCAACACACAGACCCAGCCACATAGACCACAGCACCCACCACGGGGACCCAGCCACACCTGCCACGGCACCCACCACAGGGACCCAGTCACACCTGCCACAGCACCCAGAGGCCACCACACAGATCCAGCCACACCTGCCACAGCATCCAGAGGCCACCACGGGAACCCAGCCACACAGACCACGGCACCCACCACAGTGAACAGCCACACCTGCCACAGCACCCAGAGGCCACCACACAGACCCAGCCACACCTGCAACAGCACCCAGAGGCCACCACAGGGACCCAGCCACACCTGCAACAGCACCCAGAGGCCACCACACAGACCCAGCCACACCTGCAACAGCACCCAGAGGCCACCACAGGGACCCAGCCACACCTGCCACAGCCCCCGGAGGCCACCACGGGGACCCAGCCACATCTGCCACAGCACCCAGAGGCCACCACGGGAACCCAGCCACACCTGCCACAGCACAGATGCATCTGTCACAGCTCTCACCTCCTTCAGTTCGACTCATCCTTCACCATCCCCACACTCCCCGCCACGCTGGGCTCCAATCAAGACCTCCACCCCAGCTGTGACAAGGACCCCCTTTGCCACATGCCAAGCAGGTGTCTGGCCCTGGGACTGCCCTGGTCTCCATACCTACCTACCAAAGCTGAGTCTCCCAGCCAGCACCAGGGTGGGATTCTTAGATTAAATCTGATTCGGCAGCCTCTGCAGTACACAACTGGGATTTTATAGGAAATCAGCTCATTGTACAAGCACAGGGCCATACTTTTAGAGCAGTGTGGCTGGCTCCTTCCCAGCCAAGGAGATGGAGCAGTGAGCTTGGCTTGAGGGTTTCAGATGAGGGACAGGCTGTTGGAAGGCACCAGGAGGCGCTGGAAGGCTCGGGAGCCCACATGGAGGAAGGACATGGCTCACGTGTGCACACCCAAGCAGATGCCCTGCTTGGGCGGCCCTGTCCCAGGGTAGAGGGGCTGCAGAGGGAAAGCTCCCAGAACATTCCAGACTGGGCTCAAACAAGGCAGGGAGCAGGGGAGGCCACACGAAAGGGTGGAGAGGAGAGCAGGCATGTGCGAGCGGAGCTCCCGCTCAGGAAGCCCCGGACCGCTGCTTCCCGCTTCCCCTGCACGGCGCCCTCCCGGCACACTGCCTCTGATGGTGCGTGCCCCCCGCTCCCTGCCCCATCCTGTGCCTTCCCTCCTGCGCCCCGGCCAGCAGTGATCGCGCCCGTGGGTGTCGCTGAGCCCTTCTGGGCAATGGTGGACAACAGAGGAAGGTGTTGGGAGCCCGGGGCACCTGGACTGCCCTCGGACCGGCCTTTGCAGCACCCTTGTCTACATGGGCACAGTGAGCGGGCGCTGACCGGGAAGCTCCAGCTCGCCGGCAGGAAGGGCCCCTCGGGGGTCTGGCCACAGGACCCACGGACCAATCAAAGCAGGCACAGGGGACGCCAGCAGCAGGGAGTCCACCCTGACCTCGAGGGTCCACCATCGTGTCAGGGGACAGGACACACACTGTGCTCCACGCCATCCCCACCCCATCCCAGGGCTCACAGCCCCCTCAAGGACCGGCACGGGCAGTGCTGCTCGGAGGCCCGGCAGCTCGGCACTCTAAACCCAGGGAGAGCGTGCCACGCTGCCCAGAAACGACACACGTGTTAGAGAAATCCTCACTTGGCAGCAGGGAACGCCTAGAAGGGCCTCGGGGGGTGCTGGCATGTTCTAGAAAGTTCTTGGGACAGGGGAAGGCTCTTTGCTGGCTCCCTCCCTCTCTCCCTTTCCATTTACCGAGAAGCACAGGATGTCTATGCTGGCAGGGCTGAGCCGAGCCACAGCCACGAACACCAATGGGCGTCCCAAGCGGTGGCAGTGACAGCTACCTGAGCCCTCCGCCCCCTCTCACAGGGAGCTGTGGTTGGAAGCCACCTGGACCCTGACCCGTCTGCAGGGGTAGTTGTCCAATTTGTTCTGCTCTCCTTTAGACACACCCCCACGCCATTCCGCCCCACCTGGCTCCCGGTGCGGGGGAGGGGCTGCCGATGGCCTGGAGTGACAGCATGCTTGACGGGTAAGGACCGACCTCTGGGGGCTTCCACGGACCGGGCCGCTGCACTCGCTACACTCAAGGGAGCCAAGACGGGGCGGTTTAGAGGCACGGAACCGGAGGGCATGTCCGGGTCAGGCTGACCTGGCCTCACATCAGGGTCTTAAAGGCATCCAAGGACCGCCCCCCAAAGCCGGGTGCTGGTGCAGTTGGAGGGCAAGGAGTGACTCCCTGCACCTCCCGTGGACACAGGAGAAAAAAATTGAAACATGTGTCCCCACGTACCTTCCTCCACACCTGCCCCTGGCCACCTAATCAGAGGCCCACATGGGCGTACAGCCCTCTCAATTATGTAAACAATATGAAAAATAAATTAAAATATATACTTAAAAAAAGTCCAACATAAAGGCAAATCTAAGGCCTCCAAGAACCCAAAGGCAGAAGAAACTCAGCAAGGCCAGTGACACTGCCCTGCCCGTGACCCCGCCCCCAGCCAGGGCACCTGCCCCGTGACCCCGCCCCCAGCCAGGGCACCTGCCCGTGACCCCGACCCCAGGACATGGCTCCCAGCAGGGGTACCTGCCCCGTGACCCCGCCCCCAGCCAGGGCATCTGCCCGTGACCCCAACCCCAGGACATGGCTCCCAGCAGGGGCACCTGCTCCATGACCCCGCCCCCAGCCAGGGCATCTGCCCGTGACCCCAACCCCAGGACATGGCTCCCAGCAGGGGCACCTGCCCCGTGACCCCGACCCCAGCCAGGGCATCTGCCCGTTACCCTGACCCCAGGACATGGCTCCCAGCCACGGCCATTGTGCTCCCCTCATATGCCAAGGCACATGGTCCCATGTCTCCCTCCCGCCCAAGGACATGGCCAGCGTCCCTGTGGTAGCCATCAAGGTGAGCCCCCACCCAGCAGCCAGGGCACCCACACAGCGCTGCCTGGGCCTCATCCACGCCACTCCACGCCCGGGGGGGCGCTCAATGCCGTGGTGGCCTACAGGACGGGGGTCCCCACTCCCTGCCGGTGGGGTCTCTGTGCCCAGCCACAGGCTGCCTGGGAGCACCAAATCCTTGGTTCCTGCCCCTGGGAGGTGCTCTCACCTGGGCTGCCCATCCCCTTCCCGAGACCACATGCCCCACGCACGAGGCCAACACTCCCGGGATTCCCAAGCAGGAAGCTGGGACACAAGCAGGAGTAAAAGTGGCACCAAGAGAGACCCCCCCAAAACTGGCCAGGTCTGCTGGGCCCATCACCTTGGTTGCCAGCGTCTCTTCCAGCGACAGAGCCCCTGTGGGGGTGCACACTTAGTTAGACAACAATCTGTGAGTTAATCTGCTGATCTTATTATCTAAATCAAAAGAGATCCTGCAGCTAGCAGTCACATGCTCCGCGGCTTCCCAGCCATGCACGAAGTCCCTCCTTCACGCCCCTCAGCCGCCACCAGCAGGCAGCTCCCACACAGAATTCACACAACAGACACGGGCCCCACGACAGCGGCCCACAGCGGAACTGTGGCTCCTGGGCTCACCTGATGCCTTTGTTCTGGGCGATGCTGTGCAGGGAAAGTCGCGACACTGCTGAGATGACCTGGGGGGGACAAGAGAGAGAGCACCTGTGATTCCGCCCAAAGCCACGCACGCAGGTGCCACCAAGCCACGCATGGCTGCCACACACACAGGTGCCACAAAACCCACTTGTGGTCGCACATAAGCAGGTGCCACCAAGCCCACGCATGATCACACATAAGCAGGTGCCACCAAGCCACACATGGTCACACGTAAGCAGGTGCCACCAAGCCCATACACGGTCCCATGGCTGCTGGAACCACAAGCCCAGTGTCTCCCTCTTACTATTCTCAGGCTCACACCGTGTGTTCACGGCCCCAAATCCAACCCTGTTCACACACTCCTGTCCCCTCCTGCCTGCCGTTAACAGAGGGCTCATCCCACGCTACCACTGTTTTGGAAGCTTCCATGTGGCGCCCTACAGGGGCCTGCCTAACTCACAGCAGGGGATATACAAGCCCAAGGAGGTTGTGCGACAGACCCAGGATCACACAGTAGACAGGGTCACGCGGATGCACAGGTGACCACACAGGGCTGGATGCCCCTTTGTGCAGGACACAGAGACAGGCACCCAGAGCGTGACTGCCCCCAGCATAGTGCCCGGCTGGGCCCTTTCCAACGTGGGACACATGAAGAGCAGTGGTATCCCCCTGCCACCCCACCCCTTCTCCCAGCACCCTTAGCCCTAAACAAAGCAGCTACTCCCAGAAGCCCCAGAAGCACAGCAGGTGGCAGATGGAGAAGCCATTGGCGATTCAGCAGGCAGGACGAGGGCCCCCACAGGATCAGGCAGGGCAGGAGCAAGTGCAGCGCTGGCACAGCAGAGCGCATGTGTAGGGGCTCGTGGATGCAGACACGCCTGTGTGCGTGACCTTTCTGGGCTCGGCCCCACGCCAGTGGCCTTCCCAGCAGCAGACCTCACAAAGCCTGCGAGTGCTAGAACCACAGGGCTGTGAGGGTCTCCCCCAAAAGGTCTGACTGGCTTCTGATGCTGTGAGCCGCAGCGGGGTCCCCACACTGCAGTCTCCCGAGGGGGCTCTCAGACGCAAGTGGCAACTGGGTCTGGCTGTGTCTGCCGAGTTAAGAACTCTGGAAGCTGACAGCAAACAGAAAATACAGGGAGACCACTGTGTGCCCCCCATTCGAGGCCCTGGAGGGCTCAGCCAGCAAACTGCATGAGCCATCCTTCTCCTGCGCCGCCCTGGCAGGCCTGCTGATCACCTCCTCTGGGAGCGGCACTAGGGCACGGACTCCTCCTTACCAACGCATCGTCAGCACCCAGGGAGGAGGGTGGGGATGAGGCCCCTCTCTGGGCAGTGGCACCCAAAACAGTGAGGCAGCCAGGACCCACAGGCACACAGGCAGGTCTCCCGCGGTCACGGCCCCGACACCAGCACTCAGCTTCGCACAGGGCTTAAGTGTCTCCGAGTCAGGGCAGCTCCTGACCTGGGCCACACTGGCCAGCAGGCAGGAGCCAGAGCCCTACCACCAACAACCAGCCCCGCTGCCTGCTGAGGCTACAGACACCCCCCGGGCATCGTGCAGGACCCACTGTGGGGGCCCGACTGCAGCAACCCAGCCCAGGGGTGAGCAGACCCTGGGATGGCCAGGGCTCAGGCGAGACCACCGTCTGCGGGGGTGGAGAGAGGCAGTGCTGCCCCTCCCAGGATGGAGCTCCAGGTCCCTGTGGACCGTGATTCCTCCCGCAAAGCAAATGTCAGACTGTGACATTTTCACAGCTTTTACTTCCACTCCAGCGAAGCGAATGAAAGCAGACCCCTGCCCTGCCTCCCTCCCCTCGCTCCCCGACACACGGCTTCGCCCCTCCGAGAGAAGGGGTGCTAGGGAGCAAGACGAGAGGACCCGGCGCCCCTACCCGGGAGGACCAGCCTCGCGGGTGACCCAGCCGCACGGCCAGCTGTGCTGCTCGCCGAGTCCACTGCGGGCCAGGGCCAACACCGCCGGTCAGATCGCAGCCTCCGCTCCAGCCACATCCGGCGGGGGCAGCCCAGCCCCCCATTCCACAACACCTGCAACCATCACAGGAGGCTCAAAGGCCAAGAATCTGCATTCCCTGGGGGTCACGTGTCCCTGAAGGATAGAATGACCTGCTATGGCACCCCTGCAAATTCCTCCCATCTAGCAGGGGTCACAGCGCGACCTCCCCACGGTCAGCCTCCGTGCTGGGCAGGGCTGTGGGGCTGAGGGCCTGGACCCCGGCTCCAAGTCCATAGCAACGGTCATCCCAGGTCACCCCACACTCAGTGACCTCAACTACTGGACCGCAGCGTGTGGTTGGATCCACTGGGCCCACGTCCACTGTGGCAACACACCCTCACAACCCTTCTGGCCGCAGCTGGAGTTCGTGGAGGTCTCTGTGTGCACAGGAGCAGAGACACCAAGCACCCTCACGTGCCCTCCTGCCCCAGCGCAAGCTCAGCAGCACTGGGGCAAAGCCTCCCTGCCAACCCGGGTCCCAGAGGGTCCCATCCCCCACGCCGCCATGCTCCATGCCCCAAGAACCGGCTGCACAGCCTCAGCCTGAGCCACAGCCGGACGGTGAGGTGACAGCCTCACTCTACACGCTGCCCAGGCAGCTCCCGTCACAGCGGAAGCCAGGGGCGACCCATCACTCCCCCACTCTGAGCAGAGCCCACTGTGTTTCCTTCCTGGACACTGGGAGTGAGGTCAGGGAAACCTTGAGGCAGCCCACGAGGGGGCTTCACCAGAAAACTGTCCCAGCCACAGGAGGGGCCTCCAGCGTTCTGCACGGCGCAGGGACGGGGCGGGGGGAGGCCGTCGTGGAAGGTGCTGCAAGCCAGCCTGAGACCCCAACACAGCTGAGCATCAAATCTGGAACATGCCCATCTATGACGCATGGGCAGCACGGAGGGGAGGTAAGAGCGCCTGGCTGGCCCCAGGAAGAAGTCCGAGCAACACCCACTCAGGAGCCAAGGAGAGGCCGGGTGGGGCCTCAGTTAGGGTCTCAGAACCGCAGTCCTCCCACTGAGCTCTCACTGTGACCCGGACAGTGCCCCAAAGCCAGACACCTGCTTGTTCTCAGGGGATCTGCAAGACCTTCAGCTGCCAGGGTGTGGGGGCCAGCCAGGTCCCAGGGACTGACGCCTGACCCTTTGCACCCTGCTCTCTGAGGTCACCTGTTCACTGCGTGGGTGGGTGGCAGAGGGACAGAAGTGAGCGTGAGGCGGGATGGGAGGAAGATGGGCAGACGGACACAGGACGGCTGTGGGATGGGCGGTGCAGGGATGATGGGTGAGGAGCCAATGGATGAGCGGACGAGTAGGTGGACGGGTGGGTGGACAGAAGGACAGGCAGGCAGGTGGGTGGGTAGGTGGACGGAGGGATGATGGGCAGGCGGGCGGGTGGACGGACGGCTGGATGGATGATGGGCAGGGGGATATGACCCTCTGTCTCATACCTCCTGATGCAAAAAGCGGAGAACCAAGCAAAGACTGACCCCAATGGCTCCACACCAACCCAAGGCTACCCACACCTTCCTACTCCACCCCACCTCCCACTGCCCCGGTGAAGGTACTGCAGCTGAGGGGGCAGGGTTGGAGGGGCAAGGGGAGGACAGCCTCACATGACCAAGTGACCGAGGTCTCGTGGCAAGGGTGGGCCTGAGCGGGCAACTCTGGAACCCCAGCTGCCACCCACCCAGGAAGCATGGCATAGGACACCCTGGTGTCCCTGCAGCTGCCAGCTCGGAGCCGGGACTCAACCCTGCCCACCCATTGAGGAAGCATGGCATAGGACGTCCAGGTGTCCCTGCAGCTGCCAGCTCGGAGCTGGAACTCAACCCTGCCCATGACCTTAGGCAGCTCCCTTGGAGCAGACAGCATGGAGCCAGGACCTGTCCTCCAGGGGCCACTCCCACCCCTCCCTTCCCCAGGAGTGAAGGTGCAGGCTCTGGCTGGCTTGGACCACCCCGGGAGTCTTGGGCAGGTGCAGAGAACAGGCTGGAAGGCGTGACTGAGCCCCTCCCAGTGGTGGCCTGGGGGAAGCTGTCACCACTGTGACCATGGCACAGTCCAGGGCAGGCAGACGCCCTGGGGAGGTGGACAGCTGGGCACAGCAGAGGCGACAGGTGCAGAGCATGGGAACCTGGCTCGCTCTCACAGCCTCAGCTCCCAGCACCCTCTCCTCTGTGGCTCCACAGCGCCAGCTCCCCGTGTGTGCCCCTGCAGAGGACGGGGCGGGAACCAACCCCTCGCCTCCACTCACCTCCCCCCACTCGCCTCCCTGGAGACGAGAATTCAGGACCAGCACAGGCGGCAGGAGTCGGCCTGCAAACCCCGAGACCTGGGGCTGTGGGTCACACTGCACCTCGGGCGCCACAGCGGGAAGAAACAGGCTGCAGGGTGACGCCAGGCCATGACCCATGCAGGGAAGGAGGCCACAGGCGGCTTTGTCCCTCCACGGCCACCCCGCCCACCACGAGAGTCCACAGTTCCCAGGAGGGAGGGCGGAGCGGGCCACGGGAGCTCCGTGGCAGGCCTGTCACTGAAACAGCTATTAGAACTCATCAGAGGTCACGAGGGAGCCGAGCCAGGACGGAACCGGGCTCGGGCCCCGGCCTGACCCACTGGCCCGGCCTGACCCAATGCCCCGGTCTGACCCACTGCCCCCACTGGCCCGGCCTGACCCACTGCCCCGGCCTGACCCACTGCCCCGGCCTGAGCCACTGCCCCCACTGCCCCGGCCTGAGCCACTGCCCCCACTGCCCCGGCCTGACCCACTGCCCCGGCCTGACCCACTGTCCCGGCCTGACTCACTGCCCCCACTGCCCCCACTGCCCCGGACTGACCCACTGCCCCGGCCTGAGCCACTGCCCCCACTGCCCCGGCCTGACCCACTGCCCCGGCCTGACCCACTGCCCCGGCCTGACCCACTGTCCCGGCCTGACCCACTGCCCCGGCCTGACCCACTGCCCCGGCCTCTCCCAGCTTGCCCAGGCCTGCCCCCGCCACCCCCTCCTCTCTGGCCTCCAGGTCCCTGCCTGTGGGGCTGGCACACACGGGGCCATCACATCCTCACCACGCCCAGGGCAGGCATCACCAATCGATAACCCTACAGAGGTCAGCAGCTGCCTCCGTGCCTCTCTCCGTGTGCTGGTTGCATCAGGCCCTGCCCATCAGGCCTGGGAATCCCACCGACACTGGCCACGTCCTGCCGCAGCCCCAGACATCAGGACAAATGTCTGTGAGCCACAGGGCTTGGACAGCGCCAGACGAGGCCCTGAGGGGTCGCTGTTTCCACTGTCAAGAGAACTTCCTGACAGGAACCAGCCCAGGAAAGGAGGGGCGGGACCTTGGCCACAATCTGGGCCAAGTCTTCATCTTACAGAGGAAAATCACAAACCCAGCTGGAAGAGAGGCAAGTCACTCCTGGACACCACCCAGCAACTTCCAGAACCAGGGTCCCCGAGTTTGAGGCTGACTCCTCGTGGGTGTGGTGGCAGAGGGCACCATGCAGACTCAGGTGGTAAATGCCCCCTAACAAAGCCCATGAGGCTGCCCTGGGGTCCTCTGGGGTGTCGCAGGCCCACAGCATGCTGGCCGATGAGGCAGATGCCACGTGTCCATCTGACTCCATCCCATCCATAAGTCCAGCCAACTGGCCGTCCACCCTAAGACCCAGGCCATCAGCTGGGGACGGGCCACAGCCCCCCAACACCAAAGCGAGGTCCCCGAGCGGCGCCCTCTGGTTCTCCGAGCCTGCAATGTGCCGACAGCAATGGTGGCCGGAAGCTGGCTGGGGGGCTGGCCAAGGCCACTCACTGTTCATGCCTTCTCCAGACACTCCCAGCCACAGCCCAGCTCAGCACCCCAGGGAGCGGCAGGCGGTGACTGGCCGGGCAGGAGGCTGGCCCTAGCCTGAGCCGCATCAGCACCACCCTCCCCCGCTCCTCCCTCTCAGGGCAAGGCGCCTGCGAGACACCGGCTGCTGCCCAGCAGGCTGAGTCACCGCCTGCAAGGTACAAGAATCCCCAAGGAAGCCCCGGGCAGTGGCCGCCTCACTGCCAACTCGTACAGTTACGGGAACAGCGCTGGGTGGGGCAGGGCGTGCTGGGTGCGGCCTCCCCCAGTTCCACGTGGTGCTTTGCCCAGGGAGGGGGCCAGGGAGCCGGTGTCTGCACAGGTGGGCTCACGTGGGTCCCCAGTGCTGAGAAGGCCCCCAACTCACATTCACTCTGCCACTGTCTCACTGTCCTGGTCCTGTACAAGGAAGCCACCAGGAAACTGCTTCAAGGGGCGGTGTCAGGCCCTGGGCCTGTTCCACTTCACTCAAAGCCCTGTCGCCTGCAAGTCAGTGTGGGCGCCACTTCCCCAGCACCCCCACCCTCCACGGCTGCCATCACAGAGTATGAGCCTCAGCACAACACCTGCTCACACCTGGTCACACCCACCCAGAGCACACACCTGGTCACACCTGGTCACACCCAGAGCACACACCTGGTCACATCCACTCAGAGCATATACCTGTTCACACCTGCTCACACCCACCCAGAGCACACACCTGGTCACACTTGGTCATACCCACAGAGCTCACACCTGGTCAATCCACTCAGAGCATACACCTGTTCACACCTGCTCACACCTACCCAGAGCACACACCTACTCACACCTGCTCACACCCAGAGCTCACACCTGGTCACATCCACCCAGCCACACACCTGCTCATACCTGGTCACATCCACTCGGAGCATACACCTATTCACACCTGCTCACACCCACCCAGAGCACACACCTGCTCACAACCACAGACACCTGCTCACACCTGCCCCCACACTCATTCACAGCTGCTCTCACACAGCCACAAGAGCAAAGAACAAACAGCGGTGCCCTGGAGGGGGTAGGGGGAGTCTCTCATCTGCAGCAGGAGAGCCAGAGGCAGTGTCTGTGCAGAACCTGAGGGCTGGGCAGGTGCAAGCCAGTGGGCAGTGGTGTTGAGTGTCAGAGGAGCAGGTGGGCACAGACCAAGGCCAGCCAGAGCTCCAGCCCATCGGGGGACCTCAGTGAGGACACAGGTGCCCCCACCCCAGCCTCGATTCTCTCCTGTGGGAAGAACAGGTCCACAGGCCATTTCCCACAGACACAGGTCCCACGGGCCACTTTACAGGAGCCCAGGATGGTCCATTCCAGACCCCTGCATGGGCCCAGTGAACTGAGGTTCCCCCAGCCTGGACTTGTCCCAGGGCCATGGGAAGGGCAGCACCTACCCATACAAGAGAGTGCCACCTGCACCACCCCAGTGCCCAGGAACCCAAGCATTACTCATGTGCACACAGCTATGCACCCCCACACAGATGCGTGTCACTGGCTAAGCATTCCATCACCAACTGCCACCAGTTCCCTGGTCTACTTCCTGCTCCCACTCCAGGGCCCCTGCCCCCTGGGGAGCAGCCTGCCCTCCTGCTGGATGCCAGATTCCCTAAGGTGCAGCTCGAAGGGGCTCACACAAGAAGCTGCCATGCACGTAACATCAGCCGACGGGCTCCCTCGGCTGCCCCTACACCACTGGCTGAGTAGGGCAGACAGCGTAGGCACTCCGGGGCACTCGGCAGACGCTGGCCATGTGCCACCTCACCCCACCCCCTTCACAGCAGGTGCCTGCCCCTTACCTCAGGGGGCCTCCCTCAAACGCCAGATGTTTGCAAACACACGGCCCCAGCTTCACACTTCCAAGGACGCGGAGGCAGCTTTACTCACTCACACGGAAGCAAGGCCTCCTGGGGACCCAGCAGCTCAGAGAGGATGCTGGGAGCAGAGCAGCCCCACGTCTGCACCCAGCACTCCCCCTCTCCCATGTCAGCCACAAAGCCAGGCATGGGACCATCCCTGGGCAGAGGACTGAGGCCGTCCACAGCAGGGGGCTTCCCCTCAAGGTCCTGGGACGGCCTCCATGACAGGCAACGTCTCCTGCAGGACACACGCTAGGTCAGCTCAAGTCAGCACAGGCAGGCACATGGACAGCCACACGGGGCACACACCAGCCTGCCAGCCAACACCCCCTCTAAACACACAAGACCTGTGTCCACCACAGGCAGGCCGCGCAGGGAGGATCCATGAACCAGGCCCCAGGTCAGCAGGAATGCCACAGGCTCGTGGCCGCCACCCTCCCCCAGGAACCTGCACAGAGCACTGAGCACACACAGCCAGGGCTCTGAAGCGGGAACACTGTTCTAGGACATACAGGCCACCCTGGTCCCTGCCGCTGCCCTGGCCCAGGACGTACAGGCCACACTGGTCCCTGCAAGGGCCCATGAGGCAGAACCAGCCCGGCCACAAGGAGGGAAAAGGCCAAATCCTGGATGCCTTCTGGGGATGGAGGTGGGGCAGGCCCAGAAGTCATGGCCTCCCTTAGGGCAAGGCCATCTGCCAAGGTCCATTCAGCCAAGGGGATCCCCCCCCCCTTACCCTCACCCCCACAGCCCAGGGGATTTGCCACCAAAACTGATGCTGCGTGCATGTGGCCCAGGGTTGGGGTGGGATGGGCAGCAAGGCCCCCACACCTCCTCCCACTTTGGGACACAAAGCAGAGGCACAGCTGCTCAGAGTCCCCAACCCCAGCCATGTCCCCAGGGAGGAGACACCCTGCAGGCGCTAGGCACCACCCCCTACCCTGCCTCTGCAAGCAGCAACAGCCAGCCCAGGGCCAGGCCGCCCACAGACGCTCCCCACACACACATACATCACAGTTGTCACTCACCCTTTCCTGAGAGCCCCAACAAAGACCTGCCCAGACCCCAGGAACCAAGGCAACACCGGGGCCCACAGGCCCAGCCCGCAAGCCTGCACGCTCAGGAGCCTCATCTTCACACCTCCTCAGACCCCACAGCACCTGGGACACCCACCAAGTGGCCCAACTGGGGAGGTGACTGTCCAAGGTCCCGGAGGGGTGACACAGCCCAAGCACCTAAGTCACTGCGGATCCCAGCTCCACACCTGACCAGCCAATCCTGTCCCCTGACCAGCCTGCCCACCCCCGTGGGCTCAGCCTGTCCCGGCCCCGGACGCCCCGTCTTCTCTGTGGGCTCAGCCTGTCCTGGCCCTGGGCGCCCCATCTCCTGTGAGCTCAGCCTGTCCCGGCCCTGGGCGCCCCGTCTCCTGTGGGCTCCACTGACGTCTGACCCTGGCCCCAGCACCTCCAGAGTCGGGCGGGGCTGACAGGTCCTTGTGTCCAGCAGGCAGCTTAGGAGTGAGCTCAGGCAGGTGACTTGAATGTGCTTACAAGTGTGCGGGGCATGCCTGGGAGGGCTCTGATGGTGTCACCTTTCATTCCTCCACCCTGGGCCCCCACGTTTCCAAAATAAACAGGTGTGTTGACCAAACCTCACCAGGAAGGCAAGGAGGGCCTGGAGCAGCTGATCCAGGGACACACCAGGCGGCAATCTCCAGCCTCTGGCCTGCAGTGCTCAATCCAGGCATCCCGAGCTGACCAGCACAGGAGGTCCATGCACAGACAGGAAGCCGGCGAGACACAGCTCAGGGCTCGAGGAAGAGCTCTCGGAGCGGCTGCGGTGCGGCATGCCAGGCTGCTGCTTGGGACGCCGGCAGCTCACAGAGCCATGCCGGTTCTGCACAAGCTACTCCGCTTCCCCCTCAGCTCCCTGCTAAAGCACCCTGGGAGGCAGCAAGTGAAGGCCCGAGTACTAGGTCCCCGGTGCCCCACGCGGGAGACCCAGATGGAGTGTTGGTTCCTGGCTTCAGCCTGAGGGGTGGGCCTTCGGGAAGCAGATCAATCAATTCCTCTCTCTCTCTCTCTCTCTCTCTCTCTCTCTCTGCCTGTCAGAATCAGCTCTCAGAGCTCAAAGCCAACACAGCGTGGCCGTCTCCCTCCCTAACCGCTGCCCTCAGGCCCCCTCCATCCACCCCAGCAACCACCTGCCTGCCCTGGGACTCTGTTCTCTCCACCTGCCTGCCCCGCTTCTGAGCAGTTCTGAGCAGCTCCAGCCAGAGCTGCCTTGCTCCCCAGGCACCCATCAGCCCTTAGAAGCCAGATGCTGAGCTGAGTGCCCCACCACAGGCCAGCACCACTTGCACCTGCTGGCAGGAGGGGACTTGTTCACCAGGCACCTCTGGGGAAAGATGGGGGGCACACGAGCCGCCCCACCCCCGCCAGGCTCCCGTGACACCTACCTGCGGCCATGGGTGGGAGCCTCCTAAGCGAGGCCACCAGGGCAAACAGCCCTGAGCAGGACACCCTCTGGTCCTTCCCCAGGCTCCAGCCCCAGGGAGGCAGCCTGCAGGATGAGTTTCACAGGCCAGGAATGGAAAGGGCGATGTTACAGCAACGCGCCTTGTCACAACAATGACAACTGAGCCCAACTCGCGACTGGATCATCTCTCCCAGCCGCCCGCTCTGGACCCCTCTGACTCAGGGGGTCTGCTGCTTCCTGCCATCGGACACCCACACACGAGTGGCGCCCCGGCCCCCCACGCTGGCCTCTTGGCCACATGCAGCGCTGTCCCCAGAGAACCCAATAACAGCGCCTTTTTCCAGATACTCTGAGAGCTTCAAGGGACAGGGACAAGCCTGGGTTGCCCCTCTCATAACCAGGGAGAAGTGGGGCCATGCCGTGGTGCTCGTGGCTCCTGGCTCCTGGCTCCAGCCTGGCCCAGTCCTGGCTGTCGCTGCCATTAGGGAGTGAGCCAGCGGAAGGAGACCTCGTTCCCTCTCAATGATCCCTCTGTAATCCCGCCTTCCAAATAAATAAATCTTTTTCTTAAAAAAGTGGACTGAGACCCGAGTGTCCCGCTCCCACTGAGGCCTGGGCACGTTTCCAAGAGTAGAGGCAAAGCAGCAGCCCCCGGCCCTGGCCCACCCCCCACCAGGCACACCCTTACCAACCCTGTGTGCCCACCTGGGCCATGAACCAGACCCCCGTGCAGAGAGAACCAGGGAGGTGCTCTGTGTGGCGATGCCCCATCACTGCTCACTTGGGCTGCACACCTGCTCTCTACACACAGCTGAGGTGCCTCGTGGGCCTTCCCAGGCGCCCTCCACGGCCCAACGGCGCCCTGGGCCAGCACACCCAGCCTCTGGTCCAAGCTCGGAGCCCCTGGAGCTGACATGGGGAGGGGAAGAGGCCTGGCAGGCCCAGCCCTGATTTATGGAGTCGGGGCTTGCTGGTCCCACCGCCAGGCTCATTAATCAACCCCTCTCCCAGCTCGGCTCAGGCACCAGCCTCCAGGGACGTGCCAAGCCTCGCACACCCTGAGACAGGCAGAGGACAGAGACACGGAAAGGACAGCCAGCGGGCAATGCCCTGCGATCCCACTGCAGACGGCAGAGCCATATGTCCTGGAAGAGAGGACAAGGGGACATGCAGGAGCCCCGGGCATCAGCCTACCCCACCCCCACCCTGTCAGCCATGCCACAGAGCCCCCCGCAGCCAGCCCTGCCCACCCCGTCAGCCACGCCACAGAGCCCCCCGCAGCCAGCCCACCCCCACCCCATCAGCCTTGTGATGTGCGGTGGCCACTGAGGGCCAAGCCTTCTTCCAGGGCCACCCGTCGGTGGCGCCACCATCATGACACCTCCACCAACAATGCTGGAGGCCACAGTGGGGCAACCTAGACAAGGGTTCCTGCCCCCAGGCAACCCCTGGCTTGGTGCCAGGTCAGTAATGGCGGACAGCACCCACCTGCAACACCTTCAAGGCAAGAGAGCCACACGCCACATTGGGCGGTGAGGCCCCAAGCACCTGCCATCCCCCAGGACACATCAACAGGGAGCTGTACCAGAAATGGGGGAGCCAGGACTCCAACAAGCACTCACATGCGGGGTGCACAGGCCCCCGGCAGGAGCTTGACACAGCACCACAAGACCTCCCCGCAAGGACGCGTTTACAACCTACACTCCCGCCCAAACCATGCTCCCGCCTACCCATGCTCCCGGCCTGAACCGCCTGCAGGCCCTGACCCACGCTCCCGCCTGAACCCACGCTCCTGCCTGACCCATGCTCCCGCCTGACCCACGCTCCCGCCCAACCCACACTCCCACCTGAACCGCCTGCAGGCCCTGACCCACGCTCCCGCCCGACCCATGCTCCCGCCTGACCCACGCTCCCACCTGAACCGCCTGTAGGCCCTGACCCACACTCCCGCCTGAACCCACGCTCCCGCCTACCCACGCTCCCACCTGAATCGCCTGTAGGCCCTGACCCACGCTCCGGCCTGAACCCACGCTCCCACCCGACCCACGCTCCCGCCCGACCCACGCTCCCGCCTGAACCCATGCTCCCGCCTGAACCGCCTGCAGGCCCTGAACCCACGCTCCCGCCCGACCCACACTCCCACCTGAACCGCCTGCAGGCCCTGAACCCACGCGCCCACCTGACCCATGCTCCCGCCTGAACCGCCTGTAGGCCCTGACCCACACTCCCGCCTGAACCCACGCTCCCGCCTACCCACGCTCCCACCTGAATCGCCTGTAGGCCCTGACCCACGCTCCGGCCTGAACCCACGCTCCCACCCGACCCACGCTCCCGCCCGACCCACGCTCCCGCCTGAACCCATGCTCCCGCCTGAACCGCCTGCAGGCCCTGAACCCACGCTCCCGCCCGACCCACACTCCCACCTGAACCGCCTGCAGGCCCTGAACCCACGCGCCCACCTGACCCATGCTCCCGCCTGAACCCACGCTCCCACCTGAACCGCCTGCAGGCCCTGACCCAGCCTGCAGCCTCAGTGGCCACCCCAGCACCCTCAGGGCGACCCATGCCATGCACACTGCGAGGACAGTGCACGGAGCTGCGGACACATGCACCTCCCTTGGCTTCGCTCCTGTCCCTGAATGCAGAGGACACCTGGAGCCCCTGCGGCCAGTTGCGGTGCTGAGGAGAGCAGATCAGAGGAAGGGAGTACCTGGTCAAACCAGAGGAAAATAGAGCCCTGAGGCAGGGCTAGGGAAGGGTGAGCAACTGTTAGGAAGTTTCTGCCCTCGAGGGAACGGATCAGGGTCCCTGCACGTACCGGGTGAACGGCCAGGCCTGGCCGGCAGGGGCACAGGGAGAGACTGCCGGCCAGGCTCCAGGCCCCTCCTGCTCCCCGCAGCAGCTTCCGGCTCACCACAAGCTCGCTTTTGTGATCTCTCTGAATTTTCATCTCTCTCCACGGACTCGGGACAGTAGCAACCCAACCGGGACATGACAAGATCCTCTGTGGGCAATCAAGGCAGGGTGGGCGGCTCAGGGACCCCAGGAACCCCTGCGGCCGAGGGGCCCTCTGCAACGCCGCATGGGAGGACGGCACCGCCCCCCACAGGCCAGGAGCAACCCCACGCCTCCTGGGAGGTCCATGGGCCCACCTGGGGCTGAGACAAACCTCTCTCCCCACCCTCGCCCACGTCAGAGGGCAGTATGCTTGATCTGAAGGTAAAAACACCCGTGGATTCCGGCATCATGGAGATGCCACGTGCACTCAGCCAGTTCCCCAGTCACTGGGAGCCGTGCTGAACTCACAGCACCCATGGGAGGGGATGCGGAGACACGGGTCCCAAAATGGAGCCACTACGCATGAAGCGTGAGGGGTGGGTAGGGACGCAGGGGGCTGGGATTCCGGGGCATCCTGGCAGCCCACCAGGAGCAGGGTCCCCTTGGATAACTGGAGGCAGAAGCTGGAATGTTCGCCAGGAGCAGGTGCCAGCTCTGCACGCTTCTTGGCAGGGTGCTGAAGGACAGTCCCCCCAGTGGACGGCCATGCTGGCCCGGACAGGTGTCTTCACTGGAAACCAGACAGTACACTCAGGAAACAGCCCGGGTGGGGGTAGGCAGGCAGCCGGACCCTCCCTCCCTACACAGCACACAGCCCTGACTCTGGCACAGAGCTGGGGGCTCTGCTGCAGCCGGCCCCCAGCAAAGATGGCAGGACACCCCAGGGGCACCCTTCTCTAGAAGGTGAAAAGGCTTCCCCCAGCCCCCAGCGCCAAGAGACGAGGTTTTCTGGAATCTTCTGTGGCCTGGATATCAATAGGCTCCCCCACAGGCTGTGTCACCAGTGGGCACAAGCCCATGTGGCAAGGGGTCCCAGGAAGCTCAGCTGCAGTGCCACGGATGACAATCCCAGGGTCTTCTGTTACAGGGTGCAGCCAGTGAGACAGCCAGCACCCACTGACAGTGGGCAAATGGAATGCAGCTGTGTCCCCTGCCCTCTGTCCTGAAGGTGGGGCCTAACAGCAGTGGAATGTTAATTCCATCCTCAGCCACTCCCCCCCACACCTGCGACTCAGCTATCAACTGAGGGGACGGTATTGCATTGTTGTGTAGCCACGCCCCTCACAAGCCCCTTTAAAAGGCCCGTGAAGCAGGGGCTTGCTCTCTTTCTGGTCAGGTGCTTCTGTTACTCTGGCACCTCGGCTATTGGCTGACCAGGACAGGTGATCCCCTGAGCATGGTCCCCGTGTACTGCTTAGATGGGACAATGGATATAGTCATGCTGTTTTTGGTTTGTGCGCTATCAGGAGTTCCAGGAGAGGGAGGCCTGGCAGTGATGGAGTGTGGGCAGAGAAGCCAGGGAAAGGTGCCTGTCTGCAGCTTTGGAAGTGTGTCCAGGTTGTTCGTTGCATGTCTCTTAGGATAACTTATATTGTTGGGGAAGCTGGGACATCGGTCTTCAGCTTAACGGACAGACTTCAGGGTAAGCACCGTTTGTTCCTCTTGGGGTTATGAGTGGTTGGATTATGATTAGTTGGACTGCCGTATGGACCTGTGATTTGCTATTTCTAGCGTGCTCTGTTGTCACCAATCTTGGTTAATAAAGACTCCTTAATAAACCTTAGACAGGTCTGTGTGTTCTCACTCACACCCTGTAACACTCCCAGACCTGCTCGGCAAGAATCCCTGGGACCCTGCATTTGCCGGCAGACCCCTTCCCTGTCCTTCCCTAACCAGGGGCTGTGCGGGCCAGCAGGGCTGCGGACACCCGGTGTGGGGAAGGAGCGGCTCCATAGCCAGAAGCCACTGCAGGAACCCAGTGGCCAGGCTAGCCCGTCCACTGGACACCAGCGAGAGACCCGACCCGCTCTGGGCTCCCACGGGCTCCCCCACCAAAGAGTTGGGGAGGGGCCTCGCCCCTTCCTAAGCTCCCTTCGAGGGGTCCCCAGCCCCTCAGGAGGATCGCAGAATGCAAAACACAGCCCCTCAGCACAGGCCCATGCTGACACAAGCACTTCTCAAAGCCCGGCAGGAAGCAGGTGCAGGCAGCATGCGGGTGCTGAGCACAGTCCCCCCTCCCCGGCTGGGTTTCCCCGGAGACCCGCCAGGGCTGGGCCGCACAGATAAGAGGAATGAAGGAGCAGACATGAGCACTGCACAGCAACCATGACTCACGTGGGACAAAACCCAGGCTCGCAAGGGAGGGCGGCAGACGAACAAAGGTGGGCGCTGCTCCAGCCCACAGCAAACCAAGTCCCAGGAGAGCGGGGGTCTCCACGCAAGGTGGGCAGGGGGAGCTGTGCAGCCCCGCTGCAGTGGTGACAGCCTCAGCACCACCCCGGCTGAGGGTACCTTCAAGTGCCAGACACCAGGCTGGGGACAGGGTCCTGGCTCCGGCCGGTCACTCCACTGTGGTGCAGCCCCTCCCCAGATAGGGACACACCTACACGGGTTCCATGACCACACACAAGCAGACACGGCCCCACGCAGGCCTGGGAGCAGCCCTGACCGCCGA
Source organism: Ochotona princeps (assembly GCF_030435755.1). Classification (NCBI taxonomy): domain Eukaryota; kingdom Metazoa; phylum Chordata; class Mammalia; order Lagomorpha; family Ochotonidae; genus Ochotona; species Ochotona princeps. Next base: position 1,225,499 of record NC_080845.1, on the reverse strand, counting down.
GCGGGCCAGCCCCCAGTCTCGGCAGCCCTGAGCACAGCCAGATGGGCCATGGACAGCTCCTGGGCAGCAAGCGGCAGGCAGTCACAGCCACGGGGTCGGCCGCGTCCACAGGAACGACTCTCCAGGGGCAGGAGGGCGCACTGAGGCGGTCTGCAGACCCGAGAGCCAGGAGCCCACCCCTGCAAATCCGAGCACTCACGCTCCCTTCTCTTTTTTGGCCAAAAAGCATGTCCGCGAGAGAACTTTCACTCTGAGGACGCTGCTAAGACACGAAGCGCCACGGCACCATTGGCCTCATGGAGTCGCTGTCCCGAGGCCCAGTCGCCCAGTGCCCCTGCGGCTCGCTCTGCAGCCCCCGTCAGCTGAGGGGGCACTGAAGCACACAGCAGGGAGCGGAGTGGCCGAAGGACTGGCGTGGCCCCATCGGACACCCATCTGTGCCTCTGTCCCAAGCATACAACCAGGGAGATCCCAGGAAGCAGCCGGGGGATGGAGGAGGCTGCACCTGTGGCCTCTGGATTGCCCACTAAAGGGTAAAGCTACGACTATATGCTGTTCTAGAACCTTCTAGGGGCTGACAGGGGGCACCCCTTCACCCACGTTCTCACAGTAACCCAGTGAAGACGGCCCGGGGGGGGAAGGGCCTGCCCAATGCCATGTCCACCCTTTGCTCCCCGATGGAGGGCCTCCCCGGACCCCGGCTTGGGACAGCAGCAGCTGTCCAGTCTCCCTGCCCATCGGGGGGTTCCGTTCAGCAAGCCAGAGCTCCAGGACATGGGATTTTTCCAGCACATTCCTGTGTCTTGGGCGGGAGCCAGGGCGCTCAGCCATTTTTGCCACCAGCTAAAATATTTCAGGCCCCAGTCACAGCAGATTGTAAGGCGGAAGCTGCACACGGCCTGGGGCAGGAGGGCGCGGTTGGCCTCAGGAAGCCAACAAACAGCCCAGCCTGGGCATCCCTGGGGTAGCAGGAGATGGACGTCCTGCCCCCACCCCAACCCTGGCACAGGCTGTCAGCACCTGCCGATGGGCGCCGGCTGAGTCCTGAGCTAGGGCACTGAGGGCTCCCTCCTGCGGGCCCTGGTCTCAACAGTCCGTGGTCCAGCTGCAGCAGCCACAGGGCCTACACCGTCAGAGGCAGGGCCCAGCCCCATCTCCCCTTTCCCCTTCCCAAGCTGGACGCCCCAGGGCCGGGAGGCCCAGCCCAGGCTCTGCCACCAGCCCTTAGCAGCCACAACGTCCAGTCCCTGCAGCTACAAGATCGGGGACAACTACTGAATGGCAGAGTGCCCCCTCCCTAGCCACCCCAGGCACCGTGCCTGCTGTAGTGCTCTGGGGCAGTCCAGGACAGCTTCCCAGGGGCGGTTCCAGGCCCCCGGGGCTTTCCACAAGAGGACCCTGCCCAGCGGGCAGAGGTGCCAGGGTCCTCCACAGCTGCCAGCCCAATCTGCAGGCGTACGTGGCCACCCAGAAACCACCATCCCAAGTCCCTAGCAGACCCTTTCGGAATCAGGCCCTGCCCACCTAGGGAACCCCTTCCCCACCCAGGACAAAGGAGCCTTGGGTTGGGGTGCTGCCTGCCACCCCTCAATCTGTGTCTGTTGCACTGGTATCCCTCAAGGTCACAGGGTCCATGGCGTCCACAGGTCCCCAAGCCCCGGCAATTCTGACTCTTAACTCAGGGCTTAGTGCATCAGGCAGCCTCCGTGGCCCCCACATGGGGCTCAGAGACCCGGCAAGGACCAGGAACTCTGACTCATGTGTCTCTAATTAAAAACCAAGTAAGCTAATGCCTGCACAAGGGCTACCGGCAAGCCTGTGTGGGCTATGAGAAGAGGAGGGATGCCAGTCGGTCAGGGACAAAGCAGACACACACCACGCACCACACACCAGACAAGCAGAGGACACTGCCCCGCAGCCTCTGCCACTCACACCAGAAGTGGGGCCCAGCCGCAGCTCACCCCGCACCTGCCCGCGAGCGGCAGGAGCGCCAGGAGCGCCAGGAGCGCCATGGACTGCTCCTGAGCAGGCAGGTGGCCACACAGACAAGCAGAGGACACTGCCCCGCAGCCTCTGCCACTCACACCAGAAGTGGGGCCCAGCCGCAGCTCACCCCGCACCTGCCCGCGAGCGGCAGGAGCGCCAGGAGCGCCAGGAGCGCCATGGACTGCTCCTGAGCAGGCAGGTGGCCACACAGACCACTGAATGCCACATCCCGGTTGCTCCAGACCGCACCGTGCTCAGGCCCTGGCCAAGGAGAAACCAAGGACACACAGCAGGCCCCAGGAAGCCCGCCCGTGTCTGGGGACTGCACAGGAACAGGCTCTGGCGCCCGCATGGTACAAGCCGAGGGGCCAGCACATTCCTCCAGGAGACCCAGCCTGCACTCCCACGCCCGGCAAGCCTCTTCCAGGAATCGACTTCACTTCCCCGCTGCATGAGACTGCGTCACCCAGGATGGCCCCCCAAGGTCAGCCCCCCTTGGGCGACTCAGTGACAGGGCCACAAGGATGCCTGAGGCCTCAGGGAACACAGGAAGTGACCACAGGGACTGGCGGGAGGGCTGCTGGCTGCTGGCCTGCCTGCTGACCTGTGTGTTCCCAGCATGGGGGTTCAGGACAAGGCACAATCTGTTGGGGTCCCTCGCCACGGCACACCACAGCACATCTCAGACGCGCAGGGCTGGGGTGCCCACCTGCTCCTGGCTGGGCTGGGGGCAGGCTCTGCTCTGGCCCTGCCACAACTGTGACCTAACCCTGTCTGGACCTCACACCCTGGAAGGGGCTTGCTATGGTCCTGGGGGTCCCCACAGACCCAGGTATTAAAAGCTTATGCCCCCAAAGTCTCATGTCTGGGAATGGCAAATGACTGACCGATAGGTTAAGGGCGGGAGTGATGCCAGGGAGAGGCCTTGGGGAGGGTCTGCATGGGACTAGGGGTTCAGGGCCCCAAGATGGGTGCTTGGTGGCTTTCTCGGGAGAGATCACACAAGCACACACGTCCTGCTCCTGACAGATGACCGTGTGCCCAGCGTCACCCCACAAACCTCCCTCCGATCCCCCCAGCACTGCCCCTCTCAGCCGCTCTGGGACTGCGACGTGGAACACAGCCGCAGCCTTCCCAAGAGGCCCGTCTCAGGCATGCAGCTGCAGGACTCAGGTCCCGGCAGCCACAACGCACACTGGGGACCAAGGGCCCGGCCAGGGCAGCACCGGGGAGGGTGCAGCGGAGAGAGCCGGGCTCACCTGGGCACACTGAGGTGGGCACCCGGCTGGCCTGGCCACAGCGGGGAGAGCCTGGGGCAGCGGCACACAGCGACCGAAGCCCCAGTGCATCATGCAGACTGAGTCGGGATCTCCCCAGCAGGTCCAGTCAGCTCAGCCAGGCCAAGGAGCCCGCGCAAAGACACGCCACAGCACGGACCGCGAGGGAAGCACCGCCAGGAAACAAGGAGACGCAGCCGGCGCTCCAGAGGGAGGCGGCTCATCAACACACAGACACTTGTGAGGGCACACGTACACCACACACGTGCTGTGCTCAGCACACACACACACCACACACACACACACCACACACCAATGCTCACACACAGGAACCGACACAGGCAGGCGAGGGCACAAAGGAGCTGGATGGGCCGGGCACTGCTGGCCGGCAGAACCTGCCTTGCTGCGCAGGACCCCCCGTGAGTTCAGGAGGAGAGTTCAAGTGAGATCCGGCCATTCAACACCTGCCCGCCAGGACCCAGCCTGCCAAGGCGGCCCAGCCTCACCCAACGCCACAGCTACCCCTGGGGGCCTGGGCACCGGTGACCAAGCCAAGGTGCTCATGGTGAGAGGGGCAGCGGTGGCCCTGTGCATGGACAGTGGGATCCACCCCACCATAAGGGGCTGCAGGCTTCCATAGCCCTGAGACCTACAAGTGGGGGGCGCTGGGGCCCAACGCAGAGGGGTTGTTCAACTAAAAGCCACCTAGTACCTGCGTACCAACATCCAATGCAGCCCAACCGGCAGGACACTGGAGGCACGATGCAGGCTGCTGCTTATCACATTGAAAAAAGCAATACTGAAGCTTAGGGGCCAGACTGCCACACGGTGTTGGCTCCAGTCCTGGCTGCTCCACTTGCGACCCAGTTCCCGGCTAAGGCACCTGGGAAAGAGCACACAAGGGTGGTCCAAGGGGCTCTACGTCCATGCAGGAGACCTGGAAGAAGCTCCCAGCTCCAGCAGGGCCAGCTCTGGACTGGCTGCGGCCACTTCAGGGAACAAACCAGCATCATCTCTCTCTGACTCCGCCTCTCTGGAACTGTCTTCCCAGTAAATAAACTAATCTGTTTGAAAGGCAGAGTCCTGCAGAGAGCTCAGGGCGGGGCAGATGCCCCCATAGTCACAGTTTAGGTCGGGGCAGACGCCCCCGCGGCCACGGCTCAGGTCGGGGCAGACGCCCCCGCGGCCACGGTTCAGGTCGGGGTAGACGCCCCCGCGGCCACAGCTCAGGTCGGGGTAGATGCCCCCGTGGCCGCAGGTGAAGGAGACCCACGTGGCCCGGAGCTGCCTCCTGCAACAGGGGAGCAGGGGCTCAGTGCAGCCCAGGAACCTCTACCACCAGTGGATCCAAAAACAACCCCAGGTCCGCCGTTGCCATGGAGCCTGAGCAGCACAGGTCGCTAGCCTCAGCCTGGGCAGGGCCCGGGCACAGGGTGGGAGGGGCTCAGCTCTGGGTGCCCAGGAGGCCGCTCAACGGAATTGGCAAGCGAGACCCGGCACTCCCCCAGACCGCACCGGCAGACAAGCTGCAACCCGAAGTTCCCCAGCTGGGCACAAAGTTTTCTTTCTTTCTTTAAATTTTTATTGCAAAGTCAGATACACAGAGAGGAGAGACAGAGAGGAAGATCTTTCGCCCAATGATTCATTCCCCAGGTGACCACAACGGCCGGTGCTGCGCCGACCTGAAGCCAGGAGTCAGGAACTTCCTCCAGGTCTCCCACGTGGGTGCAGGGTCCCAAGACATTGGGCCATCCTTGACTGCCTTCCCAGGCCACAAGCAGGGAGCTGGATGGGAAGTGGAGCTGCCAGGATTAGAACCGGCACTGATATGAATCCCGGTGCATGCAAGGTGAGCACTTTAGCTGCTAGGCCACCGCACTGAGCCCCGGCACAATATTTTCACAAACAAGGAGCAGGCGCGGGCGCTCACCAGGGGCACAGCCCCGTAGCTCCCTTCCGGGTCTCCTGCTTCCCCTGCTGGGGTGCCTGGGTGGGGGCCAGCAGAGGCGCACAGGCCACGCAGCTCCACCTCAAGAGAGAATTCGGGTTGGGCCCTGGAGGGAGCGTGGAGCCTCCTACCAAAGGCAGTTCAGCCCTTCCCCCTGGTCAGGAGCCCTGCGCTCACACACAGCCCGCCCTGCCTCGGGACGCAGAGGTGGCTGCAAGCAATGAACCCCAGAGCGAGCCGAGGCCGGGCCGAAGTGGACAGGACCGGCCAGGGTGCACAGCACCCAGAGGGCCAGCCTCGCTGAACCGGGCTGAGCCTGAACCTAAGCGCAGAGCAAGGCGGCCCGGAGTCCCACCCAGAGAATCTTCTAGGGGGCAGGCCCCAGAAGGGACACAGAAACCACCTCGGGCCTGGAGGGCTTAGGAATTCTTCCCAATGCCCCTTGACTTTGCCAAGTCATCCCACCAAGGAAACAATAGCAAAAATGGCTCCCCTGTCACTGCTGCCTGCTGGCCCCAAGGGCCACTTGTGGCGGGGCCCCTGGGCGGCTGGGCAGCCTGTCCTCGCTCGAGAGGACGCTGACCTTCACTGGGTGCTGCAGGGCAAGCCGCCATCGGAGCAGTGGTTCCCAGCTCCCAGTTAGGGTGCCAGAGGAGGACCCGACACTCTTGTGAGACCGGATGCAGCTCCCAGCCCAACCCCTGCCACCGCCACCATTCAGGGAGTGAGCCAGATGGAAGGTCTTTGCTGTCAGGTCCAAATGCTGTGGCCATTTGGGGAGTGAGCCAGAGGACAAGAGAGTTCTCTGTAACTCTGCCTTTCAAATAAAAATTAATCTTTTTAAGTATAAGGCTCAAGGACAGCCACCTGGCCTGAAGGTGCTGCCCAGATGTCAAGGCCAGAGGCTCTGCCCAGCTGTGTCTGGGGCCTAGCAGGGCCGGGGGAAACCAGGAGGGACAGGCAGGGCTGGGGACTGAGAACTCCCAGGGTGCCAGTCCTCCACGAGCCTCCACGTCCCGTTCTGCACCACCGGGCCGTGAGGTCCCAGGGAGCAGGGAGGATGTGGGAGCCATGGTGATGTGCGGGGCCGGGCCATCCCAACCATCCTCACCCGCAGCCCCCAGGGGCACAGCCTGGGCAGGGAGCTGTGCCAGAGCCCTCCCTCCCACGCTCCAGCCATCCCCCACGCCCTGGCAGGCAGCCCCAGCAGGGACAGCCTGGGCCGGCCATCCCGAGCCTGCCCCCCTGGGGGGGCGGCTGTGCCACCGACAGACCACCCAGGGAGACACAGAGAGAGGCCCCCGGTGCCCTCAGGGAGGGGCAGCCTGGTGAGCCCCACTGGCTCTCCTCGGCCCTTGGCATGGCCACTCGGGCAGCACAGGAGTTGAAACCCCTGATCCTTAACTTAACCCTTCGGAAAAATACCAGCGAAGGCAGCGAGACGGCAAAGCTCCGGGAAGGGCTTTGCACAGCCACAAAGCGAGCCAACGGCAGGAAGAAGGCTGCAGCAGAAAGGCCGGGCCCTACAGGCTCATTTTCACAGCCACCAGCACGGCCGGCACACCCTTCGGGCCCTGCGGTCCCATCCAACCCTACAGAGCACCCCATTCAGACAAGCACAGATGGCGACATCCTCCCGGACGGGACACCTGGGCCCCCACCTGCACGGCACACCTGGGGACTCCGCCTGAGCCACAGCCTGCCTCCCTGGCCACACACAGAAGCGGGCGGCCAGAGCTCAGCATCCTCCGCCAGCTCCTCCCCTGCTCTGGACGGTACCCCTCTCCCTCGCAGTGGGCAGGGGCCCGAAGGCCGAGACTGGCAAGCACCCAGCCAGAGCGGCCAGCAGGCGAGCCCAGGCCATCAGTGGGACTCAAGACAGTGGGGCTGGGTACAGCGCCCAAGCCTGTGCCAGCTCGGGACAACACGGCACACAGGTCACAGAAGGATGATACAGGGAAGGAAGGAGACGGGCAACGGTGGCAGGTGGGGCCAGCTCGCACCATGCCCTTCCGGGGAGGTGACACGCCCCCCCACAGCCCTGGAGGCCAAGAACAGGCACAGCCACAGGAGACCCTGTGCGGTAGCCCTGGAGCCAACCAAGCTGCTGTGCAGGACACCCAGGCACACGGCAGGTGTTGGGTGGGATGGTATATGATCAGGCCACAGGAAGGTGCCCCTCAGAGGGCCACCTCTGGGGGGCTCAGCCCCTCCTGATCCAACCCCGCACAGGTCAGAAGAGGTTCGCGTGTCACGGTGTGGCAGAGACAACGCCACTACATGCCCTCAGCCACCCTGGGAGCAGGTGCCAGCACCAGCCACCTCCCACTGTAAGGCGGCAAGTCCTGGGCAACAGGCGACCAGAGACCCCCTGCCTGGAAGGCAGTGTCAGCACAGCCCACACGGCTGCCCCTCTGCCAGCAGGCTCTTGGCAGAGAGGGAAGGGTGTCTGCTGCCCCCCACACACATATCCCGACCTGGCTGTGGCCCCCCCGAATTCGTGCGTCATCCCCAAGGATGCAGAACCCCACCACCACCCTGGCTCTACTCATGTCAGGCCAGGCTGTGCCCCCACCCGGCTCAGCTCCATGTCAAGCTGCCCACCTGCCACCTCCCTGGCACAGCTGCGTGGCAGGCTCTGCCCCCGTCCATACGTCCTGCTCACCTTTCCAAAGTCGCGGACATCGAAGAGGTCGAAGGGGTCGAAGAGCTCACTGTTCCTCAGTCCGAACTTGTCATGGCACACTTTGAGGAAGGTGCGAATGTTCTTCAGGCACAGGAACTGCGGGTGAGAGCGGGCAGCGTCAGTACCAGGCGGAGCGGGCAGCATAGTATTGGCCAACAACAGCCACCACGGCTCAGGGGCTCGGAGGACTTCCCCCCAGGCTAAGGATGCTGTTGGGGAGTAGGGGACCATCCCACGGCTTTGACACAGCCCTGCCCTTCCCTCAGCCCACAGCCCTTTGGGGCTCCCTCGGCCACTGCTCCCAGCCGGGCTGTCAGCACACACGGCGGACACTGCCTCGCTGGCTGTGCCGCTGCTCCCCCACCACCACATCCCCACTTTTCTGACTCAGGGCCAACCATGAGTCCACTTTCCCTGTCTCTCACCACCCTCATATGGTATCCTAAAGAACCTTCTAGAACGAGGGCTGTGGCTCTCCCATGGGCTGGCCAACAGGGAAGCCACTAGACATGTGTGCTCACTCGGCCACGGAAATGTGGCTGGTCCACCTGGAACAGTGGGATTGTCATTTTCCTGCTACAGGAAGATCCAAAATACATCCTTTTCTACAGTTTTATGTATTTGACGGTCATGGAGTTACTGAGAAGAGAGGAGTGAGACCCTCCCACTGGCTGGCTCACCCCCCAGAGCCAGGAGCCAGGAGTCAGGAGCTTCCTCCGGCTCTCCCACACCGAGTGGCTAGAGCCCCAGCCCTGGGCCATCCCCCACCGCTTAGCCCAGGCATCAGCAGGGAGCGGGGCCAGAAGGGGAGCGGCCAGGACACGAGTCGGTGCCTCAACACAGGCCCCTCAAAACGTCTGATTTGGGTGTGCGGTGCCATGACATTCCTGAAGGCTCTGTCCACAAAGACCACTTATGCCAGGTGACCAGGATGACCGTGGAGTCAGGAAGCGGAAACAGGGGTGCCGGAGGCTGGCTGGCAGGGGGTGAGGAGACAGCATTTTCAGGGGCGACAGAGGCTCAGTTCAAGGAGATGGAGGGGTCTCGGGCGTAACGTGGCCCAACGTGCCTGTGTGCCTCCTGGCACTCAACAGAGCTGAAACGGCAACTTTTATCTTCTGTGTATGTTGTCACAGTAGAAAGGAGAGAGGGCGGTACACACACAGATCCCCAGACAGGGGAGGTGCGGAGGGCCACCGGGGATGGCCAGCAGCCGCAGCAGGGGCAGGGAGACCAACCCCCGACCCTGCCCCAAGTCTCCACTGCCAGAAGCCACCAAGCCGGCAACCCCGCCCAGGCACCTGGGGACCCCTCCGGCCCACCCCACCCTCGCCCGCTGTGCCCGCACCTCCTCCTCAGCAGCATCCACTTATTTTAATACCGCTTGGCCTCCCGTTTTAGAGCTAATTACACAGGCCCTTCCCAGTAACCACAGCCGGCCAGAACCAGGCTTCCTCTCGGGCCCCGCCCCACCCCCAGGCACTCCCTCAGACACAAGCCAGTGCCCTTGCAGACTTCAGGGCCAGGGGAAGACAAAGAGAGGTCACAGAGCAGACCACTTACCACCCCCCGCCCAGGTTGTCCTGAGCTCAGCCCACCATCCCCCAGCTGCAGGTCCCCCAGAACCCAAGGCACAGTGGAGGGCCTGGCACCCAGCTGGAAGGCAGAACCAGGCCGGGCCCCCGTCTGCCCTAGGAAAGAGGGCTGTGCGCAGGTGGGGACCCCTGTGCTATCCCCCTGGGACTGTGCAACCAAACCCCTTCATCTCTAAGCAGTCCAGCTCGGGCTACACAGCGCCCCCCTACGCCTGCCACCCCAGTACCACCACGACCCGTGAGAGTGGAGCCGGGGCTGGAGGGATGAGGGGGCAGAACCTCCCCAAACTGCCTAAGAACTGGAGCTTCATCGGGGCTTCCCACGTGGGTGCAGGGCCCCAGGCACCTGGGCTGTCCTCGGCTGCTTCCCCTGGCCACAGGCAGGGAGCTGGATGGGAAGCAGGGCAGCCGGGACTCAAACCAGTGCCACACCAGCCCCCCAGACCCTCAGCTCCTGCTGCTGGGGTCCCCTGGCCCAGCGCAGCCCTAAGGTACTGACCAATCACAGCCTCTGAGATTGGCCCATGGGAGGCCAGCACGTCCCTGGCCGTCAGGGACAGGTGCCATTCTCCTCCCACTGGCCTGACTGCCCGCAGGGCCCCCCAATGAGCAGCTGGTGCTTCCTGGGGCTGGTTCCCCAGGAGCGAGCCCAGCCGAGCCCCCCAGTCAGGGTCTGTCCCCACAACACCGGGCACGAGAGTGGACAGCAGGGCCCCCTCCCAGCCATGTTTGTTTAGGGCACTCACAAGGGATGCCCCACCTGCTGAACCCCCAGCCCCACAGCAGGGGCTCCGCCCCTGGGCAGCAAACAGGCTCATAAGCTGCATCCCCAGTCTAATCAAGCAGAAAATGGAATTAGCAGGTCCCAGGCCTCGCCCATGCCCAGCCTCCCACCTGCCCAGCTCAACTGGACGACACACCCCCTCAGGGAGGGGGCGGACAGGTGGGAGGACAGAGCAGGCCTGAAAGCCAGGACCCCATGTGACCTGCCAGGGAGGAGGGGTAGATGCCAGGGGGCGCAGGACCATGCCCAGGGCCCCCCACAATGTCCCCCAGTCTCTTGGGGCCTTTGATGTCTCTCACTACAGCAGGACACAATGCAGAGACAGCCCGGCCCCCCACAGGACACCTGCAGCCCAGCCAGCGTGACCACCACAGGGGCTGCCCTGAGCACCCCCTGGAACACCCAGCACCCCCGTGCCCCCCTCCAGAGCAGCCAGACCCCAACACTCCCACCACAGCACCTGACACGCCTGTGCCATGGCAACCTAACCCACATGTGGCAACTGTCACAGCGCCGTTTCACAGCCTAACCTGTGTGGGGTACCCAGCATCAAAGCGCCCTGGCCAGCAGGTGACCACCTCAGGGCCCTCAGTGCCACCTCGCAGGCTGGTGCAAAAGGCCGCAGTGGCACCACCCGGCCACGGTAGCCCTGGCCTGGCCACGGTCGGCCATCACATCCTCCAGTACCTCGCTCTTCCAGTCCACAGAGTGGCCCAAGAGAACACTGCCCTTGGCCATTCACGAGGCCCAGCACCAGGGCCAGCTCTCGGGGAGGCCAGCTGTTCCCAAGACCAGAAGCCCCGATGAGCTGGACGGGGGCTGGTGCTGGGCCTGGGCCGCCTCAGCAGATCCAGGAGATAGCAACTCCCCAGGGCACCTGGGCACGCCGAGCTTTCCTGGACATCAACAGGTGCCACCCAGACCGCCTGGCAGTGATCTATGGTGGCAACTGACCCCATGCCGCCTCTGCGCCCGAAAGGAGGAGTGCCGACTCCCCATCGCAAGTGCCGGCTGGCAGCTGAGGAGTCTTTGATCAATAAACAACAGGAAATGAATTAATTTCTTGCCTCATTTCTACAGCAGTCCTCCTAAAACCCTTTTAAACGGTCTCATTACTGCCTCACAGACGCGGCCTGCCAAAGGGACCACACGGATCCCATGGCAGGGATGCCCACCTGACCACCTGCTCCCTCTGGGTGCCCGACACCATGGACAGCATGGACATGGTCCACAGAAGACTGAGCAGCAGCTGGGGACAGGCGTCTGGCACCATGGCTAAGGTGCTGCGCAGGACGCCCACAGCCAAGCGCCTGGGTTCGAATCCCAGCTCTGCTCCCAGCACCAGCTCCCTGCTGAGGGATACCCAGAGAGGCGGCAACACTCGGGTGCCACTGCCCCAGGAGACCTGCATGGCATTCCAGGCCCAGCTGTGGCCTGGCCCAGCCCTGCGTGGCTGTGGCAGGCGTCGGGAGAATGAATCAGCCAGCCAGCCCGCCGGCGCTCTCTCAAAAACAAAACCACAACGGGCCACAGGCTGATCCTCCACCAGCATCTCATATGGGTGCACCTCCACTCTGCACTGCTCCCTGCCTGTGACCTGGGAAAGCAGCAGAGGACGGCCCAAGGCCTTGGGACCCTGCACCTGCCTGGAAGACCAGGAGCAGCTCCTGGCTCCTGGCTCTGGACTGGCCCAGCTCTGGCTGTTGCAGCCATTTAGGGAGTGAATGCAGCAGATGGAAGATCTCTCTCTCTCTCTCTTTCCCTGTAACTCTTTCAAGTAAAACAAATCAATTTTAAAATAAAAGCAAAAATGCAACATCACACTGGTCCCACACAGCCTCTGCTGCGGTCAACTCTCTCCAATGGCTCTTCTATAGGTGGGGTCCGCCCACACATCCAGGCAGCAAGGAGAGCGTCCCGCGGCAGCCCCAGAACCACTGGTGGGGCAGCGGGGCGGAGGGTGGGAGGTGGTCACACCCTCTGGGAAGGCCGTTGGGAGAAGACTGACCCACCATCCCTCCCTCTGACTTCGTCTTAGCAAGAGAGAAAAGGGCCTCTCCCCTGCAGATCCCAGGACACGGGCCACCACACCCAGACAGTACTGAGAGCTGGGCAGGAGCCACCCCAGAGAGCAGAAGGGATTGGCCGGTGGTCTGGAAGCAGAGGTGGACTTGACAAATATCACCAGAGCCAAGACGCCCCCCCCAGGCAGCGCAGGCAGGGCAACCCCAGGTCTCCTAGAAAAGACGGGGGCCAGGGGTCTGCAGCTCCAAGTCCCCCACACTCACAGACCAGGCCCCTCTGCTTCTCCTGGGGCCCACTCTCACGAGCTCTCTGCCAGGGACCTCAAGCTCGCGGTAGGCACAGTCAGACCCAGTGAGAATGAAGCCCCAGGGTCACCCGCCCACAGCCAGGGTCGCTCTGTATCACAGACCCTGGACCACAGGGGAGCATCACACACAGGTGGCCGGGAAGACCAGGGGCACTGGTCCAGGCTGTGCCAAGCTGCAAGCTGACTCCAGGACACAGCCCTACCAGGAACAGCCACCGACCAGGGCCATCCTGGGACAGTGCCCTCTGGAGGTGAGCAGCCCGGGGGGCGCGGGGAGGGGAGGGACTTGGTTCTCAACTCTGCAATCAGCCGACACAGCCGACACTGTACAGGCACTGGCCATATGCCAAGCCCACAGCCTCCTCCCAGTATCTGGATAGGGACTGCCTGGCAGCAGGTTCACCCAGCAGGGGCAGGGGAGAAGCAAACAGAGAGCCAGAGGTACCAAGACTTCATGTTCAGGGTCAAAGTCAGCGGGAACTTGTGTGTCTGGCATCTCTGCACAGCGGTGTTCCCTGACAAGCCACAGACACGCCGAGGCGGGGGTGATTTCCAATCCCACTCGCCAGTGGCTGGGTCTGCAAGCAGGCAGGGCTCAAAGACAAGCCTCCCCCAGTGCTCACTAGGTCCCCGGCCCTCCTCTCCCTGCTGTGGTCTGGCAGCCGGACTGTGGACCACGCCTGCTGCCCTCAAGCCGACTGAGGAATCGCCCACTCTCCACGGCTTCATCTTCTCCCCCTCTTCTGGCAGGGCGGCCCCGAGCCTCCACTGGCTTTTTGCCACTCCTCCCAGCGCCCCTTCCATCCTGTGAGGGGGACACCCCCACCATCCACTGCCCCAGGCAGCAGTCTCCCACTGCCCGGTGGGAGCGTGGGCAAACGCAGCCGGAGCCCTCCAGGCTGAAGCAGGGCTCCGGCTATTATCCCTTCCTGCCGAGCAGAAAACACTGAAGGAAAGCTGTAATTGTAGCACCAGGGAGCTTCCCGAGCAGCGAGGGCAAAAACACGCGAACCCTGCACTCCCACCAGAGGCAAGACAGCCTTGCTGGGGACACGGCTGACACAGGTGGCAGGAGCCTGCCACGCCCACACAAAGCCCCCAAATTCGTCCCAGGCCAAATGCCAGAAGGGTGGGAGCGGGCACACAGGGAAGCCAAGGCAGAAGGCACAGGCTCCCAGGGACGCCCCCAAGGTCACCCCCAATATCCCAATTAGACGTAGTTCAGTCACACCCACGGCAGGCCCCAGCAGACTCCCACAGGGCACAAACCCCATCCAGCAGCCTCCCTACCTCCCCCCAGCACCCATAGGCCCTATGAGCCCCAGAGCAAGGAGCCGGAATAGCTGACCCAACCCACTGCCCAGCCTGTACAAAGGGACACCCCCCAATCCCTGCCACCTGGTAAAGTCAGTAACTTTACCAGCCCTGCACGGGCTGCCCGTCTCCCCACCCCTGCACAGGCCACTCGTCTCCCCAGCCCTGCACAGGCCGCTTGTCTCCCCAGCCCTGGACTTGGGCCTGTGGCCTCCTTACCCACATGGGGACCAATTCCTGTCGCAGGGCAGTCTGTGGTGACTGATCACAGCAGCCACAGGCGGTGCCCCCAACACCTGTGCTCCAGGCACTCGGCAGGCCCTGGGAGAGTGTCTGCAAAGCAACTAGCAAAAGATGGCACACACGGAGGACAGACAGATGGGAGCAGGTAGGGAGAGGGGAAGAAGGAAGGAAGGGAGGATAATTTATAGACAGATGGGTGGATGGGTGGTAGATGGGTGAGTGGGTGAGTGGATGGGTGGATGGGTGAGTGGGTGGTAGATGGGTGGTGGATGGGTGAGTGGATGGGTGGATGGATGGGTGGATGGGTGGATGGGTGGATGGATGGATGGGTGGATGGATGGATGGGTGAGTGGGTGAGTGGATGGATGGATGGATGGATGGGTGGATGGGTGGTGGATGGGTGGTGGATGGGTGAGTGGATGGGTGGATGGGTGGATGGATGGATGGGTGAGTGGATGGATGGATGGGTGGGTGGGTGGATGGGTGGATGGATGGATGGGTGGATGGGTGGATGGGTGGATGGGTGGGTGGGTGAGTGGATGGATGGATGGGTGGATGGGTGGATGGATGGATGGATGGATGGATGGATGGGTGGATGGGTGGATGGGTGGATGGGTAGATGGGTAGATGGGTGGGTGGGTGAGTGGATGGATGGATGGGTGGATGGATGGGTGGATGGGTGGATGGGTGGATGGGTGGGTGGATGGGTGGGTGGATGGGTAGATGGGTGGGTGGGTGAGTGGATGGATGGATGGGTGGATGGATGGGTGGATGGATGGGTGGATGGGTGGATGGGTGGGTAGATGGGTGGGTGGGTGAGTGGATGGATGGATGGGTGGATGGGTGGGTGGGTGGGTGGATGGATGGATGGATGGGTTGGATGGGTGGTGGATGGGTGGGTGGGTGGATGGGTGGTGGATGGGTGGGTGGATGGAGAGACAGAGAAGGAGAGACAGACAGCTAGTACAATGATGAGACATGCAGACAGATGGACAGAGGTGCATGGACGATGGACTGGTGAATGGGTAAACGGAACTTTGCAGAGCATAAGCCAGAATCCTCGTGGATTCTCCCATCTGTCACCACACCTCTGCCATCTGCCAGTGTGCAGGTTCCCAACGACTGGAAACTCCGGGCCCTCACAAAGTGCGATGCTGGGCTCTATGGGAATCAAGGAGGGGGGCCAGGACCGACCCACCGCCTTGAGCAGGACTCAGCTGCGACTGCTTCAGTGGACTGCAGCTCAGGGACGGGACCAGGCGGACACCCTGGGATCCAGAACTCCACTCCTACCACCACCACCGCTGGACCAGGGCCCCAGGTCTGCTCACCAGGCACCATTTCGAGAAGGCATCGAAGTCCATGGCCTGTGCCACCCGGGTGCCACCAGGCACTCTGAGCAGCAGGTGGGGCCTGTGTGAGCAGCTGTCTCCGGGGACGTGCAGGCAGCTCTGGTCTGTCTGCTGGCCACCTCACTCATGCTGACAGCCTGGGCACCGGGCAGTGGCGGGACAGTCACTGCAGACACAGCAGCCCTGGTCTGGGAGCAGCTGCGCTGCGGGGGTGCCCAGCTGGACAGGACATCCGGCCTCCTCACGCACTGGCACGTTCCTTGTAAAGTCTGAGGCAGCAGTGGCTGGGAGCTCGCCATGCCACCAACCTGCCCGCTTCCCCAGCACACCCAGAGGCGACACCAACCTGCCCGCTTCCCCAGCACACCCAGAGGCGACACCAACCTGCCCGCTTCCCCAGCACACCCAGAGGTGACACGACAGATGGCCCAGCTGGCAGGGTGTGGGGGTACCTGTGGACCTCCAACTCTGCCTCCTCTTGTGAAAGCCGCTGCCTCGTAGGTGCCCAACCCTTCAAGGGGTCCCCCATTTAGGCCTCTGGTTCTGGGGCGCGACCAGAGAAAGGGCATGACCAATAATGGACAGCACCCAGGACGCACACACAGCCAGCCCCGAGCTCCCCACTCCTGCCCTCTGCAGCCCTTGAACATGGCACTGTGGCGTTGTCGGCTGACCTGCTCCTGTAGCACCAGCACCCCCAGGGCTGCCAGTGTGACGTCAGAAAGACATCACTTCCTGCTCAGACCGGGAGGTGGGAACCATGGTCCTGCTGCGCAGGGTCTGAGATCGTCCAAGAAGCTGCACTTTCTGGAAATTCCGGTCACATCAGCACCAGGGCAGAGCTCACAGGGCACTGGTGGGAAGGGAGGCACCTCTGCGAACCCCCAGTCACCAGACCAGCCAGCCAGCCAGGTACGGAATGCCTGCAGCCAACACCGAGTGCCCCATGCCCACTCCCAGCAGGGCTGCCCTGGTCATCCGGGACTGGCACTGCAGCTGGAAGGGCAGCTCCAGGCTGCCAGAAACCCTGCCCACCCACCACGTGTCCTTGAAGGCTGCCTCTGGCTCCTCACTGTCTCGAAGGCCCTCCCATCCAGTGCCCGCTGTGGCAAGTGCGGAGACCAAGGTCCAACCTGGCACAAGCTGGCAGGCTGCCAGTGGGCCCGGGGGCAGGAAAGGCAGCACCCAGGATGCCACCATGGGGGCGCCTCCCTTGGTGCCTGACACCCCCAGGTCAGAAATCGCTGCCGTAAGCAGGGGTGGGATGACCACAGAGCAGGCCCTGCAGGACCCTGACCTGACCCCTCCTCCAACCTCAGTGCACTGCACCCCGGGTCTCCTCCAGCTGCACGCTCAGAATCTGCTCCGGCCACCAACGGCGCGCGCCGCCGCCTCGGTGGGTCTTTGCTCAGAAGTGACTCAGGCAGATGTCCAGCCCTGGCCAGGGTGGACCGGGCTGGACCTGGCAATCCCTGGACACCAACCCCCTCAACCGTCATGGGGGAAGCACGGGGGACTGTCCCCATCCAACGTCCAGTGAAAAGCTCTGAGAGTGATAGGGCCCCATCACCCCACTCTCGCCCCTCCACCCTAGGGACAGTGACCAAGCGGAGTGAGGGGGCAGCAGAGCAACTCCAACAGAGGGGCCAGATCGGGGGAGGGAACGGTGTAGCCACGGTATTGGGACCTCGGACCGGACTGGCGGGGCAGGCGTCCACCCCAACAGCCAGGTCTCCCACACACCACACCAGAGTGGGTATCCCAGCCTGGCTCCCAGCTGCCCCTTCCACCCCTGGAGGCGGTGCTGATGGCTCTAGGCCCTGGGTCCCCACACCCTCACAGCTGGAGCGAGCTCCTAGCTCTGGGCTGCTGCCAGGCCTGGCCACGGCCACTGCAGGCACTGGATTGGAGAAGTGACCTGGACCCCCTACACCCTAAGTCACCACCTGTTCCGGGGCAAGTTCAGCCCTGAGGCCGGGGACACCACACAGCTCAGATGACCTGAGAATACAGGTGCCACAGCAATAGCTTCCCGTGTGGGCATGGGAACCCCTGGGGTGAGGGCTGCCTGGGAACACGGACACCAGCCCGGAGCGAGACCTGGGGACCCACTTCCTCCCTGAGCCCCAGCACACCCGGGCACACTGGGGAGAGCCCCTCCACCCCCCCCGCCGCAGCCACACACCAGGACGTCAGCCATCCTCAGGCACACGAGGGGTCTGGCCGGCTGCAAGGGCACCAGCCCTCGCACCCTGGTCCCTATACAGCCTCCTCGAGCACCACAAGCTCTTCTCCCACCCCAGCCTGGGTGTGCCCCGCTCAGTCACTCCTGGCCCTCCTGCAAGTCCACGCTGCAGCCAGAGCCCCGCTGGCTAATGGCTGAATTAACACCCCACACACCAGGGTGAGGAGAGGAGCCAGTTCGTGTCCTAGCTGCTCCACTGGCCTAGGAAAGCAGCAGAAAATGAACCAAAGCCTTGGGCCCCTGCACCCGCATGGGAGACCCAGAGAAGGCTCCTGGCTCCTGGCTTTGGATTGGCTCAGCTCCAGACACTGAAGCCACTTGGGTAGTGAGCCAGTAGACGGAAGATTTTCCTCTCTGTCTCTCCCTCTGTAAATCTGATTTTCCAATAAAAATAAATAAATATGTTTAAAAATTTTAATTAAAAAAGTACATTGTGCTATGCACAAATTAGGATGATGGACGACAGTGCTGCAGCGGCCAGCTCAGGACCCGCCCGCTCCTGGTGCCACAGGACGCCATGTCTCAGGTCTGCGGGAAGCCCTGGGCCCCACAGGTGAACCCAGACACGCTGTCCTCAGCCGCCACCCGAGGGACTGCCGGGGCAGGCGAGGCCCTAGGCAGAGGCCTGAGCCACAGCTGAGCCCCTCCACGCGTGCTCGTAACCGACCCCCACGAGCACGCAGGCCCAGGAGCAGCCAGGGCAGGCGCGTGTGTGGCAGGGTCAGCTCCCGGGAGTCGGAGGAGGGCTGAGGTGGGCTGCTCTGCTGGGGCACGCGAGGCGGCCTTGGCGGTGACATGCTGGCCGCACAGCCGGGGTGACCACTTCCCACGGCCAGCGCAATGGGACCTCCTAAGCCACAAGGGTGCAGGCTCAGGCGAGGGGGGCAGGGCAGCTGGTCCAGCTCGTTCCCACGCCCCAAAAAGCAGCTACGCGGATTGGCCAGAGCGCAGAACACACGCATACACACGGCACACACACAGTGCAGGCCCGAAGGCCCCAAGGTGACCCAGTCGCTGGGCAGGGGAGATGGAGCTACGAAAGCCATGGCTAAGCAGGCTGTTCTAGAACCTCCCACCAGCACCTGGCTGCCTCAGACAGCTAAAAGACCACTTCCTCCAGGAAGCCCTCCCCCAACTCTGTCCACCCACCCACTGGACACATGCTCCTGGTGTGCCCGCACCTCCCAGCTCCCATGTGACAGTGTCAAGTCCCCATCTCCCCCAACTCAGAGCTGGCCAGGGACCCCTCATTCCATTCCCGCAAAGGACACCAAGAAAGGCACAGATACCCCCACCCCCTCCTGGGGCCCAGACTGGCCCAGTTCAGGCAGGTGCAGATCTGGGATGGATGGGAGCGTGTGGGCCCCAGCAACAGCAGAGGGGGCTGAAGCTGTGCCCTCCCCGGCAACACAGCAGGTGACAGGCCAGACACTGACCAGGGCACCCCAAGAGTGGCAGCCTCCAGGCCAGCCTGCCGTCACTCAGGCCGGGGAGACCCCCTGGAGGGGGTGTCCCCACCTTGCCCAACCCCTCAGGCCCGCCGCTGCCTGCACACAGGGAGCCAAGTGCGTGCAGACCAGGCCCAGCTGAGCAATCCCACCAGTGACGTGCAGGCTCAAGGACACGCAGGGGTCAGCAGCCAAGCCAGGAGTCAACCCTGACACCAGAAGCCTTTCCTTCGCTGCCATGGGCACAGAGGCTGGGGAGGGGCAGGGGCAGCCCAACAGGCCACACAGCCTGGCCAGGACACATCGCCCGCCCTGCCCTGAACCACTTCCTTCCAGTTCTGGGATACAGCATGGAAGGCCCTAACCTGCCAGCACCCACACTCAGCGCACACGGGGTTGGGCTCCCCAGCCCTACAAAGGCCCAGAGTACGGGAATGTTGGCCACTACCTCTGAGACCAAGTCACACAAGGTCCACTTGGCGAGGGGCATGGTCAGCCCAAGCAAATAACCTGCTCCTTAGGCAAACTGCCAAGACTCCCGCACGAACTCCGCAGTGGAATCCTGCGTCTGGGGGAACCAGGGGGTGGCCCGGGCACAAGCTCTCCAGGTCGCGACCCGCCCAGCCTTGGGGAACAGTTCCTCTGCTTTGTCCTTCTCAGGACTCGGAAGCCAGCAGCAGTGCCACCATGCTACAGCATGTCCTCGGCCTCGGAGCAGCCAGGACCACGCAATGAGCACCCAGGACCACGCAATGAGCACCCAGGAACATGCATCGAGCAGCCAGGACCACGCAGGACCACATGCCGAGTACCCAGGACCACTCACCAAGCACCCAGGACCACACACTGGACATCCAAGACCACACACCTGCTGGTGGAGGGCTTGTCCTGCAGGGGAAGGCCACCAGCTGCGGAGTCCACCCTGCAGCCTGATCCCAGCCCTGTCAGGGACCTGTACAGAGTGGGCAGCCCCTGGGTGTCACAGCGCCCAAGCGCCCAGTGCCAAGAGCCCACTCTGCACTGGCACGGGCTGGACACTGGGGTCCAGATCCACTGTCTCCTCGAGTCAGTCCACAGGCCCCAGGAGGCAACTCCAACAAAGCCCCTTCCTGCAGTCACTGTGGTAGTTCAACAGGATAACCCTCCACCTCCAACACCCATATGGGCACCGGTTCAAGTCCCGGCTGCCCCACTTCCCATCCAGCTCCCTGCTTGTGGCCTGGGAAAGCGGCAAAGGATGCACCCATGTGGGAGACCTGGAAGAGGTTCCTGGCTACTGGCTTCAGATCAGCTCAGCTCTGGCCATTGAAGCTAACTGGAGAGTGAACCAGCAGATGGAAGATCTTTCTCTCTCTCTGACTCTGTAAATCTGCCTTTACAAAAACAGATTAAAAAATCTTAAAATAGAAAAAAAAAAAAGCAGCAGCCTCTTCCGCACACAGGAAGTGAGGGTCCCAGAGGACTGCTCTGTGGTCCCCACCAGGGACAAGTGGCCAGGCCAGGTGGGGTAGCACGTCCCAGGCGAGGGCCACACAGGAGGGGCTCAGCCCGAGTGGGCGGGCCTGGGGCTCTGGCGATCCAGGAGGGACGGGGGGCCACAGACGGGGCACTTCCTGGTAGCAGGAGCACAGGGCGCTGACACAGCATTGGGGAACACAGGAGCGGGGGTCAAAAAACAAGCCCCATCGAGGGGCAGGGGTGTCCCCATCACAGGACATCCCATGCGCCTCAGACACATCTGTGTTTCTCCACCGGCAGGAGGAGGCGGGGGGGAGGGGGCAGTAAGCCTCCGCCAGCCCAGAGGGACAGGGCCAGCCAGCCTAGGGCGCCCCGTCGGACTCGGGCACTGGGCTCTGAGCCGGTGACCACATCTCAGCCCCAGCTGCAGAGGCGGCAGCAGCCGGGGAAACAGCACCCGGACAAGCATGACCGGCAGGCTAGGCTCGCCAGGGCCGCGCAGCACCATCTCGCCACTGTCAGAGCTGTCTGGTGACTGCTACTGGGACGTGGATCCCACACAGCTCGGCCTGGGAAAGACACGGCTCCCACACAGCCAGGCCTGCTCCGGAATGGGTCGGGGGAGGGCAGCCTGGGGGCAGCTCCGGGCCTTCACCTACAGAGCCCTGGCTAGAAAACCCCTCCATTTCCACTTCTGGTCACCAGAAAGCCAGCTCAAGGCCACCTTCCCCAGGAAGCCAGCTGCAGTCACCCTGGCCCCAGGCATCCAGACACATGAACACAGCCCCAAGCAGGGTGACCCACACTGTCCCTGCAGCACTGGCCACACTCACGGCCACCTTTCCCGAGCTTTGTCCAGGCACAGGGGCTCCGCTGCCTCCTCCAGGGAGCAGACTTGGGGCGGAGCGTCCAGGTGCTCCCCGGGAGCCAAGGCCACCCAGGCAGCTCTGTGGGCCCCGGGGCCCAGCGTTCCACAGGACTGCACACTGGCTTGAGTCTGGCAGCAGGCAAGGGCACAAGGCCAAGACAGGACTCAACACTGGCCGCCACCGGGGTGTGCAGGGCCTGTGGCCTGGTTCCATGGCATCTGCCACCTGACAGGCCATGAAAAGCTTTTACGCTTGCAAATGAAAGAGGGGTCAAAGTAAAACTTCATGACACAACAAGATATAAAACTCACACGTGGTCCTCCGTCAGTAAGTTTTTACAGGGCGTCTGGTTAAACCTCCACCCACAGTGTTGGCATCCCATCCAGACACAGGTTCCAGGCCCAGCTGCTCCACTTCTGAGCCAGCTCCCTGTTTCCCTTGCCTGGGAAAGCAGCAGAGGGTGGGCCAGGTGCTGGGGCCCCTGCATCCACGTGGGAGACCTGGCCAGACAGAACAAGCTAATGGAAGCTCTCTCTGTGACCCTGCCTGTCAAAGAAACACGGTAAATCTTCATGTAAGTAGGTTTGGTCAGAGCACAGGTCGGCTGCAAATGGCAAAGGGTATCATGTGTCTGTAGCTTGGGACACCATGAGATGCGGGTGGCCAGGCCAGGGCCAGAGCAGACAAAGAGGCAGTTGGGAGGGAGGTGGTGGGAGCTGGGCTGCAGAGCTGGGGTCCTACTGCACCGTGTGGTCTCAGGCTCACCAGCTTGATGGCCACTCGTCCCTCATCTATGGGGTCCTTTCTGCCCACCTGTGAGGCTCACCATCCTCACCTGGAACCTGCATTGGTGCATAACCACGCCCCTCGAAGCCCCCCAGAAGGCCTGTGACAGGGAAGGGCTCACCCTCCTGCTCAGGTGCCTCCACCGCCCTGGCACTCTGACTCTTGGCCTCCCCAGCACCTGCCTGCTCTCTGGCTTCCTGAGGACAGGTGTGCCCTGAACGTGGCCCTGTGTGTCTGTTCCTCACCCTCTGTCCACTGCTTGGGCGGGACAGTGAAGACAGCAATGCTAAGATGTTTGTATTTCTAATGTGTGTGCTATCAGGAGTTCCAGGAGAGGGAGGCCTGGCAGTGATGGAGTGTGGGCAGAGAAGCCAGGGAAAGGTGCCTGTCTGCAGCTTTGGAAGTGTGTCCAGGTTATTCATTGCACGTCTCTTAGGATAACTTATATTGTTGGGGAAGCTGGGACATCGGGCTTCAGCTTAACGGACAGACTCCATGGTAATGGCCGTTTGTTCCTCTCAATCTTCGATTCAGACTGGATTGCCATATGGACTTGCGATTTGTCATTTCTAGTGGGCCCTGTTATCACCAGGCTTGGTTAATAAAGACTCATTAAGACATCCTAGACTTGTCTGGTGTGATCTCAGCTCACCCCCATCTCAGGACGCCACAGCTCACAGCCCATGGCCACGGCCTGGGCATGGGGCCAGGAGCCGGGACAAACCAGCAACCCAGCGGACAAACACCCCTTCTGGCCCAGCCTGGTCCAAAGGGGTCCCTAGCCTGGTCCTGCTTCCAGGTAAGGTTGCCACACCCCCCAGGGCCCCCACAGAGTGCCTCTGCCCCCCAGTCCAGGAGGCACGAAGTGCCCAGGGCCCTGGACGGCACACACAGCAGACGGCATGCAGGTACATGGGCATCCCCGCCCCAGACCCAGGCCTGGCCAGAACCAGATCTCCCACACAGCACGGAGCAGCCCTGTATGCCCCCGAAGTGACCCCTCAGGTCACGTGGACATCCCCTGGCAGGGTCACCTCTGCCCAGCCACCAGGGCCACAAACAGCCTGGTTCCATACTCCTGACGGCCCCACTTCCGGGCGAGGACAGCACGTAGGTACCAGAGGTGCCATTTCCACGCTTCCACTCTACTCTCGGTTACTCTAAAGACAGCGACAGACACAGAGAAAGATCTTCCACCTGCTGGTTCCCTCCCCAGGCACCCACAACAGGGCTGAGCCAAAAGCCAGGCCAAAGCCAGAAGCCAGAAGCTTCTTCCGGGACTTCCAGGTGGGTGCAGGAGCCACCATCAGCCATGTCCCCAGCCATGAGCAGGGAGCTGGACCGGAAGCGGAGCAGCCAGGACTTGAACCGGCGCCCGTTCGGGATGTCAATGCCCTGGGCAGTGGCCTAAGCCCAAGGTACAAGGCTGGCCCAGGCTCTGTTGGTACTGCACACAGCTCACTCTGCAGGCCACAGCAGAGGCCAGAATTCTGTAGCCTCAAGGCCTGAACCGTGGTCTCCTCAGCCATCCTGAGTCCTGGCGCCACAGCCAACCCCAGCTCCCTGCACCCCAGCAGCCGGCAAGGACGTCAGCATCTGGGTCCCTGCTCTGTGCAGGGGGCCACAATGGAGCTCCTGGCTCCTGGTTTCTGCCTGGCCCAGCCAGCTGTTCAAGCAATTGCAGAGAGGACCAGCAGAAAGATCTCTCTCTCTCTCTCTCTCTCTGTCTTTCAAATCTGTAAGAAATAAACAATGAACTCGCTGTTTACTATAACACTGAAATCTTAAGCTGCAGAGATGGGCCTGGTACAGTAGCCTAGTGGCTAAAGTCTTTGCCTTACATGCTCCAGGATCCCATATGGGCACCGGTTCATCTCTCAGCTGCTCCACTTCCCATCCAGCTCCCTGCTTGTGGCCTGGGAAAGCAGTCGAGGACGGTCCAAAGCCTTGGGACCCTGCACCCGTGCGGGAGACCTGGAAAGGCTCCTGGCTCCTGGCTTCAGATAGGCTCAGCTCCGGCTGTGGAGGCCACTTGGAGAGTGAACCAGCGAATGGAAGATCTGTCTCTCCTCCTCTCTGCATATCTGACTTTCCAATAAAAATAGATAAACCTTTAAAAAAAAACCTGCAAAGATGGCACGTACTGTATTTCTACTTGACAATAATGATGTGTGTAACTATAAAACAACCCTGGCCTGTACATACACACACATCCATGTTACACAGCCATGTCCAGACACACACACGTCCACCCCAATGCAGACCCTGAGAACGCCTGGAAGCAAGCCCAGTCCCCGAGCCCCTGGCTCCTAACAGCCCGCAGGGCCACCACGCCCCCGCTGGCCGGCACAGAGGTGCCAGGAAGCGGGCAGCACCGGGAATGGTGGCACAGGACAAGATGCACGCGGCAGGCTGAAGGCCCACACACCGCACCATGCGAGCAGCGACGAGCCGGCACGGCACGGTGTGGCACAGCAAGCCAGAATGCCGAGCGGTGGGAAGGAGGGAGGTGGGGAGGGGCCAGGGAAGGAGAGGAGTGGGCAGAGGGAGGGAACGAGATAGGCAGGCTTCCCCGAGACGCGTGGAAAATGCGAGTTATGAAAAACTATGCAAGGACTGCAACATTCTTGCTGCCAAGATAAGCATCTTGTAGGGCTTTGATGAGAGCCACGAGAAAGACAAGAGAGCGAACAGAGCAAGCAGAGAACAGGCGGGCAGGGCTCCCCAGAGGCCGGCGGCAGCTGGGCCAGGCGGGGGAATGCGGGAGCGTCGAGGAGGCCAGGCCTGCCACGTGCTTGGCAGCGGCCAGCTCACTGCAGCTGTGCCCTGTGGCCTGCACAGGATGGGCATCAGCCAGGAGCCAGGAGCCAGAGCCCGGCACGGCCTCCGCACCATGGGGACATCCTCACTTGTCAGCCCAAATGCCCGGCGCGATAGCCTCGTGGCTAACTCCTCGCCTTGCATGCACTGAGGTCCCATGTGAGCACCAGTTTGTATCCCAGCGGCCCCGCTTCCCATCCAGCTCCCTGCTTGTGGCCTGGGAAAGCAGTCGAGGACGGCCCAGAGCCTTGGGACCCTGCACCCGCGTGGGAGACCTGGAAAAAGCTCCCGGCTCCTGCTTTCGTATCGGCTCAGCTCTGGCCTTTGTGGTCACTTGGGGAGTGAATCATCAGGCAAAAGATCTTCCTCTCTGTATATCTGCCTTTCCAATAAAAATAGAATATGTTTAAAATTAAAATAAAAAGCAAACCTACTCTTAACTCCTTATTCCCACCCAGTAGTCCCGTCTACTTAGGCTGTGACAAAGTACCTAAGGTTCATGCTTGCTACCTTAGGAACAAAGTCATATTCAGCCGTGGAGTATGGGAGCTCACCCCCCAGCCAAGGAGGACTCCAGACCACCTGCCACCTGCCAGAACACCAGGTGTTCAGGGCCAAAGTCAGGCAGAACTAGGAAAGGCGAAGGGCCAGGTGGAGAGGGGCTGCTGGGTGGGGGGAGGCACAGCACCTGCCCGGCCACCCCCCGCATCAACTGGGAAACCACCAGGCCAGGCTGGCAACGGGCACCACACACACGGTGCTGTGACCCGGTCTAGGCAGCTGTGGCCACAGAGAATGCCCTGCGTATAGTCAATTCTGAGACATTGAGAGGTGCAGGGCACCCCAGGTGCCCCACTCCCCCCCGATCAGCCGGCCAAAGTGTCTCAGAAGGCAGACACTGCCCAGAATCATAGCCCTAGCCCTCCACTGCCTGGCACTCCCTGGCTGGCCACGAGCTTGCTTCACCGGTGATCCACAGCCCTCGGGCTGCCCGTCAGGGCTTTCTGGGAGGACTGGCTGCTCCCCTCCCCACGAGGCGGCAGGGCACCCAAAGGTGAGCCCAGCAGGAGGGCTCACCCGCACATACACTACTACCCCCAGGTGCCGCTCGCAGGGAGACAAGGGATGGCAAGCACGTCTCGGGCCAACGCCTACCACACCAGCATCCACATGGGCACCGGTTCAAGCCCCGGCTGCGCCACTTCCCATCCAGCTCCCTGCTCATTCGCCTGGGAAAGCAGAAGATGACCCCAGTGCTTGGACCCCTGACCCCACGTGGGCAACCAGGCTCTAGGCTTCACCCTGGCCCTGCCCTGGGGCACCTGAGGGATGGTCCACTGGGCACAAGAGCTGCCTGTGTTTCCATCAAACAGAGGAACCCTAACAAAACATGTGCATACCTGAGCCTCAGGAGCGAGCATGAAACCCAAGGTTTCCTGGCGGAGGGCCCTGAGTCAAGCCAGGAGAGGGGCGGGCTCACTGGGAGACTACAACATGGCCCTGGGTGGAGGCTGCAGCAGAGAGAGGAGCTGGCTCCGGAGAGCAAGTGAGAGAGGCTGGCGGGGCTGCGGGTAGGAGTGGGGGGCAGCTTCCTCTGTGCAATGACCCCGGGCAGACGGAGGCCGCGTGGGGGCCGCCCTGCAAGTGCCACCTGCAGACCCCAGCTAGGCCCTCGCGAAGCAGCTGCTCCAAATACAGCCCTGCCGCACAGTCAGCCGGCTGTGGCCTCGGCTAATTAGCTTAATTAAACCCAAGGCAGCTTCCAGGCCTTGTGGAGAGATTACACCCAGCGCAGCCCACTGCCTCCAGGAGCGGTGGAACAAGTCACCGCACCTTCCCGGCCAGAGATCCAGCACCGCCTGAGACACAGCAGGTGCTCCTTAAGTGCCTACAGCTAAGATGCTGCTGGGGCAACCGTCCCAGCTGAGACAACACCACCGGAGAGGGACCCAGCCCTCAGGAGCAGCCCGTGTGGCATTCCCAAAGCAGGAGACACAGGACATGCCTCTCCAAGCTGGACACATCCCGACTGGCCACGGCAGGCAATGGCAGGCCGGGAGCCTGCTGGCACCAGACAGCCAGGGCCGCAGCCCAGAGCCCACGGCCCACTGCCCACAGCCCAGAGCCCACGGCCTACAGCCTGCAGTTTAGTGCCCACGGCCATGGCCCACGACACGCCACACACCATCAACCACCCCAGAGAACCTGGCAACAGCGAGAGGGTAGCAGGAGCTGGGCTGCCCAACATACGCTGGGCGTCTGGCCCGCGCCACACAGCCCCTCTGAGCAGCTCCTCCCAGGAGGGCGCAGGATTCATAGGCCAGGCCAGAGGAGGCAGCCGTGGCTTCTCCGGCTCCCTGCCCCCATGGCCTGACCATAACACCTCCTCCCCCAACCTGGGAGCCCCCAAGTTCCTCTCCCGCCCCACGGGCCCCCAGGTAACACCTCTTCCTTACTTGTGGATGTGGGCACTTGGCAGGAAAATGGGGTGAACAGATCATTTCCGATGCAAAAGCACATCAGGCAGGCGTTGGCCTAGCGGCCAGGAGCCGGCCTGGGAGGCCAGTGTCCCCTAGCCAGTGCCTGGCTTCAATTCCTGGCCCTACTACCGAGTCCAGTCCGCCGCTAACGCACCCCTGGGAGCCCGCAGCGTGGCCCATACATGCTCCACGAGCCTTTCTTCCACCCACCCTGCCTACCCAGGCACGGTCGGAACCATCTGAGCTGACACGACACAGACCTACAGGCGCCTCTGTGAGGACAGCAGCCGTCCGAGCATGGAGCGAACACCCCACAGGGCTGTGCCATGGTGGAGCGAACACCCCACAGGGCTGTGCCAGGGTGGAGCGACCACCCCACAGGGCTGTGCAAGGGTGCAGTGACCACCCCACAGGTCGTGCAAGGGTGCAGTGACCACCCCACAGGGCGTGCAAGGGTGCAGTGACCACCCCACAGGGCTGTGCCAGGGTGCAGTGACCACCCCACAGGGCTATGCCAGGGTGCAGTGACCACCCCACAGGTCGTGCAAGGGTGCAGTGACCACCCCACAGGTCGTGCAAGGGTGCAGTGACCACCCCATGGCCCATCCGAGAGAGCAGTGACCACCCCACAGGCCCATCCGAGAGTGCAGTGACCACCCCACGGATCTCCCGCCACGGCGCAGACTGTACCTCCCTCTCCCAGCCTGTCCCCACAGCAGAGCCACGAGTCAGCCCGTCACCTGCCCCGGACAGGGCCACTCAGAGGTACTGACAGCTGCAGGATGTGGTCGGAGCACGTGGCTGTACAGACGCCAGGACAGCCGCTGCCGGCCAGTCCCCCAGACATCCTGCTGGGGGGACCCCAGAAGGCTCTGACCCCAACTTCCAGCACAGCGGTGGAGCCCAGCCACCGGCTCTGGCCAGCCAGGCCCCTCCTCTTCCCACCCTGCCCAAACCACAGCTGGGAGAGCAGCTCCACTGCCAGGCTCCTCCCAGCCTGCTGTGCCCACCCTCCCAGCCCTGCCTGAGCCCCAGCCTCCTGCCCCGGCAGCTCCCAGCTCACAGAATAAGGGAGCCCCTCCCCGGGACCCCAGGAGAGGACAGCCTGGTGGGGAGCTGGCTGCAGGGGACCCCCAGCACAGCCCGATCCTTACTGCATTCGAGGGGAGGGCAGTGCTCCCCCCACACACCCTGCACAGGGGAACCACGTCCTCCTCAGGCAGCCCAGCCAAAGGCCAGAGGCCGCGGGCCGCCGGGAAGCGGAAGGGGTGCTGACTCAGGCCAGCCCCCCCCCCAGGCCCGCTCCCACCACGAACGGCCGCTGTGCCCCCTACACCGTTACTGAGGACGGCAGGGCGCACGGCGCACCCTGACGGGAAGGTCGAGCGCCGAGCAGCGCCAGCCCAGACTCGGGCAGCGCCGGCCAGACCGAGCCCTCCTGAGCCGCCGCCGCGACACCCCAGTCCCCAGCGCGGGACGGAAGCCTCCCCCGCGTCCAAATCTTCGCCAAGTTCCCTTCCAGGGGCCAAGGAAGGCCGGTCCGGCCGGAGGAACGGACATTTTCCAGGCCGGCCCAACAGCCGCACGCGCCTCCGCCGCGACAAAGGCCACACTCCAGGGCCCGTCGGAGAGGCGGGGGTGCGGAGGAAGCGGCCGGGACGCTCTGGCCGGCCGGCGCCGAGGCGTCTTGCCTTGGGGATCCCCCAGGCGGCTCGCCGCGAGACACGGGGTCCAGGAGGAGGCGGAGGCCGCGAGGGGGCGGCACCCCGCCCCCCCACAGTGCGCCCCGCAGACCCCGAGGACTCGCGCCTGCGCCCCGCCCGAGCCCTCCCTCCGCGCTCCCAGCGCCCGCGCGTTGGTCCCCGGCGCTCGGCCACCGCGACGCTAAGCCCCGAGACTCGGCCTCCCCGCTCCCCGCAGCGGCGTGGCTGCGGACACTCGGCAGGGTGCCCGGGAGGCGGGGACCGGAGCTGGGGCGCAACCCGGCAGCAGCGCGGCCGGCGAAGGCGCTCCCCGGCATTGGGCGACTTGGGCCAACTTGGCACCCGCGGAGGTCGCCGCTCGCAGCAGCCGCCCCCGCACCCCCGCAGGCCGGGTCGCGCGCCCCTGTCCTGCGCCCTCACCTGGGACATCTGCGGCCGGAAGTTGATGTCCTTGAGGTCAATGGAGCCCGGAGAGAGGTTATGCAGCAGCTGGCACAGGAGGACCCCATCGCGCAGAGCCTGCGCCAGGTCGAAGACCACGGCCGAGGGCCACACGACGCGGTGGTTGGGCGGCAGGACCTTGCAGTCGATGAGCCAGCGGCCGCACTGCCGCCACTGCTCCATGGCGCCCGCGGCGCCGGCCGCGCGCTCAGCACCGCGCTCCGGCCCAAGTGCGGCGGCCGCGGGGCATCCCGCCCGCCCGCGCGGGGCTCGGCGGCCGGGGCGGGGCTTTGCGCGGACGGCCCCGGGTCCCCGCTGCACCGCCGCGCGTCTCCTCCTCTTCCTCCTCTTCCTCCTCCTCCTGCCGGGGCTCCCAGCCGTCCGCAGCTCCCGCCCACGTGCGGCCGCGCCGGTGTCCGCTTCACGCACACAAGTGCCCGCGGGCCCCAGGCCGGGCTCCACGCCGGCGGCCGCCACAGCGCTCCCCGATCCGCCCGGCCGTGCGCCTCATCCTGCGCTCGGGGCGCCCCGCGGCCGCCGCGCCTGCCCTGCCCGAGACAAAGGCCCGGCGGGTCGCCGGCTCCGCGCGTCCGGGGCCTGGCCGCTACGCCGCCGCCGCCGCTTTGTCCACCCCGCCCGAGGGCTGCGCGCTCCGCGCCGCTCGCTGCGACTCGCGGGCGCCGGGCTCCGGGGCGCGGGGGGCGCGGGGGGCGCGGCCGCGGCGGGCGGGGCGGGGCGCATCGCGGACACCGCCCCGCGCCCCCAAGCGCCGCCCCCGCCTCCCCCACTTCCTGCCCCGCCGCGGCCGGCGAAAGTTGCGGCGGCGTGGGCTGGGGGCTGGAGTTCCGCCCCCTCTTCTCCCAGGGCCGGGGGGGCTTTGGGGGTGCCTTGCGCCCCGGGCGGCGACCCCGCCTGCCCAGCGATGGCCGCGTCGCCGTCCCTGCGTGTCCCCCGGGACCGCCGAACCCCCGTGGGGGTCGGGAGCGGATTCTTGGGGTGCGGGGCGTCATCACGTGGCCCTCCGGAAGGACTGGCCGGCACCGGGTCCGGCCGAGGCTTCCCAACAACGGGGTCGCCGCCGTCCAGGGGCCCGCAGGACGGCCCTCCTGGGATCCCGCGCGCGGCCAAAGTCCGTCGCCCCGCGGGCAGAGGCGGGCGCTCTGGGATGAGTGGGGTAAAGGGGGACCGAGGGGTGTCCGGCCGCACGCTGACCCGCGCTGAACTCCGTCCAGGGCTACACCCCGAGGGGGAGGGGAGGGGACAGTGTTTGTCCAGCTGGCGCCTGTGGCAGTGGGCGGGGCCTCGCGGACATAAACAGCCGACTGGGCGATGGAAGCGATCGGACCGGCTCAGCTGTCAGGGGTCCCAGACCCGCGGCTGAGGCTGCTGGGCAGCCCGGGGTGGGCCGGCCAAGGCCGCGGCCTCCGCTCCCCGCGCCCTGCGGCCCCCTAGCCCGAGGCCCCTTCTCCTTGGGCAGCCGGGGCAGTGATCTCACACCCAGCCCAAGAGAGGGTCCCCCTGCCCAGGGTTGTCAGCAGGGCTCTGGTCTAGGGGAGTGGGCTCTGCACCGAAGCGAGCGTCCTGGCTGGGGCTGGGTTGGGGGCACTGCTGAACCCCATCAGCTGGAGCCCCCTCGGAGACGCTGGTCTGCTCTGCCCACCCTGCGGCACACCTGCTTGTGAGGGATGAGGGGGTGGGTCAGCCCGCGACCGCGGGAGGAGGCGCTGCCCTGTCCTGCCTGGTCCTCCCTGCCAGCCTGGGGGAGTGGTCAGGCACCTGCCGCGGGCGGACGGGCGGCTGCCGCCCTCTGGCGGTGCCGAGGGCGGCTCAGCCGCTCCCAGGAGGGCACCCCAAGAAGCCAGGGCCAGGGCAGATCTGCGGTGCAGCCAGAACAGTTCTTAGGAAGGCCAGGAGTCCAGCGCTCCTCCTCGTTAAGTAGAACTTGGGGGCAGCACAGGCCTGTGTGTTCCGGGACAGAATTTGCCAGCTGGCACTGGCCAAGCTGACCCCTTAATCGGTCAACATTCCATTCCCCCTGCTCTTTTTTTAGCTCCTGCTGCAGTGCGAGGCAGAGGTGAGGAGGGTCAGGACACAGGGGCTCCCTGGTCCCCTCCACACAGATGCCTGGCAAGCCACCACATGTGTGCCCGGGGATGCCCAGTGCAGGGGAGGAGCACAGGGCCCTGAACCCGGGACACCAGCTGCGGGTGGACAGAGGCGGGGTGGCATGGGGAGCCACGGTGGACATACACCTGAGCAGGGCAGCAACTGGGCTTCCCCGGGACTGGCTGGTTCCTCTTGACTATTGTGCAGGTCAGAAGAAAGGAGGCAAGTCAAGAAAGGGTGCCCCCGAGCCTGTGGTGGTGGGCTCTGAATGGACATGGGCCCCCGGCGGAAGCTCAGGCAGCCTCAGCCGCTCCTGCAGTTTTCTGGCCCGGCAGCATCTGGTTTGCTGTTCAGAGACCGACAGGCAGTTGAGCCCACCCCAGAGCTGTTACCCTGACAGCCTGCCCCTGGGGAGACACAGCCCCCAGCCCCACAGGAAGTACATGGGGGCAGGGCTTGCCTGCCTGGCATCCCCTCTGCTATCGCTGCCTAGCTGCAACACTCGCTATGGCAACAGTCAGTGCTACACTGTGTGCCAGCACTGCAGGATGGCCTGTGGCTCCCAGGAGTGCACAGAGCGCCTGGGGGAGCTGCTCCCTGGTCAGTGGCAT
Source organism: Ochotona princeps (assembly GCF_030435755.1). NCBI lineage: Eukaryota > Metazoa > Chordata > Mammalia > Lagomorpha > Ochotonidae > Ochotona > Ochotona princeps. Next base: position 1,193,015 of record NC_080845.1, on the reverse strand, counting down.
GGGAGAAGGGCACCAGGACCTGCACCAGGCCTCACCTGTGCACACACGCCCGGACACACAGACTTGGGCAGGTAGGCAGCGGGTGAGTGCAGGGATGCTGCACCAGTCCGGGCGCTTTCACACGTGTGTGCACAGGGCTGCACACACACATACACACACACACGCTTGCCTGCTGTGGTGCCACTAGGCTGGCACTGACAGACCAAAGTGCATAGTGGGATGGCATGAAAGCCCACCCCTGCCTCTGAGGATGGAAGGGCCACGGGACCACGGCCTCGCGGCCTGTAGCCAAAGCCTGACTGGTCCAGGGCCCGGAGAGGAGGGGACGGCTCCGGCCCACCTCTGTGCTGCTGCAGTCCCGGGGGTGCCGTGCAGCCAGGAGGAGGCTCCACGTGTGACCATGGTCCAGGACCCGTGTCCCTCCATGTGCTCTGCACCCCATCCAGCTTTGGCTGAGGAGTGCCTGCCGGGGTGACGCCAGGCCCCGCCTTCCCAGGAGCTGCCCTATGGGAGTCCAGGTCCCCACTGGCTTCTGAACAGGAGAGCAGGTGCCCTCCCCCCAAGCCTCTTCTCTTGCCAAGGGGTTCCTCAGAGCCTGCACAGCCAGACCAGGGGGTCCCCAAACCACGGGCAGGGAGACCAGCCGAGGGACACAGCCGAAGCTAATCCTTCGAGGGGACGCAGGCGTCCTGCCCCTCCTCCCACCCCCCCAACCGGCTGTTTGGGAGCAGGCTGGCTCTGTGCCTGGCGGGGAGGGGGAGGGGGCTTTTATTCTTCCCGACGTGACCCGGTAAGGGAATCATTTTGCAAATTCCATTTGTGGCTGCCTCATGCAAATTCAGCTGTCACCATTTGCCGGGAAATTATAGGTGTAGAAAAAGGCCCATCCGGCCTGCCAGGAGCAGGCTGCGCCCAGCTGCATCATGGCGCCGGGCAGCCCGCCCTGCCTTGGCGAAGGCGCCATGTTGCCTTCTGCTGATGGTCGCCACGGAGCGTGCCCCTGAGCCATCATGCTCCCGCTGCCTGTGTGGGAGCCCACGGCTTCCTCTGCCGGCAGCATCATCTTCCCCAGGAAGTGCCCAGCAGGGAGGGGATGTGGAATGGGGCAGGTGTGAGGCTGAGTGAGAGTCCATATCACCACCTCGTGTCCAGGAAAGCCTCGCAGGGCTGCCTTGCGGTTCTGGGCACAGCTCGAGCCCCCAGCACCTGGGGGTATCCCCAGAGGGAAGGAGATTTCGTTTCCACTGATCACCAAAGGCCCACTGTGTAAGGGGCCAGGAGCGCCAACCGGGTCCCCCCTCGCAAGAGCAGGGGCCCGAGTCCTGGCTCGGCTGCTTTCCCGGGCCTCGAGCCTGGATGTGAGGTGGAGCAGCCAGGACGCACAGGATGCTGTGTCCTAAGGGCCACTTCACCTGCTGAACCTTGAATTTACCAGAAAACCTTGATCTGGATTTATAACACCTGAGATTGGAAAAGCTTGTTTCCACTTGCGGGGGCGTGGAAAGCACCAGGAAGCACGCTGGTGGGTCAGGGTTAAGCAGAACTCCGCCTCCAAAGTCTTGCTGCCACAGGCAGCCTCTCGGGGGCTCAGAACCACCAGTCCTGGGATGGTGGCTGTCGAGGGGGCGGCGCTGTGAGAGGCCTCTGCTCCCCTCAGCCTGACCTGGGGGTCTTGGGGAGGCCGAAGTGGGATGTTGAGGTGGCTGGGCCCTCGAATAGTGGCATGAGGATTGTTCCCAAAGATACATCCGCCTGAGCCTGCCATGCCCGGTTGTGGGGACGTGCAGCAAAGGGGTCCTCAGCCGCTCCACTGCGTACAGGCGTGTATGTGTGTGTGTGTGTGCGCACAATCGATGGTGTGTGTTGTGGATGTCTCTGTATGCATATTGACAAGTGTGTGTCCTGGGAACTTGTTTTAAACACCCTAAAACTTTATAACTACTCCCAATAGTGCAGGCAACCCTATTCCCACATCCACACAAAACTACAGACACAAGATATATACACTGTGGTGCTACTGTGTGTAGTAGCTACACCCACACTGACGTGGTCTCCGTGTGTAGCTACACCACACACGGTTGCTCTGTGTCGTCCGTGTGTGGCTGCACCCACACGCACCCTACCCCCTTTGCACAGCAGCCCTGGGACACCCTGGTCTCCAGCGGAGCTGATTCTCCCCCTTCCCTTCTTTGGAACCCGGCGGCACGCTGGGCCCTCGGGTGTTCCCTGTGTGTGTTCTTTAGGGTCCCTTGTTGAGGCACAGGCCACACAGCCACAGCTCACAGGGTCACATTCATGCACGTGTCTGTCACCTCTACCCAAGTGTCGTGTCCCCAAGGCTCCTAGTAACACAGCACTCTCGTCTGCTTGTGCCTGCTCACTGGCCACCAGGGCAAGGTCAGTCTGTCCCGGGACTTGAGCCCTCCCTGCTGTGTCCCGGCTAAGCTGGCAGCAAGCCCACACTGGCTTTGGGGTCTAGGGTCAGCCCAGGCCCTCCAAGGTGCCATCAGCTGTCTTAGTTGTGTCTAAAGCCATCTCTGCACAGTGTCCTTACACACTCAGCTTTTCAGCCTATGAAATTTGTATATTTAATTTTTCTTTAAGATTTATTTATTTTGGGGGGCTTGATGAGGTAACCTAGTGGCTAAAGCCCTCACCTTGCATGCACCAGGATCCCATATGGGTGTTGGTTCATATCTTAGCTACTTCACTTCCCATCCAGCTCCCTGTTTATGGCCTGAGAAAGCAGTCGAGGATGGCCCAGAGCCTTGGGACCCTGCACCCACGTGGGTGATCCAGAAGAGGCTCCTGGCTCCTGGCTTCAGACTGGCTCAGCTCCAGCTGTTGTGGCCGCTTGGAAAGTGAACCAGCAGATGGAAGATCTTTGTCTCTGGTTTACTCTATAAATCTGAGTTTCCAATAAAAATAAATAAAATTTTTTTTAAAGATTGATTAATGTTTTTGGAAAGGTAGATCCACAGAGAAGAAGAGAGAGAGAGAGAGAGAGATCTTCCATCCGCTGGCTCACTGCCCAAATGGCAGCAACAGCCGGAGCTGAGCTGACCTGAAACCAGGAGCCAGGAGACTCTTCTGCGTCTTCCAAGCACTTGAGCCATCTTCTGCTGCTTTCCAGGGCATTAGCAGGGAGTTGGATGGGAAATGGAGCAGCCGGGACTCGAACCACTGTCCGTATGGGATGGCACAGCACCAGGCCCTATGTATCTATTCTTATTCTCTCATTATACAGGCTAGAACCTTCACCTCACTGTGGAATGGTACACACCAGCACCTGCCAAGACATGCCACTGTCCAAACCTGCACACCCTGTGTGGCCAACAGCGAGGACGAAGCTGCTGTGGTCACCTCATCCCCACGGCCAGGGAAAGCATGGAGAGGAGTGTGTGTGCGGGCTCACTGCAGGCCCCCAGGCAGGGGCCATCCTGTGCCTCACCCACAGAGGCGGGCCACTGGGCTCAGGGGGCACCCAGGGACGTGGGGCGAGGACTGCTCCTGTGGTCTCCGTCCTGGCTCAGAACCCTCGGTGCCTGCTGACATGGTGACTGGACTGGGCCCTCTGCAGCTCCACCCCAAAGACCAAGGGTCAGAGGGTGGGGATGGGCAGCCGCAGGGTGCTGGTGTGGGCTGCTGGCAGGGAGTGGACCTCAGAGCCTGGATGGACAAAGCTGGGCGCAGGCACGTGTGCAGATGTGTGTACCTGTGTGGGTATGGGCATGTGAAAGTGTGGGGAGGCTGGGGCCCCCCAAGCCTGCCCCGTGAGAATCCAAAACCTTCTCCCCGCCCCCTCACTTCAGGAGGGCCCCTCACCTATCGCTCCTGCCCTGCAGGAAATGGCCTCCAGCAGGGGTAACTCTGGCCCTGCCTGCCGCCTCAAGTCCACCTTTGTGGCCCAGCAGGTCCCAGCATCGGGTAACACGAGAGTCCCACAGGAACCTGACCCGCCCATGGGCACTTCGGGAGGGTCAGTGCCAGCTGTTGGGCCGGGGTCTCTCGGGCAGGAGGGTGCCCGAGGGTGGGGGACACTCCTCTTCTGCTGTGACACCTCCTCATTTCTGCCAGAGTGCCAGCCCCAGCGGTTCTGCTTCTAACCCAGTGCCCTGCTAGGAGGGGGCAGGTGTTGGCCTCAGCTCCTGGCTCCGGCCTGGCGCAGTCCCAGCAGGTCCTCACTGCTACTGGGGCAGTGAAGCACATGGAAGGCCTCTTTCTCAAATCAACTAAAACTCCTAACACTGATGATCCTAAAAGAAATCCACAGACGAAACTTCAGAAAGAGGTGCAGTGGGTGCACCTCCCCTCCCTGGACCCCAAAACACCTGTGCCGGGGGGGCCCCCAACAAAGGGACACCCCTCCCCGTCCACAGCCGCCTGGGAATCCGTGGCTCGGGCTCTGCGCGCCCGCCCGCCCGGCTCTGCGCTCGGCTCGCCGCGCCTGCGCGCTGCCATGGCGACGCGGCCCAGGGCGGGGTGGACCCCGGGCGCCGCCGAGGCCACGCAGGCCGCGGGCAGCGGGCGGCGGGCTAGGCAGGGCAGGGCAGGCCTGGGCGCGCGTGGGGGCCTCGGCTGACCGCGCCCCGAACTCGGCCAGCGGCTCCCCGCCTGCAAGCCGCGGCGTGACGCGTGAGGAGCGCGGGCCGCCCTGCAGCTGGACCCCGCCTGCCCGCGGCCGCCCTGCCGCTGGACCCCGCCTGCCCGCTCGTCTGCCTGCCTGGCCGCCCCTGACCACGCCTGGCTCTCTCTGCAGCTTCAACTTGGGGAGGAGGAGCCGCACCTCGCCGCTTCGGGTCTCCAGGCGTGTCCAGCGCCCAGTGCCAGCGAGAGGGGGTGGGCGTGGACGCGGGGCTGCAGGCGCCTCTGGGGTGTCCGAGTGTCCCCGAGGCGTGGGACTGCGTCAGCTGCGCCACACACACGCCTGTGCCCAGAGCCGGCTTGCACTGCCCCCAGGGGCTCCCTGGTGTCTGGGCCACCCAGGCCTGCTGGGGATGCGCTGCTGCCTGCGGGCGCCTGAGCTGGCAGCGGCAGGCCAGGATGCCCACCCGTGCCTCTGGGGCGCCCGCGTGGCCGGCGCTGGCCCCTGTGTGAGGGTGGGCAGGGGCTGGGCAGGAGCCCCGGGCGCTGGGGCATGAGCGGCCGGGTCCCGCTGGCCGAGAAGGCGCTGTCGGAGGGCTACGCGCGCCTACGGTACCGGGACACCTCCCTGCTTGTGTGGCAGCAGCAGCAACGCAAGCTGGAGTGGGCGCCGCCGGGCACCTACCTGAGCCGGAGCCGCAGCCTGTGGTACTCGCAGTATGGCAACGAGGCCATCCTGGTGCGCGACAGGAACCAGCTGCAGGTCCCCCGGGACACCGGGCGGTCCAAGTTCTGTACTGTCATGTGAGTACCCCCGCGGAGACCTGGGACAGCACCTGCCTCGGCCGGGCACCGAGGCCAGCTTCTCTCCCAGACGTGGACTGGGTCGTGGCGGGCAGCTCCCCAGTGCACCCCAGTAGCGTCTGTACACTTTGGCCTGCTGAGGAATGGGTCGGTTGCACACTGAGACGAGGGCTGGGCTGGTGCGCACCTGAGAACCAGCTGCAGAGCCGGGGAAGGAAGCAAGGGCCGCAGCACCCCGGAAGACGTCCCGGCAAGCGCAGTGCACGGTCAGCAGCACACACGGAGGCCCCATGGGTCACTCCATGCAGCGACCCTCCCTGGCCTCAGCCGCCTGCCCACCAGCAGGACCTGAGGGCCACTGTGGCCGTCCACTGTGCGCGAGAACTGGGCAGGCCACTCACCTGTCTGTGTGAATGGGGAGGTGTGTTCAGTCAAGGCTGTTGTTTGTGTTCCAAATAAACACCTCTAGGGGCCTCCCGCCCTGTGCCCTGCTTCTGTGTGTGTGTTTTTAAGATTTATTTTATTTCTTATTGGAAAGTCAGATATACAAAAGGGAGGAGGAACAGAGAGGAAGATCTTCCGTTCGGTGATCACTCCCCAAGTGGTCGCAATGGTTGGAGCTGAGCCAATGCGGCTCCAGGAGCCAGGAGCTTCTTCTGGGTCTCCCACCTGGGTGCAGGGTCCCAAGGCCTTGTGGCAGACCTGGGAAAGCCACAAGTAGGCAGCTGGATGGATACAGCTCATTGGAGGCCCAGTTGAGTCCCGACCAGGACTGGGACGGGGCTGACGGGATTAGAACTGGTGCCCATGTGGGAGCCGCTAGCTGAGGGCTTTAGCTGCCAGGCCACCACGCCAGGCCCTCTGGTTTTTAGGGTACCTGTTCTAGTCCATGCACCAATGTCACGTGCCACTCTGCCAGCATGCCCTGTTCTGCACCTGTCACTCTGATGTCCCCAGAGCCTCTACTGTCTGGCCAGCGGGCCTCCTGGGGGCCCTACGGGGGGGGGGGCGTCCAAGGCGTCACCTGGCAAACAGCAAGCGTGCCCTGTATACCCAGGCTCCTGGCCATGACCCACCCCGACACACACCACAGGGACACACGCAGGGCCGGCCATCTCCCCCCTCCCCCCCCCCGACACAGGGACACACACAGGGCCGGCCATCTCCCCCACGCCGACACAGGGACACACGCAGGGCCGGCCATCTCCTCCCCCCTGACACAAGGACATAGGCAGAGCCTGCTGACCCTAAGCAGCTTAGCTGCACCATCTGCCTAGGCAGCTGAGGCCCATGAGGGTGTCTGGCCCAGTCCTGGTCGGGACTCAACTGGGCCCCCAACGAGCTGTATCCATCCCAGCACGTGCCTTCCAGCTGTTCTGTGCAGGGTCCATTTGGCCTGACCCGACTCATGACCACAGCGGAGCCTGAGGCAGGGGGAAGGGGTGGGGCGGTGCCCAGAGGTACCTGGAAGGGAGGGCCCTGTCTGTGAGGGAGGAGGCTGTTCCGGAGACACCACTGGCCAGGGAGACTTGGGATGGACAGGAATCCTGGGACAGTGAGACACGGCTTCCCAAACCCCCTTGGGCCACCCCCGGTTCCAGAACCTTCTATCCATTTGTTATTACGGAAACCAATGACGCCCCGGCAGTAGTCTGTGATGGCCAGCCAGGGTCGCGGGCACCTGTGCCCACTCTCATCCCAATAGGCGAGGCCAGCGTCACAACAAACACCGCGATGTAACACTGGACTTTTCACTGACCTGGACAAGAATATTCTAGAACGGCACCAGAAAGCTCCCGTCGGAAATATTAGGGTCCATGCACATGTACAGAGAAAAGAACAGCTTCAATATGTACAAAAAGGAAAAAACCGTCCTGGGGGCCAAACACGAGCACCAAAGGACTCGTGAGCTCTGGCGTGGGTGGGTCTCCCCCGAAAAAATCAGAAAGGGGGTAAATGCTGCCAAGACCCACGGAGACACCAAAGTCCGTGAGCAGGACAGCACGGCCTCACCCGGGGTGCTGGCGTTCCCCCTCCCGCATGGGGGCACCCTGGGGACACAAAGCCTTAGGGACCCATGTGGCCAGCGTGCAGACGGCCACACGTCACCCCTCAGGACCCTGCGTGCGTGAATTCCTGAATCCCGGCTCACACCCTCCCCGGCCGGCGTGCTGAGCAGACTTTGAAAACCAAGGGCCTGGGCCCGGCGGCGTGGCCTAGCGGCTAAAGTCCTCGCCTTGAACACGCTCCAGGATCCCATATGGGCGCCGGTTCTAATCCCAGCAGCTCCACTTCCCGTCCAGCTCCCTGCTTGTGGCCTGGGAAAGCAGTCGAGGACGGCCTGAGCCCGTGGGACCCTGCACCCGCGTGGGAGACCCAGAGGAGGTTCCTGGTTCCCAGCTTCGGATCGGCGCAGCACCGGCCGTTGCGGCTCACTTGGGGAGTGAATCATCGGACGGAGGATCTTCCTCTCTGTCTCTCCTCCTCTCTGTATATCTGACTTTGTAATAAAATAAATCTTTAAAAAAAAAAAAAGAAAACCAAGGGCCACTTTAAAACACAGGCAGCTGTCAAATCCACCTCACACTTCTCTCACAAATGCTCCGAGCGCCTCAAGCTGCCCAGCAGCACCCGGTGAGGGTCCTGCTGCCCGAGGTGCTGCTGGGGTGGGGAGCGGCCGCAGCAGGGGCCCCGCTGGGCATGGCTGGGGTGGGGAGCGGCCGCAGCAGGGCCCCGCTGGGCATGGCTGGGGTGGGGAGCGGCCGCAGCAGGGCCCCGCTGGACATGGCTGGGGCAGGCCCCGGAAGAAGCAGGCACACCTTGTGTTAAACTCTGTATATTCTCTTTGTACAAGTCAAAGTTACAAAGTCAGACTCACAGGTTGACTATACATTTTTTTTTCTTCTTTTCTCTCAGATTACAAAGCTTATATCATATAACTGGAGGTGGGGGTCGGGAGGGGTTGGGGGGGTCCCCTATACTGATTTCCTTTAAAACAGACCTAGAGACTGGAAGTGAATACAAAAGAACAAAGTAAAAAAAAAAAAATTTAAATGTGCTGGAGCCGTAAGTTACCTACACACCTGTAAGTCTCCGAATTTCATACAAAAAAAAAAAAAAAACAAACCAACAAGGAAAAAACCCCAGCACACACAGAGCAGAGGGGAGCCCCGGCCGGCGGCCGAGAGCAGGCGGAGCCCCGAGGGCCACGCTCGGACGCACACTGCTTCCGCCCTCGTCGTCAGCTTCTCTTTTTTTTGTTTGTTTTTTTGGTTTTTTTTTTGTAAAAATGACCGATGATGTTAATAAATAAAGTATTTATATATACATAAAACCGGGCAAACAATTCCCGAACAGGCAGCGGCAGTGGCGGGGGGGGCTAGGCTTGTATAGAAAACTGCTGGGCCTTACAAAAAGTCTTTTTTTTTTTTTTTTGCTTTTTTTTTTCTCTCTTGAATCTTCTGGAAGTTGAGGTAAGAGTTTCAGTGCCTGGGAACCCGCATGCCGCCAGCCCTCCTGGGCCACATCCCCAGAGGCTCGAGGCTGGGGCGGGGGGAGGCCAGGCTCTTGGGACCCCTAGCGCGGGCCCAGCCGGGTCTCAGAACCCACACACCTGTCCTCGGCCCCAAGGCAGCACCAGCCCTGTCGGCTTCTAGGCACGCGGTCCCGTCCGCTGGTGGCGTGTGTGTGCCTTGAGACCCTGCGAGGGGGGCCCTGGCACACATGGTTACAGGCACCCTCAGCCAGGCTCCTGGGCTCGCACGGGAGCTGGCACCTTCTCGGCAAGCCTGGTGCCCACCCAGGAGTGATGGCCGCCTGAGAAAGCGAGGCCAGAAGGGACCGTAACACTGGGAGAGGCCGGCACACTCCGGAGCAGAGGGCTTATCTAACCAGAGGGCACCGGGAACGGGGCTCTGGCGGGCACGGTGACGCCCGAGCCTCCACCCGCCGGGGCCAGGTCACTCTGAGTCGCTGCTGTCGGAGCTGGAGCCGCTCGAAGTGCTGCTCCCCGACTCGGAGGAGCTGCTGCTGCTAAGCCGTGAAGGGCCCCCGGAGGGCACCGAGCCGGACTTCTCTGTGGGCACAGGGTGGAGAGAAGTGCTCACTGCCCGCCCGCCCACCTGCCGGGCCAGCCCAGCGCCCCTCCCCCAGCCGCCGCCCGCCAGCGTGGAGGAGCCAGGACACTGCCAGACCGTGCTTCCGCTCAGTGATGGCACAGCCACAGCGGTGACCAGGGGGGCTAGAGGGACCCCACCTCCAGCACACGTGCTCAGCCTGAGCATGCTGATCTGACCTGGGGAGACCCCTCCCACAATCCACAGGTGACCCAGGGAGCAGAACACAAGCCAGTCACCACAAAAAGCCCCCAGTGGCACGTGTGACTGGCCCAGGGGCTGAGGGAGGGCGGGGCGCGGTGCCTGGGCCACGGAACCCCAGGTCCCCACTGCTCTGCAATGCACGCCTGCGACCCGTCCCCACTCTCCCACCGAGGACATGGCTCGGCACGTGGCAGCGCCTGGCGGTACCTTTCCTGGCCGGCTTCTTGCCGCTGCCCAGCTGCCCGCGCACGTCCTGCAGCCGCCTCTCCAGCTCCTTCTCCTTCTCCTGCGCCAGCTCCTCCTTGGACTTGGCCGCCTGCTTCTTCCCGCTGGCCGCTGTGGATGAGCAGACGCTGCAGGCCGCCCGGGGCCCTGCACCCCACCCTGCCCCTGGCTGTGCCGCCTGGGCCACCCCAGGTCCCCACGTGGCAGAAATGACCAGCAACAAGGACACGGAACTCCCCCCAACCCCCCAGTTGGCCCTCAGGGAGCAAAGTCTCCCGGAGGTGTCCTGACGGGGACAGGGCCACGCCCACTCCACCAGCAGGTGCAGCAGGGGGCGTGGTTCAGCCCACAGCCCCAGAGCCTGCCCACCGCTCAGCAGGGAGGCCAGCCTGGCCTGGAGCACAGTGTGCGAGTCCACAGGAACTCACCACGCTAACGCCCAGGAGACGGGGCCATTCCACGTAGAGCAAGATTGGAGGAAGCACGCCTGGGCGGCCCTACACAGGCACGCCAAGCCCTGGATGGTCTGCTGGGGCTGCCTGGCCTCCAGGACGCCCAGGCCCCAGCACCTTCAGACACTTGGCACAGTGTGGACCCTGTGTGCTCAGCCCGGCCGGTGAGGACCCTGCGAGCTCAGCCCGGCTGGTGCAGACCCCCGTGAGCTCAGCCTGGCCAGTGTAGACCCCGAGAGCTCAGCCCGGCCGGTGTGGACCCCGAGAGCTCAGCCCGGCCACTCACAGAACGGCTTGCGCTGCTTCTTCTGCAGGCAGGACTTGACGTAGCGCTCCAGCTCGCGCAGCGTGGTGGGCTTGAGCGTCTCGAAGTCGATTTCGATCTCGTCGGGGTTGGAGTCGCGCAGCGAGGGCTCCCGCGACTGGATGATGTGCACCACGCGGCCCAGCTTCTCCCCCGGCAGCCGGTTGATGTCCAGGCTCAGCTGGCGCTTCTCGTCGTAGCTCATGGGCAAGCCCTCCTCCTCCTCCTCCGAGTCGTAGGAGGCCGACGCCTGCTTGCCGCCTTTCTTCGGCTGCCTGCGGGGTGAGACGGAGCAGAGGCGTGGTGGCGAGCCCTCCCTGGGCACCCACACCGTCCTGTGTCCCATCTGCATTCACCTCACGCGAGAGGTGGCAAGCCACAGGACACGGGGACAGAGGGGCAATAAGGCCCGGCCGGCGAGAGGGCCCCCCATGGCTTCAGCCGTCACACTAAACATGGGTGTTGCGGAAGGAGCCGCTCGGGCTGGATAAAAAGCCAGGTCCCACAAACACGACAGCCATGCTGGACCCTCATCACATGAACAGGGCAGGTCACGTGGGACTAGGTAGGGAGGGCACCCCAAGCAGGCACTGGCACAGAGAGGCCCCAAGGGGCAGACCATAGCAAGGGCCGCTACCCGGGAATGACCAGGCCCCTGCGTGGTCCCCTCACCAAGCCTGGGCCATCACACACACACAGAGAAATGCAGCAAAGCTCAAGGAGAATGAGAGAAACCCACGCTTTGCTTCAACGGGAAAACCAGCAACTCTCACTCAGTGAGAGCTAAAAAGGCTTAACTGACCACGCAGCCAGCACGCATGGGGCCAGGGCCTCGGCAAAGCTTAATAACTGACCACACCGCTGGCATGCGCGGGGCCAGGGACTCAGCATGGCTTAACGCACTGACCATGCCACCGGCACATGCGGGGCCAGGGGTTTGGCACGGCTTAGTAACCGACCACGCCGCCGGCATGTGCAGGGCCAGGGGTTTGGCACGGCTTAGTAACCGACCACGCCGCTGGCACGCGCGGGGCCAGGGTAGGAAGCTCTCCCCCAACACGGCTCAGCGGGACGCCTCCCCTCCTGAGCCTACAGCAGATCAGCCTAACCACACAACTGGAAGCGATGCTGTGCCTGTGGCTCTAACCAAACGGGCTGCAGGCCAGCGGCCTACACAGGCCCAGAATCTCCCTGGTACACGCCCACTTTCAGGCCTCACCAAATGGAAGAACTCCTCGGGGGACCCGGGGAAAACCCAGGAAACACCATGAAACACAGGAAAACGAAATCCCAATACATCAGAACCAGTGGGGTGCAGTGGGCAGCTGCAGACGCGGCCACCGGTGCTGCCAGTCCTCCTGGCACCTTCCTGAATTAGGAAACAGGGTATTGGCATAGCGAGCTGAGCCCCTGCCTGCACTGCTGGCATCCACACAGGCAGCCGCCCGCAGCAGACAGGTTTTTTTTTTAAGATTGATGTTTTTATTGGAAAGTCAGATATACAGAGAGGAGAGACAGAAAGACCTCTGTCCACTGATTCACTCCCCAAGTGGCCACAACGGCCAGAGCTATGCTGATCCGGAGCCAGGAGACAAGGGCTTCTTCCGGGTCTCCCAGGCTGGTACAGGGTCCCAAGGCTTTGGGCTGTCCTCGACTGCTTTCCCAGGCCACAAGCAGGGGCTGGATGGGAAGTGGAGCAGCCGGGACATGAACTGGTGCCCATATGGGATCCCGGCACATGCACAGGGAGGAGTTAGCCACTAGGCTACCGTGCTGGGGCAGATGGAAGATTTTTGTCTCTAATTCTTTCAAATGAAATAAATCAACCTTTTAAATCCTTTAAAAAGTAGAAAAAAGGAGAACAACTCATGTCTAAAAAAGTAACAAGACAAGGAATGAACAGAAGAGGAAGTGGAGAAGAACCCGTAAGGAAAAGTGATGACCCATAAGAATGGTCAGGACGAGAGACACCACGGCAGGAGCAGGAGGCTGGCCCGTGCGGCAGCAGCCACCAGGACTCACTGAGGGGACTCGGTGCCCGCAGGGTCCCTGTGACGTCATGGGAGGTCCCCTTGGGGTCACTGCGAGGTCATGGGAGGTCCCCTTGGGGTCACTGCGAGGTCACTGTGAGGTCCCCTTGGGGTCACTGCGAGGTTATAGCAGGTCCCCCTGGGGTCCCTGTGACGTCATGGGAGGTCCCCTTGGGGTCCCTGTGACGTCATGGGAGGTCCCCTTGGGGTCACTGCGGGGTCACTGTGAGGTCCCCTTGAGGTCACTGCGAGGTTATAGCAGGTCCCCCTGGGGTCCCTGTGACGTCATGGGAGGTCCCCTTGGGGTCCCTGGGTCATGGGAGGTCCCCTTGGGGTCACTGCGAGGTCACTGAGGTTCCCTTGGGGTCACTGCAAGGTCACTGTGAGGTCCCCATGAGGTCACTGCGAGGTTATAGCAGGTCCCCCTGGGGTCCCTGTGACGTCATGGGAGGTCCCCCTGGGGTCCCTGGGTCATGGGAGGTCCCCTTGGGGTCACTGCGAGGTCATGGGAGGTCCCCTTGGGGTCACTGTGAGGTCATGGGAAGTCCCCTTGGGGTCCCTATGAGGTCATTGTGAGGTACCCGTGAGATCACTGTGCGGTCACTATTAGGTCCCCATCAAGTCCAGGAGGCCCACCAGTGCCACCCAATTCTCCTGAGGACCCAGAGCCAGCACCCAAGGCACAAAGCTGCCCAGGAAACAGACACAGAGGGAGGGGGCCCTTCCGGGTGCTGAGCACCGTGACACCACCGCAGCCCCACCAGCCCCACCGCAGCCCCCCGCAGGGCGCGGGGCCCACCTGCCGGCCGCCGCAGTGCTGCTGGGCTTCTTGGCGGGGGCCTTCTTCTGCGGGGCCTGCTTGGGGGGCGGGGCCGCCTTGGCCTTCCTGTCCTCCTCGGGCCTGGCCTTGCGTTCCTTGGCCTTCCTCCTCTTCTCCTTCTCCTTCTTCTTCTTTGGCTTGTTCACGGGCGCCTGCGACAGGGCGGCCAGCTGCTCGTGCACGGCCTTGAGCTGCGAGAGAGCTGGCAGCTGAGCATGGGGGCAGCGAGCGACGGCCGGCCCCCCGGACCCGGGCAGGGGGCCCAGCGCCCACCTGCTCCTGCAGCTCCGCCAGCCTGGTGGCCCGCTCCTCCTCCGAGTCGGAGCTGCCGGAGTCCGAGGAGCTCTCCTCACTGCTGCGGCTGCTCTCGGCGCCCTGGCTCACCACGGGGGCTGCGGGGGCCGGCGGCGCCGGGGCCTCTGCCGGCTCATCCGGCATCTTGGCAAACCGCATCTCAAAGACATCCTGTGAGCAGACAGAGGCCCGCAACGTGAGCGAGAGGCCTGTGGGTACAGCCCTCATGGATGCTGGGGGACGGGGCCTCACACAGGAGGGTGCCCTGTCCGTCCAAGACACAAGGGGGTGCCCATGCCAGCACCCACAGCATCACAGCCAGGAGTCACGGGCCCTCATGGCCATGCCACTGATACCCACACACTGCAGCCACGGTTGACAGCTGCCAGCACTACGTGGTCACCTTGTGACGTCCAACTCAGACCCTGCGGGACCTTAGGCCTGCTCCTGTCTTTGGTCCTGCGACACAGGGAACAGACACGGCTCCCTGCAGGGGTCATGGGCCCTCAGGCCAAACCTGCCATGCCTCTAGCACGGCTCATGTGCAGGAGGCTGGCCCTCGAAAGCCAGGGCGGTGATGACCCTGAGTGAGGGGGCGCCTGAGATGGGTCCTTCAGAACAACAGCCGGAGTGAGTGGCAAGTCTGAGTGAGGGGTCCGAGTGACCGGACAGGCGGCACACAAGCACACAGGTCCACACACATGCAGACAGCTCTGTAAGGCCCATGCTGAAGGCTAGACCAGAGGCCCCAGTTGCCCACATCAGGCCAGCAGCTCCTACCCTCTTGGCCATCACAGGAGCGAAAAGCCACGACTCAGCTCAGGACAATGCGCCTGAGCACCTGAGGTCCCCTGCGGGCCAACTCAGTAGTGGGCAGCTCACCTGTCCCCAGTGGTCGGTACTCGGGGGGCCCAGTTCCCCACTGCCACCCATGGGAGCTATGATGAGCCGCCCGAGCTGCCGCATCTGACCTGGGCTAGCCCCAGGTTACCTGCAGCTTCCGCGCCATGGCCACCACCTCATGGTCTGGGGGGTTGTACTTGTAGCAGTTGGAAAACATCAAACGGACGTCGGCAGCAAAGCCCTGGGCATCCGGGTACTCGCGGCTGTCCATCTTCCTCTGTAACACAGGGGTGACCACGTGAAAGGGTGCTCTTGGTGGGCCTGGAGACGGTGCTCACACACCACGCACAGACTGTGCCACACGGGCCAGCAGGCAGCACCTGGCCAGACACCCAGCTCTCAGTGGCCCTGGGCTTTGGGACACGGCCATGCTCGTTCCCTAGCTGGGAACGAGGGTGCTCCAGTCTCTTACGGCGGTTCCCTCTGCCGGGGGGAGGGGGGGCCTGTGCGTCAGCCCCGTTCTTGGCCAGGCTGTGACAAGGACAGCAGCGGCTCCCTGCTGGAAGGGAACCAACCAACCCTCACAGGTGTCCACTTGGCTTCTGGAGCCAGTTGAACCCTGTGACCAGAATGGACTAGAATGGACCAGAACAGGCAGAACCCCAGCCCAGCCCTGGGGGGCTGCACGGCTTCAGCATTCTGCCTCCCACCCCAGGGGACCCCGCTACCCGGACCACCAGACGCTGGGGTCTCCCCAGTGCCTGGTCACACACAGCAAACAGGAGGGACCCCGGGTAGGCATCTGAACTGGGAGCTGGCAGGCTGGCAGGCTCAACACCCTCCCCGAGGGGACCGGGCAGGAGGCTGGCGCCCAGGAGTGCTTCAGGGTCCTCTGCCCGTTCTCAACTTGGCCTAGCCTCTCTGGTCTGGTGGGAACCTGGAAGGATCCCACCGCTCTGGGAAGATGCTAGCCGTGGGCCTCAGCTCTGCCCCTGCAGGGAGGGGGCATGGCAGGCCGCTGTGCTGATGCTCACAGCCAGGGTGGCAGCCACCTAGAGGGCCTTGGGGCCTAGTGACACCCAGGCCAGGATGGCTTTCCAGAAGCCGGTGGCCAGCGCCCCTCACCCCACCCAGCCCCCCACTTTGAGGGTGCTCCGGCAGCCAGCGCTCCACCCCTGCCCAGGCTCCCCGCCATGGCCCGGCCCCCCAACCTTGACGGTGCTCAGGTCCATCGGGTGCTTAATGATGTCGTGGTAGTCGTGCAGCTCGAGCGCCTCGGCGTCCACGGGCTTGTAGAAGGGCCAGGCGTAGGCCGCGTGCTTCTTGGAAAGCATCTCCTTGAGGATGCTGTCGCAGTATCGCAGGTGCTCCGAGAGCTTGCCCTTCTTGCCCGCATGCTGGGGCACCTCCCCGTCCTCCAGGTCCTTCTTGGGCGGCTTGATGGGGCGACCCCCGCTCTCGCGCCGGGCCACCACCTTGGCCTGCTTGGGGTCGGACAGCGGCGGAGGCGACTCGCTGCGGCTGGCGGTGATGGCGGAGGTCGTGGGCGTGGTCGTGTCTGCTTTCCGTTTCACCCCCTTTTTCTACAATGGCAGAATCACCAGTGAGCGCCAGAACCAAGCCAGCACCTGTTGGTCACCGAGCTCAGCAACCTTAGGCACGGTCTCGCCACCTCCTCCCAGCTGTCCCCAAGGTGCGGGGGTGGGGAAACTGGGGCCCAGCGGCCATGTCACTGGCCCCAGGTCACAGAGCTGGCCGTGTTGAGGCTGGGACGCCCGCCGGGCTCCCCCAAAGCCTGCCCTCTTCCCGTGCCTCCTGGGACTTGGCCCTGCTGGGTGGGCACCCACACCAAGGCTCTCCACCACGGGAAGTGCCACATGCAACTCCTGACACCTGTTGGACGCCCAGGCTGAGATGTCAGCTGGGACCAAATGGCAGGGGAGGAAGGCCCAGGAGCAGGGCTTGAGGACGGTGCTCGGTGGACAAGCCAAGTAGGACACAGGTGGAACAGGGCAGGCAGCAGGATGGAGGCTGGCACAGCGAGGGGCTGCTGGTGGGCAGGCAGCTCAGTGCCCCAGGGCAACGCCGGGCCAGAGAGGAAACCTGGAGCCTTCCAGGGTGGGAGGGTGATCTGGGGCAGAACTGGGCACCCAGGCAGACATGGGGCTCTGCAGGACAAGCAAAGACGTCTCCCATCTGGGGGCTCTTCCACTCTGTGGACACGCGGCCAAGCCCCTGGCAGCCCCAGGCCCCAAGGAAGCTGCACACAGCCTTTCGGGGGTCTGCCGGCTTGAGCCACGCAAGCCAAACTGCTGCCTCAGGTTGCGGGGAGGGGATGATGACATAGCAGCTCCCTAGACACTTCATGGGAACCCACAGGACACCAGGCCCAGGCCCCAGAGGGTCCAACACCCAGTGCCGAGCCAGCCGGCTGGCAGTGCTAGCCTGGGGAAGCGGAGAGCATGTGGCATTTTACCTTGGGGGAGCCACTCAACCCCCGTGTGCGCCTGCTTCTACATCTGTAAGATGGGGGGGTGCTGCCTGCCCCAGAGGGTCACTGTGAGAATCAAACCGAAGGAGACGCATGAGTGACCCTGGGGCGGGGTGAGGGGGGTGAGCAGGCGGGGAGAGGGGAGCAGACCCCAGGGGGGCAGTGGTCCCAGGACCCCACCAGCCCTGCAGCTGGCAGGAAGCAGGTCTAAGCCCAGGCCTGGCCAGGACACCCGAGGCAGGAGGGGGGGCGTTGCAGCCAGCCTCCCCACGTGTGCGGACAGCAGGGACGCCCCCTCCTCGCCCACACCTCTAGCTCACATCGTCCCCATCTCGGCCGCTGGGCAGTGATGGTGTCCAGGCCAGCCCAGCACCTGTGCCCCCTGCCCAGCAGTCCCCCCACCCAGCGCCAGGCGGCCACTTCCAGCCTCAGGACACCCACCTTGACAACAGGTGGCGTCGGGGGGACCACAGGAACTATGGCAGTCGTGGGAGGAGGCGGGGCAGCGGCTGGGGGGACCGGGACCGAAGTGACGTTGGCAGTGATGGTAGGTACAGGGGTGGCAGCAATGACGGGCGTCTGGGAGGCGGCAGGGGGCACGTTCTGGAAGGGGGTGGCTGGAGAGACAGAGGACACGGCCGCCACCTGCTGCGTGCCTTCAAAGACAAGGGCGGGGCAGGGTCAGCGGAGGAGGCTCTGCTGGGGTCCCAGGGCTCAGGACCACCACATCCCCAACCCAGGCACCCTGAGGGCAAGTCATGAGAGACCCAGCTCTGGCCTTCCCACCGAAGCCCAGGACACAAGACTGTGGAACAAGGTAGCTGGGTCCCCCAGCCCAACAGGTGAGAGCCCAGGGACCCCAAAATCCCCACCAGATGCTGGCTCTGTCACCAATGAGCTCAGACACGTCCCACGTCCAGCCCAGGATGGCCAGACACCCAGCTGGCCACTGGGTGAGCTGCTTCCCAAGGCTCCCACGGCAGCTCGGATCCTGGCCTCACCACAACTTTCAGGCCAGAGTTCATCAGGGAGAGCCCCAAGATGCAGGGAGTAGTGGCCCAGGACTAGGGACTTGGGGCCCTCCTGCACAGGTGGCAGCGTCCCTCCTCGCCGTACCTCGGCCACAAACGGGCCTCTGGAGGGTGTGCCTGCTGCACCCGAGGCGCTGGGGAGCAGCTGGCCCAGCCCAGGGACAGAGGGCCCACTGGCCACCCGCCTCCCCCGTACCTGCACTCGGGGTGCCCGCAGCGGGCTTTCGGCCTTTTCCCTTGGGGGCAGGGGGCAGTAACTCAACTTCCTCCTGGGGCATCTGGGCCACCTTCTGCAGAAAAATTTTCTCTAAGGCTTGAGCCATCAGCACTATGTCATCTGTGGGCTGGAGACACAGAGGGCCGGGTCACAGGGTCACAGGTCGGCAGGCACACGGCGGGAGTGGGGTATCGGGCAGTGCCCCACCTCCCCCGCAGGCGTCAGGCGGAGGAGAGCCGCACACCTTGTTGTAAATGTAACAGTTTGTGAACATGGTGTTGAAGTCCTGCATGCACTCGCTGGCGCTCCAGTAATAACCGTTTTCTAACCTCTTCTTAATCGTCCCCATGTCCATGGGATTCCGGATGATTTTGTGGTAATCCTGGGAGATTTTCAGGAAGGTCACCGACCCTCCCCCAGCTCGCGGGGCAGCGGGAACCTGCCCCACAGCCTTGCCTGCGCCCGAGGCCCGGGAGGAGGCCCACAGAGCTGGCAGGCCACCCGGAGCTGGGCACTGCAGGGATGCAGGGATGGGAGAGGGTGAAGCTGGGGTTAATCTACTGGGGTTCAGGTCAAAACTGAGCATGCGTGCCTGGAAGAGGGGGGACACCCCCATTTAGCATCTCACACTGAGCGGGTGCCACGGGCGGGCTCGGCTGGGTGGGACACAGCCCAGAGAGCCCTCTGCCCTGGCCTGGTCCCTTCCTGCCAGCCGGGCTGTGCGGCTGACCCGTCCCCAGGCCAGGCACTCACGGGCAGGTTCAGCTTGATGGCGTCCACGGGCTGGTAGAAGGGCCAGGCGAACTGGTGCTTCCACAGCGTCCTCACGACCACGTTCTGCATGTACTGCAGCTGGTTGGTTTTGCGGCCTGGCTTGCCGGGGTTGGAGACCTCCGGCGGGGGTGGGTTCACGGGGCCCGGGGTCGCCGGGACGCCCGCGGGGGCGACGGCCGTGGTGGACATCCTCTAGCAGCTGGCTCACACGTCACAGCGCCGTGCAGGGGCCCAGGCTGCCTCTGTGCTCCCCAAGGGGGCACGACATCCCATTTCTGGGCCCAACCAGGCAGCACCTGTGTGTGGGGGAAACAGAACAGTGGAGAGGGCCTGGTCACCCCTAGGGACAGCGACCTGGGCCCAGCTCTCACTACCTGCCCCCCGGATACAACAGGACATCTCCTGCCCCAGGGGAGTGCTCCCATGGCCACTGTCAAACCATCAGGTGCATGGCAGGGCATCTAGCTCCCGTCTCCTGCTCCCCGGTCAGGGCACAGAGAGTGGTGGGCAAGCAAGGGGCTGCACTGCCCAGGGCCCACTCGACCCTGCCGGACTTTCTCCTGGGGCTACCACAGATTTCACCCAGCCTTGCCTAGCCTGGCCGTGGACAGAGGCCACTCAGTCCTGCAGACACAGGGAACGGTGGTGTGAAAAAGCCCACGGGCTGCTCTCAGCTTCCATGAGGCCCACGCAGCCTCAGCCCCAGGTGACCAGGACGCCAGCTCCATCTGTGGTCCTGCCACCGCCCCAACGTGGCCGACTGGTCCACCTGCTCCCAGGGCCAGTTCAGCTGTCAGCACACTCCCCATACCAGCCAGGTAGGCCAGAAGCGTCCACTGGGAGCCTGGGCAGCACAGGATGCCCAGTGAGCACACCCACAGCCGAGCTGTGCTCACTTCTGCTGCCCCGTGCCCAGTGTGCCCAGCCACAGGGCACAGGGCAGACCAAGGCGCAGGCTGGCCTCCTGCAAGCACAAGGATAGGAGGCCCCGGCCCAGCAGGAGGACCTGCTAGGCTGCTGCTGTGGCACCCAATGGGAGCTGCAAACTGGAGGTCCTCGATGGGGCACCATGTGGGGTCTGCGCCCAGCACCCACAAGCATGAGGCAAGATGCCTGCAGAACCATGTCCCTCCCTGCCTCGGGCAAGGCATGGGACCCAGGGCCACTGGGCACTGGGGGCCACCTACACTGGGGATCAGCCCAGGTCTGCCCAGACAGCCACGCCCCCAGCCAGCTGACCAGGCCATGGCTTCCCTCCGGCGTGGACACCCATGGGCCAGGGACACCTCAGTCTATGGCCACAGGTGGATGTAATCACAGGCCCCTCTAGAAGAGGCCGACAACGAACCAAGCAATCCAACCTTTGCCTCTCACTGCCCCCAAGGTCTGGACACCAAGTAGACGTGAAAACTGTGTCTGGACCCCGGAGACCCCCTTGCTCCATGGGGCCCGCATGTGCTCTCCAGGGCCAGGGAGCATGCTGGGGGGGATAAGGACGAGCCATCCCCCAGAGCCTGAGGCAAAGGCCAGTGTCTACACCAGGGACGGAAAGAAACCCGAAAAGCCCTTCCCTGCCCGCGCCCCTTCCCCCACTCTGGGCAGCTGTGACTGCAGCTGAGGACGGTGGCCCTGGGAAGGGCAGGTGCCGCTGGCCAGGGCTGCTGCTGGGGAAGAAGGTGTGGCCTGGGGCCCCGGCTGGGGGACAGCAGCTCTGGGCAGGAAGCAGAAACCACCAGGAGAGCGCCAGGGTCGGTCTGGCAGACACGGCACGGAGGGCATGGCCCGCCAAGCCCAGTGCCCCGGGGGAGCCGCTGGAATCAGGGTGGGACACGGCGTGGGGTCAAGGTTAGGATTTCTGTACTCAAGGTGCTGTCCACACAACACATCACCGGGGCCAAACCCCCACAGGACAGGCCCCGGGGCCTCCACGACAGGCAGGGGCTTAAGCATGGTGCTCCCACCCCAACCTCACCCCTTTCTTGAGAGGAGGACAGCAACCGTGGGACACGGAGGGACGCCTACCGCGGAACTCTGCCACGCTCAACAGTAAAGGGGTCTCCAGTGGGGCTTGGAACCGATGGCCAGGGACCAGGTAGGGAGGGGCAGGCAGTGGCCAAGAGACACAGCCACGTACCAGCTAGAAGCCACCTGGGCCCCAGGCCAGGTGGGAGGAGCCTGGCTTTCTGGAAGAGCAGAGGGTGGGCTGTGACTCACTGGATCAGTGCCCAGGGGCACACTGAAGCCTGCTCCGAGCCAGGCCAAGCCTGTGGCACGCCGAGCAGCCTCCAAGGGAGAAGCCCCAGGCGCACGGCACAGACCAGCCCCGGCAGCCGCTCCATCCCACCACCTTCAGGAGCAGCCAGCCGGCGGGCCGGAAAACTGAGGCTCAGGGTCCCCCACCCCACTCCCGGGGCTCCCATTCAGCTGCTGGCTGGCCACATGTGCTGCCACTCAGACGACCCGGCACTGGAGGAGCCCCTGAGCCAGCACGGACGAGAGTGACAAGACAGCCGCCCTGGGCAACAGAGGATTGCAAACCACCCAAGGCGGAAACCCTGCTGACCACCGAGGACATGGCCCGCCAGCAGGAGCAGGCTCAAGCTGATGCCCACTGGTCCTGCCCTGGGGAGCAGACAGTCCTCCACTCACCTTGGGGTACAGGTAGGGGGCTGTGCACTGACCCTGATGGACAGCAGGTGGACAGCCCCCTCCTCTAGAGGGGATCTGAGGCCAGGGCTCTCCCAGGACAAGGACAGAGAGGGGTGTGGCCCGTCCAGGCCTGCCACAGCAGCAGCTGGGGGCACCGCTAGGCTGGCACGGCCCCAGTATCCAACCAAGAAGGCAGGGCCGGCAAGGAGGGGGGCTCTTACAACTGTAGGGACAGCTGAAGGACAGAGGATATGGGTGATACGAGGCGCAGAGCCAGGGGAGAAGGCCACCGCAGCGACCGTGCCGGATGTCCACGGCACCCTCAAGATGGACCTCGCGATGTAGGCAGAGGCGGACATGCCCAGGAGGGCATCCCGGCCTCGAGGGGGGTGCCCACCAGCAACAAGGGGGCTTCCCAGACACCACCCCAGGGTGGGCAGAGGACTCGCCCTCCACAACCTCAGGTGCCCAGCATATCTCACCACTCCATCCTCCAGTGGCGGCAGGACCCCCAAACTTGAACGGGGTCACCCTCCACTCACCACCGTGCCCAGGGTTGTCCCAGCGTCTGTCCCCAAGCAGGAGAGGTGGCTTCCTCGGCCCTCTGGGCGACGGGCAGCCACTCACTCCAAGCCTGCAGAAACCAGATCTCCAAGGGCAGGGCTGGCTCTGGTGACAGACACGGCCAACTGGCCCTGCCCTGCAGCTGGGGAGGGACTGGGGCTTGGGGTCCCCAGGCAGGGGTTGGGCCCTGCAGGCGGCCACCACCCTGCCTGCCTGCCAGCCCCCTGCCTCATGGAGATCTCAACCCCAGCAGGCCCCACTCTATGGCCCCAGAGGCCGGGCACACAGCTGGAGGCACACCAGAGCCAAACTAGACGGACCTCACATCTGTGTTCCCACACCTCCACGCCTGCAGGAGGGCCCGCACAGCCAGCACCCCCAGACTATCCTAGCCTGTGTAGGAGGCCATTGTGACCGTAGGTCAGCGCCCGTAGTCAGCAAGCACAGGATTACAGTTGATGGGACAATAGTTGTATGATAAACAACTGAATGGATGTCTTGTGTGTGACTGATTGGATATCCTTTGCATGAGAACAACTGTATGGCTACCTTTTGTATACCTGATGAGATATCATTTGTATAAGAACAGTTGAGTGGGAAGTAATATACAAGGCAAAAGGACTTCCAGACTAAGGCACAGAAACAGTTGATGGTTCTGTTGATGAACTAAGTATCTCTACCCTAATCCTGTATGACCCTCAGCATATAAAGTCTGTTGCCCCTAATAAATTTTGGCTATTGATCATCGGTCAGTAGTCCAAGCGTGTTATCGGCTCCGTGCACCAAGTCCATCGCTGCAGGACAGCGACAAGCCTGCACTTGGGGAACCCAAGCCTGGGCACACCCTTTCACCTCCACCAGGCTTGCAGCATGTCCCAGGTCAAGACAAAGAAACACACACCCTTAGCCCATTGCTTCCTGACCACAGGGGCAGGGGACCCCGCTGGGCACACACCTGGACAAACGACCTCTGCCCGGACCGGGAGCCACCACAGCCCAGCCACCGGCGCCACGGACCCCACACGTGCCTGACGGGGTGGCAAGGGGAACTGTCAGGAGACACCAGCCCCGTCCCCACCTCCCACCCGGCCAAAGTGGCACCAAGCACTGAGACCAGTCCACACCGAGCAAGGCCTCGGCTGGATTTGGTCCTGTCCCCTTGGGCTAGTGGTGGGAGGCAGACACGGCAGACACCTGGGGGCAGATCCAACTGGCCCCCACCGGCTTGGCCGGCCTGGGCCCACTCTCCGCCCAACACAGGCATGTCAGCGGGAACAGGACAAACCAAGCTGTCCCCACCAGGTCCCTCCCTCCCTCCTCAGGTGGGAAGGGAGCCAGCCGCCATCCCACTTAGCAGATATGAGGCCCTGGGGTCAGAGCCAGGAGACCAGGACCTGCTCAGCCCATGGCCCAGCCAGGCCTTACAAGGCCGGGGAGTGAGAAAGGTGTCTCACCCACCAGGCCACAGCCAAAAAACCACAATTCCCACACCTGCCTGGTGCCCAGCCACAATGGCTGGCTGGCACTCACGAGGGCTTGGTCGTGGCAAGCCAGCAACTGGGCAGCAAGCCAGGCTGGCTTCACTGGTCACCCCCAATCCTTCCTCCTCCTGCCCTGGTCCCCACAGGACCCCCGAGCCCCCGACTTCCAGCTGCATGTGTCCAAGAGTCGGTCGCTGCCTGCTCTCCAGCAAACACCGGGTTAACTCCCGACCACCTGTGCCACAGTCCTCAGGAGGGAGGGACAGAGTCCAGCGCCTCTTGGCAAACACAGCTCCTCGCTCCACGCTGGCGGGGGACGGCGGCAGCTTCAAATGGGAACAGGGCACAGTGCACCCAGCAGTGACCAGGACGCCCTCCCTCCAAGCCCCTCGGGCACTGTAGGTGGGACAGTCCTGGCAGCAGCAGGCCCATTCGCCTACAAAGCACCCCCAACCCACACATCTTCCTGTGGATCTCAAACAGCAGGCAGGAAGACCCCAAGCCATAGGGGCGCCAAGACCCTCCAGAACCTCCACTCAACTGCCAGCAGCTATGGAAGCCAAGTGGGGGGGGAGTGTCTCCAACCCTGCGGGCCACCTGGAGGAGCAGGCTGGGAGGCAGGAAGCCAGCCCCGCAGCTAAGCACCTAGCCAGAAGTGCCCCCACCTCTGCCGGGCACTGCAGGCACCCACAGCAGACCGTGCATGGACACAGCTGTGAGGGCCTCGGCTGGGGCCCCAGGGAAGTGCCCTCACCTCCACCGGGCACTGCAAGCACCCACAGCAGACCGTGCATGGACACGGAGTGGCTGTGAGCGCCTGGGCTGGGGCCCCAGGGAAACTCAGCCGCAGGGCGCCAGGAAGCGACCAAGGCAACCCTCAGCCACGGCGGTCAGGGGCTGGCACCTGGCCAGCCGGGGGAGGCGGGCACACAGCAGCCAGTGGCTGCACGGGCACTGCCTCTCCCCACACCTCCACTTTCACTTTCTGAGAGTGGGAACAGTGTTTATGAATCTAGTTCGCTCGGCTGAGCTGGCTTCGCACGGCGCTCTACCGCCTAAACAATTTCTACTCTGGAGAGCGCCTAAGCTCCCGCCGCCCGCTGGGCACACCGAAGGGCTGGGGTCCCCAGGTCAGTCTGTCCAGAACGCGGTGGGCAAGGTCAGAGAAATGTCCCCAGGCCTGCCAGCAGCCACGCCAGGGCTAAGCGGAGTCAGACCCGAGTGCTGAGGGGCTGGGCCCCCTTCCCGGCCGGGGATGGCCGCTAGGAAACAGTGCCGCGTCTGCAACCTGCAGCCGGGAGCCGCTCCAGGGACTCCGAAACACAATCTCCATTTTAAAGAGCGAGCCAGGGAGAATGTCCACAAAGCAGGGACAAGACAGAGCCGAGTTCCCCTGGCCCTGGCTGGCTGGGGCAGCGCCTCCACCCGCGCGTGCATGCACCCACACTGCCCACCGCCCCGATAACTTTCACAGACAATAACGGAGAGCCACGCAGACCGGGGACCCCGTTAGGTGCCTCGAAGCAAAGCTTCCCACCAAAACGAATGACCCAGCCGGGCAGCACAGCCAACACGCGCGAGGCCAGGCGCACTCTCCGCCCCCTTTCCCCAGGGCCTCCCGCCCGGCCCTGCCCTGGCCTCGGCGCAACTGGTGGGGAGAGGGGAGGAGCAGCTTCCCCTCCTGCTCGCGGCGTCCACGGGCGGGCCACCGCGGCCGCGCACAGCGACGGGGAGGAGTGGGGCGCGCGCTGTTCTCCAGATGCAGCTGGGGCAGCAGCCAGTGGTCAACCCGGCGCCCACCCCGAGTGGGCAGCAGAGGGAAACACCCTGGCTCCTCCCGCTGCAACTCGACCTCGCCCGGACTTGGCGTTTTCCGAGTGGGCTTCACCACGGGGAGCTGGGGCTCCCAGGGGCTTGGCACAGGGGCTCCGACTCAGTTCCGGGCGCCAAATTCTGGGAGGCGGCCGACCCCTCCCCGATCACGCAACCGCTACTTGGGGTGGCCAAGCAGAGGCCCGCCCGACCCTCCCCCTCCACCCACCCCGACGTCTCCGAGCGCGGGCTCCCCAGCGGCCGGGAGCGGGGCAAAGTGGCGCTGGGGCACACCTTCCCCTCCGCGTCTTCCCTGGATTCCCCCTCCAAAAGATGGCGCGCAGAAGAAAGGGGGGGAAAAATCCCTTCCGTAAAGAAGGGCGCGCAGAGGCCGGGCTGGCGCGGGGCGCGCGGGCCGTGCCAACTCCGGGCTGCGCGCCCCGGCTGCGGCGACGCCCCCGAGCCCGGGGCCTGAGGACGGCCCGGGGGCGGGGGAGGCGCAGGGCGGAGGGGAGCGCGGCCCGCGCCACCACCGCGACCCCCCGGGCGCCACCGCGCTTTGTTGCATCGTGGCCGCGCACAAAGGCGGCGGCGGCAGCCCCGGGCGCTCGGCGGGCCCCCGGACGCGCGGGCGGCCTGCGCGGGGCGCTCGGGGCCGCGCCCCCAGGCCCGGCTCCCCCTCCGGCCGCGCCACCGCCCGCGCCGCCCGCCGCCCCACGCGCGCAAGGAAGCGAAGAGAAAGGGCGTACTTGGCCTCGGCGGCTGCGGCGCCGTCCCTCCCGGCCCGCGCGGCCGGCTCCTCTAGGCTCGCCGGCCCCGGCAGCATAATAGACGCGCCCGAGCCGAGCAGGGCTCATGCGCTGCGCCGCGGCGCCTGGCGGGAGTCGTAGTCCGAGGCCGGGCCCGCGCCGGGGCCGCCCAGGGGAGGCCGTGGCGCGCGGACTACATGTCCCGGCCCCGCCGGCGCCGCGCCCCGCCCCGCCAACCCCCGCCCCGCCGACCCGGCCGCGAGCGGGCCCGGCCCGGGGGGCGCGCGGGGGCGGGGCGCGGCGCCGACCCAGGCCGCCTGCCACTCCTCTTTCCCTGGGCGCAGGCCCTGCACCGGGCCCCGGGCCTCCCGGGCCTCCCCTTCCCGTGCAAGGGACGTGTGCCCGTGGAGGGAATCTTCCCGGTGCCCCGGGGAGGCGTGCAAGAGCTGGACGCGCAGCCGGCACCCCCGGTGGACGCGCGGGCCGCCCTCGAACCCCCGGCGCCGCACCTGCCGGGAGCTCGTGTTTGTAAACAAACCGCGCGCCTAATTAGCCTGGCGGGGGCGCGCACGGGCCGGGGCGGGGCGGCCTCGCCCGGGGAGGAGCCGCGCTCGGCCGCGCCCCTCGCCCCCTCTGGCCCCGCGCTCTGGGACCCGGCCCCGGACCGGGGGACCACGGTTTTCCTGAGCTAGGGGGACGGGGCACGAGGGGTGTGCTCCTCGGAGGCCCTCTGACCCGCTGCCTCAGTCTCCCCAGCTCCCGGCGAAGGAGAGGGCGCAGGTGAGCGGATTCCCTCCCCCGAGTTCCATGGTAGGGTCCCAGAGGGGAGGGTGAGGACCACCGGCCCTTGTGTGCTTGGAGATGCAGAACCCTCAGTGTCTAAAGGAAACGCACAACTCTCCCGGGGCGGACCGCGCATCTGCCCTCTGCCCAGCGCGCCTCCACCCGAGTCCGTGCCCAGTGCGAGCCAGTGCGGCGTGGAGGAGCGCCTTTGTCCAACCGCACAGGGCAGGAAGAAGAGGCCCCCCTCTTCGGGGGTCAACGAGCCCGCAGGCTCGAGACCAGCAATCCTCAAGTCCAGTCCTAGGGGTCCCGGAAAAGCCAGAACCTTTTGTCCCCACGGTCTCTTTGCCTGTCACACCTCAGGGCACAGCCCTTGAGCACGATGTGGGCCCAGAGCCAGTGCCCACCCAGCCCCAGTCATGAGCACTGTGTCCCTCCCCACCAAAGCAGCGTCCCAGCGTCTGCCCTGCACCCCCAGCTCCTTCGTGAGGCTGGGTCACTCTTCCACCCTCAAGTTCAGGACCAAGAAGTCTCTGCACCTGGACTTGGCCTTGGCAAACACTTAGGCAGGGACTGACAGAGGTGGCTAGCAGCACGGCCATTAGCCTGATGCCATCCCCCGGCCTCTCACTGCCCCAGGAAGACCACAGCCAATGGCAGGCAGGCAGGCAGGTGCCTCCCTCCCCTGCCCCTGTGATGTCCACTAATACCAGCCCAGGCAGGTGGCCCTGTGTGGTGTCCACTCACGCCAGCCCAGGTGGCCCTGAGTGGTGTCCACTCAGACAGGCCCAGGTGGCCCTGTGTGGTGTCCACTCACGCCGGCCCAGGTGGCCCTGAGTGGTGTCCACTCAGACAGGCCCAGGTGGCCCTGTGTGGTGTCCACTCAGACAGGCCCAGGTGGCCCTGTGTGGTGTCCACTCAGACAGGCCCAGGTGGCCCTGAGTGGTGTCCACTCACGCCGGCCCAGGTGGCCCTGTGTGGTGTCCACTCAGACAGGCCCAGGTGGCCCTGAGTGGTGTCCACTCAGACAGGCCCAGGTGGCCCTGAGTGGTGTCCACTCACGCCGGCCCAGGTGGCCCTGAGTGGTGTCCACTCACGCCGGCCCAGGTGGCCCTGTGTGGTGTCCACTCAGACAGGCCCAGGTCGGACAGAAGTACAAGACTGACTGCCAAGGGTCCCCCCTCCCATGCAGGGGGCCGAGGGAGTGGTTCTCCCCCGGCAGCCAGGCAGCGAGCAGCTGGACACTACAGGGCTGCTGTGGGCAGGGCCTGCAGTCCAACCGCCTGTCCCCTCCTTCCCCACCCCCAGGCTCCAGGCATGGCACTGGGAGGCTGTACGCCCTTCCCGGGAGGAAAGCCGGGTGCAGAGGCCAGGCCTGTGGGCGGGAGCCAGCCACTGTCCACCTCTCTGCCTCCAGGCCTGGCTTCCAGGCCCGTGCTTGTCTCCCCGCCCCCACCCCCAGGCCACCAGGTGAGTGGAGCAGAGCCCTTGTCCACTCCAACAGTGCCTGGCACCTGCAGGGTGCTGGGCGGGGAGCCGTGGAATGAGCAGAGGCTTCCCTGGCCTCCCCTGTGCTGGCCCCAGCCTGTGTCCCCCACATCAGGGCAGCCAGACGACCCCGCCATCCCACGCCAGGTCCACGCTGACACCCATCTGGAAGACCTGGGTTGCAAATCTGTCTCTCTCTTTTTTTTTTAGATTTGTTTATTTATTTATTTATTTTAAAGATTTATATCTTTTTTTATTACAAAATCAGATATACGGAAAGGAGGAGAGACAGAGAGGAAGATCTTCCGTCCAAGTATTCACTTCCCAAGTGACCGCAACAGCCGGTGCTGTGCCGATCAGGAGCCAGGAACTTCCTGCAGGTCTCCCATACGGGTGCAGGAACCCAAGGCTTTGGGCCGTCCTCAACTGCTTTCCCAGGCCACAGGCAGAGAGCTGGATGGGCAGCAGGGCTGCCGGGATTAGAACCAGTGCCCATATGGGATCCCGGCGCATTCAAGGTGAGGACTTTAGCCACTAGGCCACCATGCTGGGCCCAAATCTATCATTTTGTGTGAGGAACTTGAGTGCCTCTTATTCTGGTGTCCTGGTGTGTGTGTGTGTGTGTGTGTGTGTGTGTGTGTGTATGTATGTGTTTGGGGGCTGTCCCTGGAACCAATGTCCCAATCTTTAAAAAAAATTACTTTAAACTACAATTTTTAAGACTTACTTGAGGGGTGCAGCATGGCAGCCTAGCTGCTTAAGTCCTTACCTTGCACACACCAGGATCCCATATGGGCACCGGTTTGAGTCCTGGCTGCTCCACTTCCGACCCAGCTCCCTGCTAATGGCCTGGCATGTGGCCAGTGAATCCAAGTCCTTGGGCCCCTGCACCCACACGCGAGACCTGCAAGAGGCCCCCGGTCCCTGCTTCCCGTCAGCTCCACTCCGGCCATCACAACCATGCGGAGACTGAACCAGCAGATGAGAAATTGCGGTTCTCTCTCTCCCTCTGTAACTCTACATCTTAAACAAAATTCTAAATGAACAGGTAAGTTTTATTTTAAAGGCAGAGTTAGAGAAAGGGAGAGAGAAAAAGAGGTCTTCCATGCACTGCTTCATTCCCGAATGGACGTCATGGTAAGAAAATCCAGGCCAGTACCAGGAGACGTGGAGTCCGCTGCACGAGGAGGCGGGAGCCCTGCCGCGGGGGCACCTGGCACTGCCTTTGCAGGACTTGGCAGGAGCAAGAGCGGTGCGGCCAGGACTGAAACCAGCTCTTGCATGGGATGCCAGCATCGCGTGTACTGGCTTGACCCGCTGTACCACAATGCTGGCACTCTGGCACTCCAAATGCCTGTGGCTCAGCGGGGACACTGCTGCCAACGCCGGGAGTCTGAAATCAACCAGTCACTTCATGCTTATCGACAGGATCGTCTCCTGGACACTGCCACTTCCATCTTTCTCTTGTCTTTTTATTATTATTATTTAATTTTGATGATCTTTACATAGTTGATTAGGGTGCAAAGGGTCAAGGGCTACAAGAAAGTGGATAATACCATTGCTTCCACATTATCTTTTTTTCTTCCTGTGTCCAGAAGAAGGGGAGAAGCCACACCCAGCCTCCCAAGCATCCCAGGGTCCCCGACCTGGGGCAGGCTCCGAGGGTCCTGCTCAAGAGGTTTCGATAGTCCAACAGTCCTGAATTGCTGCCAGTCTCGCCACTCCAAGCACCATGAACTCTGCTGGATCCACTGGCTGACATGGTCCACCTTAGGTTCTCCGTGTGCCCAGATCCTCACTGCCAGCACTTGGCTGGGGCAGTTGATCAATTTGTTCTGTCCTCTGTGTGGTCCCAGTGTCCTCTGCAGGTCCCACTGGGCTGCCATATCCTCCATGTGCACCTAGTTATGCTGTCCACTGCTCCAGCTGAGCCTCTGAGGAGACAGCTTTGACACTTGCACTCCACGGTCAGACCATGGAACCTGCAATTCTCTTCCTGGTTGGGGTTCTGAGTCCAGCAGCTCAGTTGGGGAGATCCCCAAAGAACTTCATCTGAGGGGCCCGGCGGCGTGGCCTAGCAGCTAAAGTCCTTGCCTTGAACGCGCTGGGATCCCATATGGGCACCGGTTCTAATCCCAGCAGCCCTGCTCCCCATGCAGCTCCCCGCCTGTGGCCTGGGAAAGCAGTCGAGGACGACCCAAAGCCTTGGGTTCTTGCACCCATGTGGGAGACCTGCAGGAAGAGGTTCCTGGTTCCCAGCTTTGGATCTGCGCAGTACTGGCCATTGCGGTCACTTGGGGAGTGAATCATCGGAGGGAAGATCTTCCTCTCTGTCTCTGCTCCTCTCTGTATATCTGACTTTCCAATAAAAATAAATAAATCTAAAAAAAAAAAAAAAAAAAAAAAAAAACCTCATCTGAGGTGATCCCAGACCTGATTCTTGTGTGTGCTTCCAGTACAGGGTCCGGCACAGCCCGATCAACTTATATATATGCTGGTGGTTGCAATTGCTGGGTCAGTTCTATTTCCAGCCCTGTCTTCTACGCAGACCAATGGGTGTTGTAGTCCAGCCCAATGCTGCCCAGCACAGACTCGGCAGGCCAGTGGGAGCTGCAGCCTAGTCGGAGTGACCTGCAATAACCCCCACCATCCCCACCCCACCTCCCCACACTGGTTCCCATGTTTGTCAGTATGTACAGCAGACTGGTCCAGTCTGTCCCACATCCCATTCAGCTCTCATACATGTCAGTGGGCATTGAAGCCTAGTTCAGCCCAACCAACCCCACTGTCTAGCCCACACATGAGCCAGTGGGTGCCACTCTGTCTAGCCATGCCTGCCTAGACCTGGTTCTATGTTCACCAGTGGGAGTGACAACCCAAGAGGAAGGTGCCCACTGTTTCCCTACTGGGCCCACTCCCACTCCCAGATCTTGCACTCTGCAGGTGGTTTTGCAGGTTAACTTGACAGAATTTGCCCCCCAGTGCCAGCATCTGCCAGCTAATGCTGTGGCAAAGTGTAGCCCTTCCTGATCTGGTCTGCCCCCATCCTAACCAATGGTCTCCAGTGGGAGTGGTAGTCTAGCAGGGGAGCCCCATGAAGCCACCCTAGTGGCTTTGCCCTCCCCCCCCCCCGGTTCTCACGTGTGCTGGCCCAGTCTGGCATGACCCGGTTTGCCTCAGCATTTGCCAGTAGGTGCTGTAGCCTGTCCTGTCCCGGCCCACCCCCAATTCCAGGTCACGCTGGTGGGGGCTATAGCCTAGCCCAGTCCAGCCCAGTTGGCACCCAGTCTCAGCAGTAATGTGTACCGGCATGTGTTGCAACAGAACCTGGCCCAATTCACACTCTGTTCTGGTGCTTGGATTTGCCAGCAGGTGATGTGAACTGGCCCATCCTGGTTCGCCCCCTACCTACGCCAAATGTATGCAGGTGGGTACCTTTCCCTGGCCTGGTCTTGGGTGCTGCCTGTTGTAGTTCTTGCGATCACCTGCAGGACTGTGTCCCGACAGAGGAGTTCCCGGCTCCTCCATCAGAACCTTTCCCAATGCCAGATCTCACACACACCGGTGGGTCCATGGGCCAGCCCTATTTAGTCCACTTCCTGTCCTAGCAGGACCAGTGACCTTTCCTGACTGGCCTTCATGCATTCCGATTCTTACTGTTGGGTGTTTCAGCCCAGCCAAGCCTGGTCCACACCCAGACACAGCTCACACATGGCTCAGTAGGGGCAGAGACCTAGCCCAGCCTAGCCCATCCTACACCTGCCCTGGTCCTCATGGAGTCTAGCCCAGCCCCAGTCCACACTTGTGCTGAAGGACACTGCAGCCATATCCCGACCAGAGCGCAGCCTCCACTCCGCCCTCCGCCCATTGGGAACCCCAACCCAGCCAGGGTGGCCCTTTAGCTCCCCAACCAGGCTGGGTCCCAGCCATAGATCGTGCACATGCCAGTGGTTGCTCTCACCCAGCTTGACATAATCCCTCATCTGTCATGACCTTTGTCTTTGGATGCTGTAGCCTGGCCTGACCCCAGTCCCAACTCTCTCTGGTGGGTGCCTGAACCTGGCCCTGCTCAGTCTGCTCCTATCCCCAGCTCGTGTGAACCAGTAGGTGTGACAGCCTAGCCCGGCATAACCTGTGTTCCAGCCTGGTTTCTGCTCTTGCCAGTGAGCTAAGGTTTGCTCGGCCCTGCCTCGTCCTCCCCCTTCCAAAACCAACGTTCACATTAGCCAATAGTTGGAGCTACTTTGCCCAGCCTGCCCAACCCCCAGGCCTGGACCATGTGTTCACAGTGGGAGCTACAACCCACTAGGAGAGTTTCCAAAGTTCCCCCACTCGGCCCACTCCCAGACCCAGATCTCATACATGCCAATGTGTGTGAAGCTCTTGCCTGGCATAGCCCACCCCTCCATCTTGGCCTTGTATGAGCTGGTGAACACTGCGGTTCCGCCCACCCCACACCCTGTTTTAAGATGCACACGCGGGCGTTGCATCCTGGAGCTGCCCACTGCGCTGTCAGTCCTTGCCCCCATGAGGAAGGCCGGTTCCACGGTCACACCTGGCTCAGCCCATCCACACTCCAACTCTTGAACCAACTGTGGGACCTGTATTTCCACAGGGTTGGGCCCACATACCCCCACAGAACCTACCCCCAGCCCTGGTTCTCTCATATGCTGGTTAGTGTCATGGCCCAGCCTGATGTGTCCCCTGTTCCGACATTCAGTCAGGTACTGGGATCTAGTCCCGCTAGACAGGGCCCCAGCCCTAGCTTTCACACGGACTGGCATGTGGTGGTCGCCAATGTTCCATGCTTACAAGCCCTACTCAGGACCCATGGGGGCTGGGGCATGGGTCTGACCCATACAGATCCTCCAGTCTCTGCCCTCCAAACCACCGGGTCTCAGTCCCCTCGCTTCCCTGCAGGTACAGTGGCCCTGTCGTTGGGAGTCCCTCAGGATTCTTTCCTCACCTACGCGTACAGTGGCCTTGTCCATGGATGTCCCTAGGCAGTAATTCCTCACCCCCAAGACCCTAGAGCTCACCGCCAGGCAGCCAACAGGTGGAACCCAGCGCAAATTGGTACACTGGCCACCCAGGCAAGCTCAGGATTTGCTTACTGCATGGCAGCAGCAGTGGCTGTGGCCAGGACCCTAAGCATTGAGTCTGAACTGGCTTAGATATTTCCTGAGCCGCCAGGAAGCTCCCACCACCCAAGCCCTGAGGTCAAACTGGCAACTGTGTTTTGCACTTTTGTCTGGCAGATGGGAAGTGGTATGAAATGAAGATTGAGTTTTGCTTTTAAATGTAACCTTGGGCATGCAGGAGCAGGACTGGCCTAGGAGCGCTCCCCATCTCTGGGTCTCCTGGAATCTTTGCTCAAATTCTAGGAGCGCTTGCTGCTCCCAGGAGGGTGTGGTGCCAGGCTGGCCTGGCTGTCCATGGCAGAGCTTCTGCGTCACCGTCCTGTGTCTCCACGGCCTTGCCCATGCCCTGTGGCAGAGAAGCAGTCCAACACTAGAACATGACGGATTTATTTTTATTTATTTAAAAGGCAGCATTACGATAGAGAGAAAAGGGGAGACATAGAGGGCGAGAGAGCTTCCCTGTTCTGGGTCACTCTCCAAGCGGCCCGCTGACGGCAGCCACATCCAGACGAGTACGCAGCTCCGGGGCCCGCTGACAGCAGCCACATCCAGACGAGTACGCAGCTCCGGGGCTGATGCAGAGCCGGAAGCCAGGAGCTTCTGCCAGGTCTTCCCCGTGGGTGCAGGGGCCCAAGGATTCGGACCATCCTCCACTGCTTCCCCAGGCCGTTAGCAAGGATTGGATAGGAAGCACAGCAGCCAAGGCATGATGAACCCATGTCCAGGACCCACAAACCCACGCTCAGGAATGGCTGCCCTTGCCGGTGAGACAGCGCTAGGAAAACCTCGGGGAGACGGACGGAGTCCTGGGAACACACAGCAGCATGGAGGCAAACCAACCATAAAGCCTGCGTTGCACAAACTCCAACGGAGCCGAGCCTGGGCCGGTGGACCTCACAGGGGAATTCACTGTCCAGATGACTGTGTGCTGAGCCCTGACCCGTTCCCCGGGAGAGGGGAGGAACAGGGGTGTCCCCAGGGTGCCATGAGGCTGGCGGCATCGCCACACCGGGGGTGCCAGCCTCATGGAGCAGGGTCAGAGAACTGAAGCGATAGCCGAGGCCAGTGGCATCGTGGCCCGGCACACGAAGCTGCCTCCTGCCTTGCAGGTTAGAGCCCCAGCCGCTCCACTGCCCATCCAACTCCCACTGATGCATCTGGGAAAGCTGCAGAGCACGCCTCATGTGCTTGGGTCCCTGCACCCACGTGGGCGACCCGGGTGGAGACCCTGGCTGCTGGCCTGGCCATGGCCCAGCCTGGATGACTGACAGCAGTCCCAGTTTGGAAACTGGCCATGAAAGAGCCTGGCGCAGAAAAGGGACAGAGACACTCCACGAAGTAGGGCCTGTTGGCTTCTTTGGAGTGCAGCGAGAGGGGCTCGTGGGGGACAGAGCCTCCAGCTGATGGTGCTGGGCCTGGGAGGGGGCTTTGGCCCCTCACTCGCAGCCGTCCTGGAACCGGCTCACATGGGTCTCAGCCCCCAGAAAAGGGCTCCCACCAGGAACCACAGAAAAAGCATGGAGGCCGTGCTGCAGGACCACGGACGGGGCTAGCACCATGCTTGTCACAGGCTGGGTCCCCAGCCCATGCTGACCTTGAACTCCAAGTCAGGTGCTAAAGGGTCATGGTGTGAAGGCGGGGCTTGAAGGCAGACATCATCTCCTGGTGGTGTGCGGCCTGGCAGGGGGCTCTGAGCTCTCAGGGCGCCTGAGGAGACAGTGTCTCCCCCCTCCACCGCCATCTCTCTTCCCGAAAGGACCCATCCACCCTCTCCCCTTCCTAGGGCTGGCCCCGCGCCACCAGCCAGGTCTGTGCCCTGGGCTGAGTACCCACAAGGCAGGGAATGGTGTTTACTTCTGGGCACAGTTCTTTGGCTGGTAGGACCCAGGCAGAGTGCAGTCTGTACTGCTGGGTCCGTGCAGTGGGTGTGGAGGACATGCAGGGGTGTGGAGGACGTGAAGGGGTGTAGGGGACGTGAAGGGGTGTGGAAGACATGAAGGGGTGTGGAGGACGTGAAGGGGTGTGGGGGACGTGAAGGGGTGTGGGGGACGTGCAGGGGTGTGGGGGACGTGAAGGGGTGTAGGGGACGTGAAGGGGTGTGGAGGATGTGCAGGGGTATGGGGGACGTGGAGGGGTGTGGAGGACGTGCAGGGGTGTGGAGGACACGCAGGGGTGTGGAGGACGTGAAGGGGTGTGGAGGACGTGGAGTGGGTGTGGAGGACACGCAGGGGTGTGGAGGACGTGAAGGGGTGTGTAGGACACGCAGGGGTGTGGAGGACACGCAGGGGTGTGGAGGACGTGAAGGGGTGTGGAGGACGTGAAGGGGTGTGTAGGACACGCAGGGGTGTGGAGGACACGCAGGGGTGTGGAGGACGTGGAGTGGGTGTGGAGGACACGCAGGGGTGTGGAGGACGTGAAGGGGTGTGTAGGACACGCAGGGGTGTGGAGGACACGCAGGGGTGTGGAGGACGTGAAGGGGTGTGGAGGACGTGAAGGGGTGTGTAGGACACGCAGGGGTGTGGAGGACACGCAGGGGTGTGGAGGACTGCTCCACTGCAGGCAGGGCCGCAAGGAATTTCCCGCTGCCTGGCAGGGCCCTTTGGATGTCTCTACAGTCACCCGCAGGCAGTCCCGCCTTGCTTTGCGTGGACCCCGGACCACCCGCTGGAGGATTCTGTAATCATTCAGGCATTGTTCACTGTTGGTCTTTGCTATCAATGTGAGCTTGGGGGTTAAGGTCGCTGGTAACTGCAGAAGGCCTTTACAGTTCCTGCCGTCTGTCCCTGTCTCTGCTGCCCCGTTGACCATCCTTGGTCTTTAGCTCCCTCCTTCTGTGATGCCTTTCCTCCCTTGACTGATTCACGATGAAGTCGTAGAATGAGGATTGTCGTAGGAATGTGTTACTGGTTGATATGCACCGTCCATTGAGAACTTCCTGACCACAGGGTCAGGATGGATAACACCCTGCTTTAAGGTGGAACAAAGGGCAGAATTACCCTTGGAAACGCCCCCTTGACCATGACGTAAAAAGTCTGAGCCAGAGCTTGTGACGGTTTCTGTATAAATAAAGACACAGCTTTCCCTCATTGTCCAGTACAATCCTGAAACCGTAGTGGCCCGATCCTTTCCTCTTTAGGCCTCCTGCACGCACCCTTCTCGAGTTGCGCGCTCGGCTGGAGCTGAGCCCTGGCACTGTGCTCTCCGCCGCTTTCCTGCCCCAAATGCCGACACCAAGGCCCAGTCCCCAGGTGTCTGATGCCATAGAGGGTGCTCCAGGGCCAGCCTGGCGCTGCCCCTCACGCGAGCCCTGCAGCTTCCTCATCGGGCAGGGACGCAGTGCAAAGCCCTCACCGGGAGCAGACACAGCCAGCCTGGGAGCCAGAGAGCGTGTCTCCTCTCAGCGGATGACCCTGACTTTGTGTCCATGGCGGCTGCGGGAAGCGGACAGGCAGTGACCATGAGAAGGTCAGCAGTCGGGCAGGGAGACTGGGAGTCATTGGAAAGACACGCAGAGTGAGTCACTTTGACCACGCGCACACGTGTGCGCGAATGCTTGTACACACCCCATTCAGAGAATTGGTGCCGTGTTCCCCGCACGTGGGCTGCAGCGACAGAGGGCATGAGCTCTGGCCTTCGACACTCCTGGGTTTCAGCCCCTGCTGGAGCCCCTTGCGTGTGCCTTGGGCCAGTGGCTGTCCCCCTTTGGGCCTCAGACTCCCAGCAGCCGAGGGCCCATGGGACACACCACCGGCGTCTGTGTCGGCAGGGAGAGCTGCAGGCCTGGGAGTTGCTGGGAGTGGATGGGACAGCGGCCATCCAGGCAGTCCCAGGAGGTCCCCAGCCACATGCCCCTCTGAGGCCACTGTCCCTGCCTCCCTGGTGATCCAATAGGCCCCAATCTTGGGATCCACACCACCCTACCCTACCCACCCCCGACACTGCGGAAAGTCAGTCCAGTGTGTCCACACCTGTCCGGGGCTCACACGGGACATGGGGCACCATGGGAGCTGTTCACACGAGACATGGGGCACATGGGAGCTGCTCACACGGGACATGGGGCACCATGGGAGCTGCTCGCAGCCTCTCAAAGTTGGGTGGTGTTCCCTGTCCAGCCTCCCATGCTCCAGCCCCCTTCCCACATCTTGCCTACCTGGCTGCCCCCCAGGCATCACACTTCTGAGCGCATCCTGGCCCCCAGGCCTTTCCCCAGCTTCATCTGGGCATGGCACGTCCCTCCTCCCTGGGACCCCCCCTTGCCCCAGCTTCTCCCCTGCCCAGGACGCCCCTCCCGCTGTGGCCCTGCTTTTCCAGCTCCTGTGCCCACCTTTGCTGGGTGCCCTGGGGAGCCTGTCCTGGCCCCTCTGGGCTCCCTGCACCTTCCCTCTCTCCTCTCCGGTCCCCGCACTGGGTCTCTGGCCCGGCATGGCCTCAGGCTTTGGCTCCATGGCTTTGGTGGCCCCTGCATTTGTCTCAGTGCTAAACACAGACGGTGCTCAATATATGAGCGTGGCAGGAAGGGGGGTAAAAGACAGGACGGGGCTCGCCCTGAAGGACAGCGGTGGGAGTGGGGCAGGCTGTAGACAGTGATGTCCAGGGGTGACAGGTGGGGTGGGGCTGATCTGGGGAGAACGGTGCCTGGAGTCCGTGCCTTCACTGGAGCCCAGATAGCAGGGGGGCACCTGATACCCCGGTGGGTGTCATCCTCCCCTTGAGCCCCAGGGCCTCTGCAGCCTCAGAGAAGGGGCTTTGTGTGTGTGCGTGTGTGACCCTTGCTTGAACACGTGTGAGCCTTCCAGCACATGCCACGAGCACTCTGTGAGCACGTGTGAGTGCAGGCACACATGTGTGAGGGCAGGTGTGTGAGTGTGGGTGAGGCTGTGCCCACGGGTCTGTATGCACACACACCTCCATGTGTGTTTGACCGCCGGTTGGGCATGTGGTATGAATGTGTGTAGCTGGGAGGTGGTTTCTAGGGGTGTATGGGCATATTAGGGTCACACATTAGGAAATTGTAGTAAGGTAGGTAGCTAGTTTATGGTCATGAGCTTGGAGGCCACTCCCCCCCCACCTAGGTGTTTCCTGCGGCCCACCTGTGAGGCTCACCATCCTCACCTGGAACCTGAGGGGGCGGTATTGCATTGGTGCATAACCACGCCCCTCGAAGCCCCCCAGAAGGCCTGTGACAGGGAGGGGCTCACCCTCCTGCTCAGGTGCCTCCACCGCCCTGGCACTCTGATTCTTGGCCTCCCCAGCACCTGCCTGCTCTCTGGCTTCCTGAGGACAGGTGTGCCCTGAACGTGGCCCTGTGTGTCTGTTCCTCACCCTCTGTCCACTGCTTGGGTGGGACAGTGAAGACAGCAATGCTAAGATGTTTGTATTTCTTTCTTTCTTTTTTTTTTTTTAAAGATTTATTCATTTTATTACAGCCAGATATACACAGAGGAGGAGAGACAGAGAGGAAGATCCTCCGTCCAATGATTCACTCCCCAAGTGAGCCACAACGGGCCGGTGCACGCCGATCCAAAGCCGGGAACCAGGGACCTCCTCTGGGTCTCCCATGCGGGCGCAGTGTCCCAATGCATTGGGCCGTCCTCAACTGCCCTCCCAGGCCACAAACAGGGAGCTGGATGGGAAGTGGAGCCGCCGGGACCAGAACCGGCGCCCATATGGGATCCCGGGGCACTTTCAAGGTGAGGACCCCAGCCGCTAGGCCACGCCGCCGGGCCCGATGTTTGTATTTCTAATGTGTGTGCTATCAGGAGTTCCAGGAGAGGGAGGCCTGGCAGTGATGGAGTGTGGGCAGAGAAGCCAGGGAAAGGTGCCTGTCTGCAGCTTTGGAAGTGTGTCCAGGTTGTTCGTTGCATGTCTCTTAGGATAACTTATATTGCGGGAAGCTGGGACATCGGTCTTCAGCTTAACGGACAGACTTCAGGGTAATGGCCGTTTGTTCCTCTTAGGGTTATGTTAGATTCGTCACTCGCCAAAATGTTAGATTCGCCGGCCACCAGGGAAAGAATAACTCAGCCAAATATAAGACAAGAATTGAGCTGGCCTTTGCTTTAGGGAGCCACGGTCACGGGCTTCCCTTCCCCGGCAGCAGGAGACAGCCGTGAAGGACTGGGCTGCTGAGCGCGGAGCAGACAGGGAAGGGCCTTTTTAAACTCTCCTTGACACGGAAGCCGAG
The DNA here is from genome assembly GCF_030435755.1 of Ochotona princeps. NCBI lineage: Eukaryota > Metazoa > Chordata > Mammalia > Lagomorpha > Ochotonidae > Ochotona > Ochotona princeps. The sequence continues at coordinate 1,152,976 of NC_080845.1, read as the reverse complement.
ATGGGGGTCGCCTCGGCCCTTTTTGGTGGGAGGATATGGGTCTGTGCCCCTCATTGGTGCCATGGTGGTCTCACCGTCTGAGGGGCCTCTCAGAATTCTGCCATCCAGTCCAGGTCTGGTTGCAGGCAAACTCCACCCTTCTCCGGTTACCGTGGTACCCATCAGCTACGATTGGCCGATTGCCATATGGACTTGTAAATTGCTGTTTCTATTGGGTCCTGTTATCACAAGCTTGGTTAATAAACCTTAGACATGTCCTGTGTGATCTTGCTCGCACCCCATAACAGCAATGCTTCTGTTACAGAGCATGCCTGGGTGTGGACGTACTCATGCAGTGTGTGTGGGTGCATATGTGTCAGGGGCCCCTGCATTGCTGCCTTCTGCAGGGCTGGGGCACATGAAACACACCTGTGCGGAGGCAGGTGTCCAGGAGGCCAGCCCCTCACAGCTGACTCTGCGGCCTGGGTGCCCTGGACTTTCAGCCCACCCACCCACACTGCACTTCCCTGCCCCAGGCCAGGCCACCGTGACTGCCCTCACCACACTTATGCCAGGCAGGGCCAGAGCCAGGGCTGGCTCAGGTTGGAACCTACACCTGCAGCTGGGACCACAAGGCTTCCCATCCCTTTTCAAAATTGTGCACACACCGCCTCCCACCGCCCTCGCCCCCATCCAGCCCCATGATGCATAGAAACTTCAGACGTGCGGGTTAGCAAGCAGGTGGGAAGGCTGGCCGTGTGGTGCTGTACAGATTCCGGGTTAGCAAGCAGGCAGAAGGGCTGGCCGTGTGGTGCTGTACAGAGCCGCGGGTTAGCAAGCAGGCAGAAGGGCTGGCCGTGTGGTGCTGTACTGCAAGCTTCCACTGGCATCCCATATAGGAGTGCTAGTTCAAGACCCAGCAGCTCCACTTCCTGTCCAACTTCCAACTAGTGACCTGGGAAAGCAGCAGCAAATGACCCCAGTGCTATGGGGTGCGACCAGCGATAGCCAGCACCCCTTAACAGTGGGCAGATGGAATGTGGCTGTGTCTCCCTCCCTCTGTTCACGTGTGGGCGAGCCAGCGAAGATGTTAATGTTCTTTATGTTTCTGACTGTGTAGTTTCAAGAGTTGCAGGAAAGGTGGGGCCTAAAGGTAATGAAATGTTAATTCCACCTTTAAGGGAAAGCCCTCGGTCTCCCGCTACCCTTCCCTTCCTGCCTCCAGCTACTGATCAGAAGTTTTGATTTGCATGATAAAACATTGCACTGTGCACCTTTCAAACTAAGTGGAGGGTAAGAGCTTCAAAACCCAAGCAGCCAGAACAACAATTAAATAAGGGGACCTGGTGCCATAGCCTAGTGGCTAAAGTCCTTGCCTTGGATGTACCAGCATCCCACATGGGCACCAGTTCTAATCCCAGCTGCCCCACTTCTCATCCAGCTCCCTGCTTGTGGCCTGGGAAAGCAGTCAAGGTGGGCCCAAAGCCTTGGGACCCTGCACCCGCGTGGGAGACCCGGAAGAGACTCTGGGCTCCTGGCTTCGGATCGGCTCAGCTCTAGCCATTGTGGCCACTTGGGGATGGAAGATCTTATCTCTGTCTCTCCTCCTTTCTGCAAATGTGACTTTCCAATAAAAAAATAGAATTTGTTTTAAATTCCATTACAAAAAAAGAAGCATCAAGAAGGCAGACGGCTGCACCATCAGGGGGTCCCAGTGATTTGTGGGGCTTGGGGTGACAACGAAGAATTGCTGTCCCTGGGCCACCTGTCCATGCCAGGGCTGTCAGGGCAGTATTTCTAACTTTTTTTTTTTTTTAATAATAAAGACCTTATTTTTATTGGAAAGTCAAATATACAGAGAAGAGAGACAGATAATTTACTCCCCAAGAGCGGGCCACAAGAGCGGGACCACCGGGATTAGAACTGGCACCCATATGGGGTCCCTGCGCATGTAAGGCGAGGACCCCAGACAATAATTTACCATGCCAGGCCCTATTTTTAAAAACTCTTTTGAGACATCATGTATTTTGTCACATCGATTCATTTGAGAGGCAAAAAACACACTCGGGGCGGGCTCCCAACTGCCCAGCCAGCGTGAGGGGCCCAGAGCCCCACGCACGTCTGCCCCTTGGGTGACAGACGTGCAGCCCTGAGCCGCGGCGTGGGATCTCAGCAGGGAGCCGGGGCAGAAGCAGAGGGGCCGGCACCTGCACTCATGCAGCCTTACGGGATGTGGGACCTCGGTGGCCCCTCGCCCACCGCGCCACAGGGCCCAGCCCGACAGGCTTCAGAACCCACAAAGCCGCCACTCGGTTATCTGTTCCCAGAGCCGGCATCCTCCTTGTGTTCCTCGGCGATGGAGGACACACTTGGTTGCCTCGTTGAGCTCCTGGCTTCTCACAGCTGGCCTGGATGGCTTGACCTGCTCTCTGTGTCAGTCAGGCCGTGTCTGCATCAGGAAGGGGCACTCAACCGCGCCCAACGCTCTGCCCGTGCCCAGTGAGAGCACCGTGCGGTGTTGCCTGTGGTCCCAGCCACGTGCCCCCGTGGCTGACGTGTGGTGTATGTCAACCGGCCACGATGTCAGTCTAACTTGTGCTTGTATTACAAGGCAATCAACAGGAACCACGCAGGCCGGCGGAGCAGTGGACAAGCCCAGGGATGAATCCAAGACTCCAAGCCCTTCCGACCCTCCACAGGTGCGCCTGCAGATCACAGGGGTCAGAGAGCACAGCACCGCCCACGGGCCAGGAGTGGAGAGCTGGGCCAGGCAGGTGGCCAGCCAGTCAGAGCACACGGAGGACAGGGTGCACACGGGAGATGACCTGTGTCAACGGCAACGCTGTCTCCAAGGCAAGGGGGTTGAGCCAGGGGGAGGAGGCTGACCGTCGCTTGCTGACAGCTAGGGAGACCGAGGTACACTGGCTGCCTGGCCCTTCTTTTTGTGAAGGTTTATTTTATTTTCATTGGAAAGTCAGATATACAGAGAGGACGATCTGTCCGATGATTCACTCCCCACGTGGCTACAACGGCCAGAGCTGAGTCGATCCGAAGCCGGGAGCCTGGAGCCTCTTCTGGATCTCCCACACGGATGCAGGGTCGCAAGGCTTTGGGCCGTCCTTGACTGCTTTCCCAGGCCACAAGCAGGGAGCTGGCTGGGAAGTGGAGCAGCTGGGATTAGAACTGGTACCCTGGTATGGAATCCTGGTGTGTGCAAATCGAGGACTTTGGCCACCAGGCTACTGCGCCAGACCTTCTGCTAATTCTTGCTGGACCCACGAGACGCACAGTCAGGACCTGCTTCCAGGGGAGGCACTGGAACCGGTCTCTCTGTGAGACAGAAAGCTCCAGAGTTGGGGTGTCACCTCCTCTGGGCCTCCAGCAACCCCTCTGGGGTCCATCCTGCGGGGCCTGGCCCTGGTTCCCAGCCAGCATCTTCCCTTGTGCCGCTCAGCTCATGGCTGGAGGACCTGCTGGAACTGTGACCACCGGTTTTCAGACCAAAATGATTCAGTCTTGGCTGTTGCCATTACAGCCGTGGGCTCACATGGGATTCGTACTGACTTCCTCACAGTAACTCCCGTGGTCTGTCCGCCCGTCGGCCCCTCCCGGTCCATTCGCCAGCCTCAGCGCTCCATCTACCTCCTGGCTGCAGAGCCCGCTCATTAATGCGCTCTTCAGTCACTGCTCCACCCAGTATCCACCCTCACCCATTCATCAACCACTGCGTTCCCTCACCACCCGTCCACCCAGCCGTCTAACCATTCACAATCCATCTTTTTTTTCCTAAAGATTTTTGTTTATCTGGAAGGCAGAGTTGGAGCCTCCCATCTGCCGATTTACTACCCGAACATCTTAATGGCTTGGATTGGGCCGAGAGCCAGGGGCCTCCTCAGGGTCTCCCTTGAGGGTGCGGGGCCCAAGCACGGCCACCTTGCAGGTGCACTAGGAGGAAGTTAGCTGGGAGGTGGAGCAGCAAGCAAGCGCCCACGTGACATCTGAACGTGCTGGGCCACAGGGTCAGCCCCGGCGTCCTCCATGCCTCCTTCGCCGTCCCTCCCTGGGCCACAGGGTCAGCCCCGGCGTCCTCCGTGCCTCCTTCGCCGTCCCTGCCTTCGCTGACATCACAGCTTGCAGTGCTGACCTGCGCCCTCTCTGTAATTGCCTGTCACATAAAAATAATTTTTTGAAAAAAGATTTATTTACTTTATTGCAAAGCAAAATCAAATATACAGAGAGGAGGAGAGAGAGAGGGAGATCTTCCGTCTGCTGGTTCACTCCCCAAGTGGCTGCCATGGTCAGAGCTGAGCATGGATGCCCATACGGGATCCCAGCGAATGCAAGGCAAGGACTTTTGCCACTAGGCTATCGTGCTGGGCCCCAAAATAAATAAATCTTAAAACAAAACAAAGGGAACCCATGTTGCAGGAATAGCAGAGTGACTCACTTGGCCAGTCTTCTACCTCAAGAACTGGGATCCCATAGGAATGCTGGTTCAAGTCCCGACTACTCCACTTCCAGCTCCCTGCTTGTGGCCTGGGAAAGTCGAGGGCTGCCCAAAGCCGGGAGACCCACATGGGAGACCCAGAAAAAGCTCTTGACTCTGTTGTGGTCATTTGGGGAATGAACCAGCGGACAGAAGATCTTTGTCTCTCCTCTTTAAACCTGCCTGCCTTTCCAATGAACATGAATGAATTTTTTCAGAAGTCACCCTTGCTGCGGCCTTGCTGCCACGCGTACCTGCTGCCCCCAGCTTCCTTCCCACAGAGCAAAAGTGTGTGGTGGGACGAGGCAGCGGCACGGGAGCCTGCCGCTCCTCCTTTGCTTGGTGAGCTCCTTCATCCCCCCTTCCCCTGTCCTAGAGCGGCATTCGGCCAGCACGGGGCCTTCCAGGGCATCCTTCACTGGCCTCGCCCACTTCAATCCACTGCTGCCTGTGGCCAAGCACCTGCTCTCCCTCTGCCCCCCCACCCGTGACATCATCCACCCTGGGGGCACCCCGGGGGATTTGGGGTCTGGTGTCTTCTACCCTCTTAGTCCCCAGGGTTCACAGGCACGCAGAACCCCACGGCCCTCCCTTGTCCATGGCAATGTCCAGCCAGAGCAGGCCCCAGTGGGCTGGCCCTGTACCCTGGGCCTGTAGTGGGTGGCCTTACAGGGAGTGACCACCGCAGGTGGGGGAGGAGCAGCCCTGGGTCTTGGCCACCAGGCTGGACATGGCAGGTGGCTGCCCAGCCCTTCTGGGCCCCGCGGGGGGAGGGTGGGGACAGCTGCATGGAAGCCTCACCCTGTGTGCTGGCAAAGACAGGACATGCTGTTTTAGGGGCAGAAGGGGGGCTTTCAAGACCCCGGAGGCTGCAGGGGGTGGGGAGACAAAGGGGCTGGCAAGGAGGCAGGGACAGGCCGCAGCTGGCCGCCAGAGGGCTGGCCGGCCCTGGGCCTAACTCCGTCAACTTTTCTATTTTGGGCTGGCCGCTCCTCCCTTGGGGGATTCCCCCTGAGCCTGTGGGAACCCACTGAGGTGAGACCTGTCCCTGTCCCCCACCCGTGCCTGGGGGCGGGCATGCTCTGTGCCAGCGTGCAGACCACAGTGGCCCACACAGGCTGTCACCATGCCTGAAGCACCCTGCTCTCTCCTACGGAACCTGCCGGGTCCTGGAGCGTGTCCCTAAGACACGATGAATACCCCTCTTTCCTGGATGCGGCCTTAACACACAGAGGTGCCCACGGGAGACAAAAGGGCCCTGGGACTGCCGTCCCCATGTGATCCCAGGATGCACCCGTGAGGCAGCTCACAGATGGCAGAAGCTGCAGGGCTCCCCGAGGCCCCCATGTCCGCACCTGTGGAAGCGGGCCTGGCCTGGCGCCTGGGGCAGGCGGGCCACGGGCACACAGTAGGCATTCAGGGCCACAGGTACAGTGGTTTTTACCAACAGGGACAAACGGGGCGAGGGTGCACAGATGCAGGGCCAGCAGCTGATCTGTTTGAAAATGGCTCCCAAACACCCCCGCGGCCTGTGCAGAGCCCCCGGCCTTCCACACGCACGGGCTCTCCTAGGAGCTGCCTCTCTCTCTGGTCCTGCTTGGGGTCCTCACTGAGGAGGCCGGGAGAGGATTTGCCAACCGCACCAGGGTCAGCCTCGCTGGGGCTCACATTCCTGGGATTTCTGCCGGGAGACCCCGCCCAGTGTGGCGGGAGCCTCACTGCAACCGCCTGCCTCCCTGGCTCTCCTTGGCTGAGGAGCTCCCGGCACCACCCGGGAGCAGAGGTGACCCCTCAGCCCCAGGAGACACTCAGGCTTGGAGGCCAAAGTGTGTGCTGTTTCCCGGGGGGAGGAGCCAGGCCCAGCGTCCCTGCCTTGGGGGGAGGGGACCACCCCATGTCCCTGCCCTGAAGGGGGGAGGGGCACCAGGCCCAGCGTCCCTGACCCTGCTGACCTTGGCGGGGGAGGGCACCGGGACCAGCGTCCCTGACCTGAAGGGGAGGGGACCAGGCTAGTGTCCCTGCTTCAGTGGGGGGTGAGGGGACCAGGCCCAACCTCCCTGATCTTGGTGGGGGAGGGGTTCCAGGCCCAACGTTCCTGCCCAGGGGAGGGGGGCGCCCTAGAGTGAGGGAGGCTGACCACGCATGAGCAGTGAGGGCCAGGGTGCCAGCAGGGACCAGGGATGGAGCGGCCTTGAGGAAGGGGCTTCCCAGGTGACCGATCCACCACACAGGCCCACCCAGGACGGGGCGTTGCTGGAGACAGCTGCCTCCTGTCCGACGGGGCAGTGCAGGGATAACTGGATTGTCAGTCCGTTCCTAGCCTCAGTCAGGGCCAGCAAGGCGAGGAAGGCATGTGGCAAGGATGCCGGGGTGTAGCAGAGTGAAGGTATGCAGGAGGGGGCCCCCCAGGACGTGGCTTGTCTGGCACCCTGCCCCTGCTGCACCTGGGCCATGGAGCAGGCTGTGAGGGTGGGTGACACCTTGGGGCTGGGCAGCGGCCAGGGCTGCAGCTGTCAGTGGGGGGCCCATGGGGACTCAGTGGATGGCACATGCGTCACCAGAAGGCGTCCAGGAACCAACACGGATCCTGAGCTGGTATGGAAAAGCCCACAGAGCTGCTGGCAGGCAGCTCGGGCCACTGCAGCCTTCAGCAGGGCTGCCTGGCATGGGCACCTGCGGCTGCCCCAGCCCAACGTCATCAACTGCCATTGGAAACGCTGTGCCCACCGTCCAGCGTCCACTCTCGGTGCAGGACAGCAGTGTTCCATGCTCTCCGCCTCATCTGCCAGGGCCAACACCCCTGAGCAGCGCTCACCACAGGCTGACAACACTCAGGTTTCCAAAAGTTGAAGTCCTATCAGAAAGTTAATTAAATTCCTAATTTTAGCTCTGTGGTTCCCAGCAACCTGCTTCTGCTGTTACTCAGTCTGCTTCCTTCTTTTTTTAAAGATTCATTTATTAAGATTTATTTATTTTTATTGGAAAGTCAGATATACAGAGAGGAGAGACAGAAAGATCTTCCTTCCACTGGTTCACTCCCCAAGTGGTCACAATGGCCTAGAGTTGAGCCTATCCGAAGCCAGGAGCCAGGAACCCCCTACAGGTCTCCCACGCGGGTGCAGGGTCCCAAGGCTTTGGGCCATCCTGCACTGCCCTCCCAGGCCACAAGCAGGGACCTGGATGGGAAGTGGGGCAGCCGGGACACAAAATGACAACATTATGGGTGCAAGGTGAGGATTTTAGCCACTAGGCTGCCAGGCCTGAAGCCACTTGCTTCTTTGAGAGCCTCAATATGAAATCTTATCACAAAATGGCGTCACTTTGGTTCAAGCCTGCATTGAGTTTGATAACCTGCCCTTTATGTCTCTGTACAAGACGCTTTGCTCGTTTCCTGCATTTTGGGCCAGATCACAGGGAACAGGATGCCCTGCCAGTGACCTTTGGTTTCAGGAATCAGTATTGTATAATTTATTCTCCCGTTGTTCCTCTAACTGCCTCCTGTGGCTGCCCAACTCACCTGGTTTCCATAGCTGTGTAATTCACTCTATACAAACCCCTGCAACCCTCACCTCAGGGTCACTCTGTGAAGGAGAGGAGAGCTGACCCTAGCTGGTTGGTCTGTTCACCTGCCTCCTCAATAAACGTTGTTGTTTTGCAGAGTTGTCTGGGCTGCACTTCTTGGGGAGAGGCTTGGGTTGATGCAATATCAGTACTTCCTTTCCACTCACTCACCCAACAAACCCACCTACCCATCCATCCACTTGCCCACCCGTCATCTACCCACCATCCACCCAACAACCCCATCCATCCAGCCGTCCATCCACCCAACAACCCCATCCATCCAGCCGTCCACTCATCTGTGCACACGACCAAGTGTGTGCTGCTGCAGTCCGGTACATGCTTGCCTGGTGCTTAATTCACTGGCTGTGGGATCTGGGGCAGGTTCTCAACCTCTTTGGTTCTCTCACGGTGTGAAGGAAACAGAAAAGGTGCAGGCTTCCCAGGGCGTCTCTAAGCTCCGCCCAGAAATGCAGATTACTGGGATGAGGAAACCTGTTGGACTATGGGAAAACACCATAACCGAAGATGCTGCAGTAGCAAGTGCTTCCTGCGGCTTTCCCTGGCAGAGCCAGCCCTTGGCTGTCCTTCCTCTCCCCTGGTCTGCCTACTTGCTGCTGTAAGTTCTCGGTCCACCCTGGTGGTTTGCTCTGCTCCCAGCTCGTAGATGTGAGGTCCTAGGAGAGAATTTAAGCTGTGGCAGGTGTTGCTCCTTGCTTCCTGTGCTGGCAGGGCTGCGGGAAGTGGCTGACAGCTGCGTGCACGCCCAGGTTCTGTCAGAGACCCTTGCAGCTGTGCCAGGTCACCCCGGGCGGGGGTCCTCTCTCACGAGCCCCTTCGTCCCGCCCGGATCCCAGTTCGGGTGAGGGCTGCACATGCCTGGGGGGGAGGGTGGGCGCCATCCCCTCTCCCCATCTGCACCCGGGAAGTACCTATGCTTTGGGGGTGATGCCTAACCGGCCCCCTTCTCTGCAGGGCGTGGCTTCCCAGACCAGGGGCAGGTCGGTTCTGGGGGGTGTGCAGGGAAGGCCAAGGCGGCGTCTTCCCGCGCCTGGGAGGTGAGTTGGGTGCACAGGCCGCTGTGGCGCACGTGGGACAGTCCGCGGGCCTGGGCTGGGGCCTTGCAGGGTGAGTGTGTGTGAGTGTGTGTGGCGGGGGTACCTCCGCGCCTGCCCAAGACGGCGGGACGCGCGCCCCCGGGCTCGGAGAGATGAGGGTGCGTCCGCTCGGGCGGCGGGCGCGGAGAGGCCGGGCTGCACGGGGCCGGGCTGCACGGGGCGGAGGCGAAGCGCGCTGCCCGCGGCCTCGCGGCCCTCGCGGCGGCCCGTAGCGCCCGGGCCCGGGGGCCGGCTTAGTGGCGCGCCCCGCCCCGCGCACGCGCCCCGCCGCCCCGCCGCCCCGCGCCCGGCGTCCACCCCGCGCTCCGGGCCAGCGGCGGCCGACGCCACGACGGCCGGCAGGTGAGCGGGGCCCCGGCGGGTGGCGGCCGGGCGCTCGGGGCGCGGGGGACTGCCGGGCGCGACGCCCCCCGCCGCCGCACGTGCGCCCGCCGCGCCCCGGGCCCGGCCCCCCACGCCCGCGGGGCCCGGCTGACAGGCCTCTCCGGGCGGGCCAGGGCGGCCAGGCCGCGCTTTGTCACCGAGCGCCTCTCCTCGGGGTGCTGGTGTTGCGCGGGGCGCCCCGGCAGGTGGAGGGAGGCCAGAGGGCGTGGGCTGCCCGCTCCGCCCTCACCCGAGTGCGTCGGTGCCCGGCCTCGCACGCGCCCCTGGACCCGGCCCGACTGCCTGCTGTGCTTGGCGGGGGGCGGCGGGGGCTCCTGTGCCCCGCAGGGCCGGGTGCTGGGAGCGCGGCCGGCGTGGGGCCCCAGTCCATCCCATGGGATGCGGACCCAGGATTGGCACGCCTCCTCTGCCCGCCGGTCCGCCCTCACCCGGAGGCAACCGTTGTTGGTGGCCGTGGGCACTGCCCTCTGCGGCTGTGGCCTGGGGGGTGCTCAAGTGTGCAAACCTTACTGTGCTCGGCGCTGGTCCACTGTGCGCGCTGGGTGGGCAGCGGTGGGTGGCGATGGCATGGCCGGGATGCCCCAGCTTGGTGCTGGGACCAGATGCGGCACTGCCCGTCCCCGGGCTGGCACCTGTCGCGGGCAGCACGTGTCCTCACACAGTGGGTGCCATGACCATCCCCTCTGCTCTGCCTTCGGGAGGCACCATGGGCGGCTGCCCCGTTCCCCAGTTCCAGGCCCGGGTGCCAGCTGCTGTTGGCAGGCGTGTCTGCCCTGCTGCCCTCACTCTCAGCACCCCCGTGGGGGTGGTGGAGGACCAGGCGAGGGCAGCTGAGCTCAGGCCTTGGCCCCCAGGGGCAGGGCGCCTCCTCCCCGCCCACCGTTACCACTGTGGCTCTTATTCGTGTTTATGTTAGATTTGTTTCCTGGAAAGTCAGCTGTAGGGAGTGCTCTGGTTCACTCCTCCATGACAGTGGCTGGGCCAGGTTTGTTCCTGGAGCCTGGACCTGCGTCAGGGTCTCCCATGTGGACGCAGGGTCCCAGGCATGTGGGCCGTCCTGCTGCTGTCCCAGGCTTGAGACAGTGGGAAGTGGAGCGTCCAGGGCTGGGTTGGGGAATGTCGGTGCCTCAGGTGGTGGGTTAGTGTGCTGTGCCACTGCACTGGCCCCAGAGTAAAGCATCTTTTAAATGGGGTTCATCTGCTGTCATTTCTGCTGGAAATTAACTTCAAAATGCTGTTTCTTTGTTGGGCTAGGTTTCCTCTGCAGCCTCCTGCTCTGCCCCTGCTGCCCGGTGGGCCTTGGAGCCATGGCCACGGAGGAGAAGAAGCCGGAGAGCGAGGCCGCCAGACCTCAGCCCACGCCCTCCTCATCAGCCACACAGAGCAAGGTGCGGCAGGGGCCCAAGCCTGCTGCCTCGCTCTGACCACGGCCCTGCACAGTGTCTGGGAGGCCTGGCAGGGCGGCCCCAGACCCATGCGCAGTACACGCTGCTCGCGCCTCTGCTGGGTTCATACCGGCTGCCCCTGTCCCGCCATAGCAGGCCGCTGGCCTGGCCCGCCGGAAGCGGGGCCTTCAGCAGGGGAGCAGGGCCTGCAGGTGCACTCTGGGAAACTGAGTCAGGCTGGAGCTGCTGGGAACCTGGCGGGGTTGCCTGTCGTGTGGGGGTGGGGAGTAGATCAACAGGGCCTCTGCTCCTAGCCCCCAAGGTGGGGTGCCAGGAGGGTGCTGCCAGGCAACATGCAGGTGGGCCTCCCCTTTGGTGTCAGGCTTGGGTGCTGGCGGTGGGCGCCCGCGGGGCAGAGCTGGGTCTCCCCATGGGTGCTGGGGGTGGGCACCCGCAGGCCAGAGCTGGGCCTCCTCGTGGGCTCTGGGGGTGGGTGCCCGAGGGGCAGGGCTGGGCCTCCTTGTGAGCTCTGGGAGTGGGCACCCGAGGGGCAGGGCTGGGCCTCCTCGTGGGCTCTCGGGGTGGGTGCCCGAGGGGCAGGGCTGGGCCTCCTTGTGAGCTCTGGGAGTGGGCACCCGCAGGCCAGAGCTGGGCCTCCTCGTGGGCTCTGGGGGTGGGTGCCCGAGGGGCAGGGCTGGGCCTCCTTGTGAGCTCTGGGAGTGGGCACCCGAGGGGCAGGGCTGGGCCTCCTCGTGGGCTCTCGGGGTGGGTGCCCGAGGGGCAGGGCTGGGCCTCCTTGTGAGCTCTGGGAGTGGGCACCTGAGGGGCAGGGCTGGGCCTCCTTGTGGGCTCTGGGGGTGGGCGCCCGTCGGGCAGAGCTGGGCCTCCTGGTGGGCGCTGGGGGGTGGGCACCCGAGGGGCAGGGCTGGGCCTCCCTGTGGGCTCTGGGGGTGGGCGCCCGTGGGGCAGAGCTGGGCCTCCTCGTGGGCACCAGAGGGGCAGGGTTGGGCCTCCCTGTGGGCGTCAGTGTCCTGCAGTGCCTTCTCGCCCACAGCCTACGCCCGTGAAGCCCAACTACGCCCTCAAGTTCACCCTGGCTGGCCACACGAAAGCTGTGTCCTCTGTGAAGTTCAGCCCCAATGGCGAGTGGCTGGCCAGCTCCTGTAGGTGTCCGCGGGCCCGGCTGGAGCCTCAGCCCAGACGTGGGGTGGGGGACCCTGAGCTGCCCCTGCCTGGGCGCTGGGCAGCAGCCGCTGGCGCTGAGCCTGGCTGCCCCCTTCTCTTTCAGCTGCCGATAAACTCATTAAAATTTGGGGCGCGTATGACGGGAAATTTGAGAAGACCATATCTGGTCACAAGCTGGTAGGTGTGGCGGGGCAGGGTCCCCAGGCCCGAGGCCGGGCTGGCGCGGTGGGGGTCGGCTGGCCCTGCGCTCACTGCTCTGCTTCCGCCCTCCGCAGGGAATATCCGACGTGGCCTGGTCCTCGGATTCTAACCTCCTCGTCTCCGCCTCCGACGATAAGACCCTGAAGATCTGGGACGTGAGCTCGGTAAGGCTGGTCCCGGAGGCGCGGGCGGGCGGGGTGCCTGGCCCGGCTGTGACCTGACGCCCTTGTTGCAGGGGAAGTGCCTGAAGACCCTTAAAGGGCACAGTAACTACGTGTTCTGCTGCAACTTCAACCCGCAGTCCAACCTCATCGTGTCGGGCTCGGTGAGCGCCTCGCGGGGCCGGGGTGGGCTGGGGTGGCCCGGGGTGGCCTGGCGTGGTGCCGGGGTGGCCTGGCGTGGCCCGGGGTGGCCTGGCGTGGCCCGGGGTGGCCTGGCGTGGTGCCGGGGTGGCCTGGCGTGGCCCGGGGTGGCCTGGCGTGGTGCCGGGGCTCCCCACGGGCCAGGCTCACGGCCGTCCGCTCTGTCTTCAGTTTGACGAAAGCGTGAGGATATGGGACGTGAAGACGGGCAAGTGCCTCAAGACGCTGCCTGCGCACTCGGACCCCGTGTCTGCCGTAAGTCCCTCTGCGGGGCAGGGACGGCCCAGCCCAGGCTGTTGGGGACGAGCCAGGGAGGGATGCACGGGGCGGTGGCGCCCCTGCACCTGTGCGCGGCTGGGCGTGGGGATGGGGCAAGCCGTGAAGGCCTGGCCCTGCGTGCGGCGGCGTTCTGCCCAGCGGTGACTGGGGGCGACTCCGCCCTGAGTGGGCGGTTGCCCAGCCGCAGTGCCCTCCGGGGCCTGGGCAGCCCCTGCTCTGCAGGTGGACAGGCCGCAGCAGCACCTTCAGCTCGGCCGCCCGCACGAGGTGGCCCTCAGCGCGTCCAGAAGGGGGCGCTGTGGTGATGACCCGGAAGTGAACCTGCTTTTCTCCCTCTGCTTTGTTTTCAGGTTCATTTCAACCGCGATGGGTCCTTGATTGTATCGAGCAGCTATGATGGCCTCTGGTGAGCGGGGTCGGGCGTCCCTGGTCACGGCTCAGTCTGTCTTGGGGTCGGGGACCCTGGGGACCCCCTTGCTGGTTTAGTGTGGCTCTTCCTGGAGGAGCATCGGTGCCCCTGTTGCCCCCGCCTCCTGGTCAGGCGCGGTGGAGCGTGGGACGCAAGGCTGTGGGTAAGGGAGCAGGCAGGCACAGGGCTGGGGCCGCGGGGAGAGGCCGGCTGGGTGCCATGCTCGGGGCACAGGTGTTGGGGCTTTGCCCACTAGCCCTGCCCCATGCTGTTTTCGGGAGCCACCGGAAGCCAGGTAGGGACAGCTGGGAACGGTGGGGGGGGGGGGTAGGTGCTCAGCAGGTGGGTGACATGGGCGGCCTTGGAACGGGCTCTGAGCCCTTGCACACACTGCGTGCTGGGCCGTGGGTATGCTGCCACGAACGAGCCAGAAGCCAGGAGCGCTTTGCAGTGTCCATCCCAGCACTGGCCTGGACTTGTGTGCCAATGTGGCACACGTTGCCCCGGCCAGGGAGCCCAGCAGGGGCACGTTGGTGACGGGACCGGAGAGGCTGAGCAGGGGTGTCGAGAGAGTGTGTGAAAGTGGTTACAGGGGAAGCTCTTCCCTCCACTGCCTGGGGTGCGGGCAGCCAGGAGCCAGGAGCTCCCTCTGGCTCTCACAGGGTTGCAGGGGCCCATGCATTTGGGCCGACCTCCGCTGCTCTCCCAGGAACCTTAGCAGGGAGCTGGATGGGAAGTGGAGCAGCTGGGACTTGAACCTGTGACCTTATGGGATGCCCACAGCACAGGTGGTGACGCCTGGGATGCTTGAAGCCCCCAGGTCTAGGGACCCTCTGGTCACTCAACTCAGCCCGTGGGCTGGCCGTGGTCCTCCGTGGGCTGCCTGTGGTCCTCCGTGGCCCTGCCCACACAGGGATGTGCTGGAAAGGACACGTGCCCCCCCCCGCCACCAGGTGCCCGTGTTGGAGGTGGCCTGGGTCACCGGGCAGGAGGCCCCTGTGTGGCGGTGACAGGAGTGCTGGGGTTTTTAGGGACACGTTTGCAGATGGCAGGCTGCTGGGAGGTGGTCTGCTCACTAGGGTGTGATGTGGGGGTTCCTGGAGGGGGAGGGCTCCGCTTTCCAGCCCATTTGAACCCGCGTGACTCGGGGCTGAAGAGGTGCCCAGCTCCCCCACCCCAGGGGGCCGAGGCCGTGGAGAGCAAGGAGTTAGAGCTGCGTGGGTGGCCGGGTGGGGTCTGCCGTGGGAGGCTGTGCACCCCAGCGGAGAGCAAGTGGAAGTCTCCAGGTGGCTGTGTGTGTCGCTGGGTGGGCGCAGGTGTGGTGGCAGGTGTGGGTGCAGGTGTGGTGGCAGGTGTGGGTGCAGGTGTGGCGCAGGTGTGGGTGCAGGTGTGGGTGCAGGTGTGGTGGCAGGTGTGGGTGCAGGTGTGGCAGGTGTGGCAGGTGTGGGTGCAGGTGTGGGGGCAGGTGTGGGGGCAGGTGTGGCGCAGGTGTGGTGGCAGGTGTGGTGGCAGGTGTGGCAGGTGTGGGTGTAGGTGTGGCGCAGGTGTGGGTGCAGGTGTGGTGGCAGGTGTGGGTGCAGGTGTGGGTGCAGGTGTGAGTGCAGGTGTGGCGCAGGTGTGGTGGCAGGTGTGGGTGCAGGTGTGGGTGCAGGTGTGGGTGCAGGTGTGGGTGCAGGTGTGGGTGCAGGTGTGGGTGCAGGTGTGGCGCAGGTGTGGTGGCAGGTGTGGGTGCCAGGTGTGGTGCAGGTGTGGCACAGGTGTACCCGGGTACCCATGCTTGCCTTCTGTCTGCAGTCGCATCTGGGACACCGCCTCTGGCCAGTGCCTCAAGACGCTGATCGGTGAGTGCAGCCCCCCCATGCGCTGTGACCCCCCCCTTCCTGCTGGCCGCACAGGCCTCTGCCAGGACTTGCTTGGTAGCCCCGGGCCTCAGGGCCTCTGCCGTCACGCTGGCCTCTGGCATGCCTCCGGCAGCACCCTGCCCTCTGCCCTGCCCTGCGGGGCTCAGCTATGTTTTGCTGCTCTGAAGGATTGGGGGGCTGGCCTGGGGACTGGGTGTTGGTTGGGAGAGTGGGCGGGGCCTGTATTGGGAAGGAGCCAGGAATGTTTGAGGGAGTGTGTGTGCCTGGGAGGCCGGGGGGTCTGAGGGCCTGGGAGACAGGTGGGCAGCTGGTGAGCTGCTGCCCGAAGACTGCCCCTAACCCCTGGGGCATCCCTGCCAGCCTTGGGCAGGCTCCAGCTTGAGAGGCAAAGAGGAGGCCGCCGAGGAACTGCAGGTTGAGCTGGCTCTGGCCGCAGCCTCTGCTGGGTGGCTGGCTCCCCCCACGTCTGCATCTGTTCCCCTCGTGTGGACACACTGGACTGGGGTCCCTTTCCCCCAAGGGTCTCCTGTTCAGAACCGCCTGCCAGTGGCCTTGGTCGGTCAGTCCCTGGCCTCCTGGCTGTCCTAGCGCAGGCACCCCGCAGCCTGGCAGGCGGGCACGCCCGGAGCAGGATTGCGGTGGGCTGCAGGGCAGGGTGGGGAGGGAGGGCGAGGGGGCAGGTTCCCGTCTGCTCCCTGTGGCTTCTCTGAGTGCCCGGGGCCTCATGGCTTCACCCTGTGGCATCCCTCTGCAGTGCTTGGCATCGGCCCGCGGAAGCCGAGGCACCGGCTAGCCTGCAGTGGTAACCCTGAGCCCCGTTCCTCCCCGGTGCTTGGTACACTATGCAGGGCAGGGCTGGTCTCTGGAGGAGCACAGCGAGTCCTGGGCTCTGCCCGTGGCACTTGGCCATGAGCCACAGCCCTGGGGCACTGCCCGTCAGGGCTGGCTGGGGGCTGGACGAGGCTCACCGCTCAGGCCGCCCGGTGCCCGTCTGCTGTCGGCGTGGGTCTCAGGTGGTGAGGGAACCCTGCTCACGGCTCGGATGGGTGTCGGGAGATGGCTCAGGGTCCTTCCTGGCGTGGTGGCGTTGGCACGTTGCACAGGCTCCTGGTGTGTGTCGTGGGGTGTGGGCGCTGCCCCGCACTCCCTGCCAGCATCAGCCTGGCCGTCTGTGCTGCAGATGACGACAACCCGCCAGTGTCCTTCGTGAAGTTCTCTCCAAATGGCAAATACATCCTCGCTGCCACCTTGGACAAGTGAGTGCCACTGTGTCCCCACGGGCCCCGCCCCCGGCCCCACGGCCATCCACTGCCTCCCCCAGCCCACGGCAGTCCCGCCCCCACACTGCCAGGCGTCCGCTGCCCTCTGAGGTCGGGATCTCTGCCATTGGGTGCCATCCCACTCCCTCTTGAGGGTGCCTGGTTGAGTCTGAGATGGGCACGCCTACGGTATCTCATTCAAGTTTAGCCGACCTGGGTTGGGCTGGAACAAGACAGCTGTGGGCGCCCTCCTGGCGGTGTGGCATGGTGGGGCGGCTGTGGGCGCCCTCCTGGCGGTGTGGCATGGTGGGGCAGCTGTGGGTGCCCTCCTGGCGGCGTGGCAGGCAGCCCCTCACTCCTCCCCCTCTCTCAGCACGCTGAAGCTGTGGGACTACAGCAAGGGCAAGGTGAGTCTCCTGGCTTGTGGGGGCAGGTCCGTGACACGGGGCGGGAGGGGGAGGGGCGGGGAGCCGTGGGCTGCAGCAGGGTCAGCCATGTCGCCGTGTCAGTGGGAGACGCCTGCTGAGAGCCTGGGCTTCTGGCTGAACCCCGGCCCTCACCCCACCGGCCCTTCAGTGCCTGAAGACCTACGCCGGGCACAAGAATGAGAAGTACTGCATCTTTGCCAACTTCTCTGTGACTGGCGGCAAGGTTGGTGAGCTCGCCCGCTGCCCGGGGAACCACTCGGGGGCCTCTTGATGGGGTGAGGGTGGCGGGGGGCTGGGGAGGGCACCCGGAGGAGGCTGGGCACCTGCTCCTGACAGGCCCCTGCTTGTTCTGGGCATGGGGCCGAAGGGGGCAGGTGCCACCCAGGTGGGAGGGCGGGCAGGGCTGGGGGGGGGGGATCCTGAGTGCTTCAACTCTGACCCGCCTGCCCCAGTGGATCGTGTCCGGCTCCGAAGACCACCTGGTGTACATCTGGAACCTGCAGACCAAGGAGGTCGTCCAGAAGCTGCAGGGCCACACAGGTGCGCGGTGGCCTCAGCTGGCCGTGGCTGCTGCCCGTGGCCGCCCTCCCGCCCTGCTCGGTGGCCTCAGCTGGCCGTGGCTCCTGGCCGTGGCCGCCCTCCCGCCCTGCTCGGTGGCCTCAGCTGGCCGTGGCTCCTGGCCCTGGCCGCCCTCCCGCCCTGCTCGGTGGCCTCAGCTGGCCGTGGCTCCTGGCCGTGGCCGCCCTCCCGCCCTGCCTGCTGCTGGCTGTCCTGTTTGCCAGGGGCTCCTGGCATTGCTGTTCCACACGGCTGCTTGTGTCCGCCTGCCCTGCGCTTGCATTTTATATTGGTGGACCCTGGGGCCCGGTGCTCGCTGGGCTGGCCGGGGGACCCACCCTGTCCTCTCTGTCCTCAGATGTGGTGATCTCCACAGCATGCCACCCCACCGAGAACATCATCGCCTCGGCCGCGCTGGAGAATGACAAGACCATCAAGCTGTGGAGGAGTGACTGCTAGGCCCTGCGTGTGCCGCGCAGGGGACTGGGCGGGCCGCGCGGGCCGCGCCTCCAGGGCCGGCCGGAGCCCCGGGGCAGTGGGCCAGGGCCGCGGCAGGGACGCTCCCTCCACGTGTGCTGAGTCGGCAGCGTTCTGATTTTGTTCTTCAAGGGTGACGTTCAGTTTCTCGTGAGTTGTGTCTTTCCAGTAAACGTCCTGCACCTTTCTTGCTGTGTTGATTGCCCAGCGCACCTGCTGGGAGCAGCGGCCACCTTGGCTGCAGCCGCTGGCCTCCGTCCCTGGGCCCCAGACCCGTCCAGCCCCCTCTGCCCTGCTGGTCCCCGTGGGCAGCCACTGGCCAGTCTGGGCCTCACTGGATTCCCACTGGCTTCTCAAGTCTTTCTGGAAAACCAGGCTGGGTGGTGGTGGGAGAGGCCTGGGCCTGGCTGCACAGCCTGAATCCCTGCTGGTCCCATGGTCTCCTGCGGCTCCTCCAGCGGCAGGAGGGAGTGGGGCTTGGTCCTCACCGTAGGCCCCCGAGTTCAGGAGAAGTGGCTTCCACAGGTGCCCTGGAGAGGGGCTGGGGTGAGAATTGAGGGGGGCTCCCCAGAGCCTGGCACCCACAGTCCTGCCAAGTAGGCAGGCCGGTGCTGGAGCCCAGTTTCTGATGCAGAAGACGCCGTGTGGTGGTTGGTAAGAGGGGGACAGAGGCCCCCCAGCCTTTCCAGGAAGTCTGGCCCACCTGGTGCTCGGCTGTCCCTGGGCCATCCGGTGGTGAGGGCTGGCTGCCCTGCCGTGGGGCTCGGGAGAAGCTGCCCTGCGGGATGGGGACTTGCACCCAGCCAGCTGGGCCTCAGTGGAGGCCGGAGTCCACAGGCAGAGGGCTCCTTGAGGTGCGTGGGCCAGTGTAGCGGGTGGGCCAGGCACGCCCTGCCAGCAGGTCGCCGAAGCCCCCCATGGCTGCTGTGAGGGAGGGGAGAGGCGCAGGGAGACCCCTGGCTGCTGGGCATGGTGAAGGCTGTAGCATGCTGCCCCGTCCCATCCCTGTCCCCCTCCTGGGGGTCCTCCGCCCTCTGCTCGGGGGTCTGTTCTGTTTGTGGCCGCTCACTTGGGGGAGGTGCCGATGGTGGTGTCCCCAGTACAGTTTTATTTTTTCTACATTTGAATTCTCTGTTGTAGATTTATGTAAAAACACATTCTTTTCGAAAATAAAAGATTTTCATGTCTTAAAAGTTTCTCCTGTAGGATGTTTTTTTAGGGCTTATGTATTTCAGTTACAGTAAGAGGTCACTCCCCACATAGATGAGGGGGGCTGGGCCAGGCTGCAGGCACGGCTCACCTTGCACAGCTCTCCTAGGAGCAGGGAGCTGGGTGGGCCGGCGGCGCGCTGTGCTGTGGGGGCCACCGTACACGGCTCCTCTGGGAGCTGGGTGGGCCGGCGGCGCGCTGTGCTGTGGGGGCTACCTGCAAGACGCCCAGGAGCAGGGAGCTGGGTGGGCCGGGGGCGCGCTGCGCTGTGGGGTGCTTGCAACAGCTGTGCCTTGGGGAAGACCCAGGAGGGCAGCAGCTGGTGGCCGTCCCCTCTGCCTGGTGGCGGTCTGTGGTGTTCAGTGCCATTTTGGAGGGAGGGTCTGTGCCGGTACTGGTGGTGGGCCACGATGGGCAGGCCAGTCGTGGGGAGGCACCCAAGGAGGGGGCGCTCTGCGGCTCAGCATTCTGCGGTCTGAGGGGCCGGGACTGGACCTGAAGGTGTCCTGTTGCAACTGGTGGCTTAACTGATGGAGCCAAAACTTCAGCGTCTGAAAAGAGGTGTTTGGGGGCAGAGCCAGGCGAGCAGGAAGGGGACCTGTCCACTGTCCACTCTCCTAGGGGTAGCGGCCGGCCGGCCTGCGGGAGCGCACTCCTCGGGAATTTGTGGGCACCTGCCAGGTGGGCGCGTCCGGCGCAGTGGGCCCTGTGTCCTGAGCCCTGCAAGCTGGGTGCGTCCACGTCCCCCACTGGCAGTGGGAGTGGGAGCAGCTGTCTCAGGGCACCCCGCCTGCAGGGCTGGAGCTGCCCTGGGCTGCAGCCCGCAGTGGCCTGCTGCATTGCGCAGGGGTACCCTGTGTCCTTTGCCTTGGTGCCTTGATGCCTTGATGGTCGGCTCCTGGGTGCAGAGATGGGCGTGTAGGGGAAGGGGGAACCCTTTGGGGGAGACGCCGGGGCAGGGGGCTCTGCTGCCCCGTGTGCACCGCGCTGTAGTCTCCGGTCCTCGGGCTGCCCACAACGCCCAGCCCTGCCTGCAGTGGCCAGGGACTGTGGTACCAAGCATGGCGCCGCGAGTGGCCGAGGACAGGAAGGAGCTGCAGAGGCAGGTGGAAGGCAAAGAAAAAAACAGTGGTTAGATGCCACGAAGTAGGTGGCAATGCCTTAACCGTATGTGTGTTGTCAGGCCCGAGGGCCTCTTCCATCCTTGTCAAGGGGAGTGCTAACCTTCTCTCCTTTCATACAACACGACCCTGCCTCCGGCCGCACCGCATTTAAAGGCGCGCATCCCCGCCGCTTTACGGAGAGGGTGAGCACGCGCTCGCTGTCTGCACGCCACACTCGGGGAACGCCCGTCCGACAGGAACAACAGCAACTGTTTCCCGCTAAGATTTTTGCTGATCTGAACGGATGCGGGGGGAAAAAATCCCGTTTTTGTGTTTAATATATTCATAAGATCAGCCAATCAGAGGTCGAGGGTATACGCGGAAGTGCAGAGCGTCCGTCCGAGAAGCTGATTCCCCCGGAAACAAAACAGGGCGGGTGCGCGCGCTTCCTGCGGTGACGCACCTCCCTCTACCCCCCCAACCGGGCCGTTCGCGGAAGTGCAAGTGGCTGGCGACGAATCAGTGGGCGGTGCTCGGAAGATCCGCCCATGGACTTCCGGGCGTAACCTTGCGCTTGGAACGGTGGGTGCTCGGGGCGCTGACGCCCGCGGTCCGCGCTGTGTGCGCATGCTCCGCCGGTTCCGGCACACCTCTGCACAACCATGCAGGCCCCGGGGTGCAGGCCCCGGGAGCAGGGTCCGGGGTGCAGTGTCCGGGATGCGGGCCCCGGGGTGCGGGCTCCGGGGTGCAGGGTCCGGGATGCGGGCCCCGGGGTGCGGGCTCCGGGGTGCAGGGTCCGGGATGCGGGCCCCGGGGTGCGGGCTCCGGGGTGCAGGGTCCGGGATGCGGGCCCCGGGGTGCGGGCTCCGGGGTGCAGGGTCCGGGATGCGGGCCCCGGGGTGCGGGCTCCGGGGTGCAGGGTCCGGGATGCGGGCACCGGGGTACAGAGTCCGGGGTACAGAGTCCGGGATGCGGGCTCTGGGGTGCGGGGTGCGGGCTCCGGGCGTGTACGTGCACGCTCGAGCACACGTACCTCGTGCACCCCACGCGTGGGCATGGCACACAGGGTCAGGGCTAGGGTGTCCCTGCCCACCGAGAGAGGCCAGCTGGGCCCCCGGCTGTGGGAGGCCGGGCCGGGCCAGGCAGGTGCAGGTCAGCCTGGACAAGGGTGGCAGGCCGGGGATGGGGTGCGCAGGAACGTCCTGGGAGCTCCGTCGGAGGGTCCTGCACACATCTGTCCCCAGGGCTGCCCGTCTCCAGGGGTGCCTGTCCCCAGGGGTGCCTGTCCTCAGGGGTACCCACCTCCAGGACTGCCTGTCACCGGGCCTGCTCATAACCTGGGCTGCCCGTCCCCAGGGCTGTCCGTCCCCAAGGGTGACGGGTCCCCAGGCTCGTCCTTGGGCCTGCCCGGCTCCCCTGCTCCCCACCTTGGGGTGCTCTGTGGTGGCTCAGGACCTGGGGGTGCTGCAGACAAGGCCGGGGGGATCTGACCTGGACCTCGTGCGTTGCCTGTTAGGGCTGGAGCGCTCTCGCCCAGCGCATGTCCCAGGAGGGTGTAGTTCCAGGCACTAAGGGGACGCAGGGCCCCTTTCTCCGCTGGCTGTCCCCACTGTCCCATTGCAGCTGGGGGTTTTGGTCATGGACTGGCCCTCCAGTGGGCCCCCCGCCTCAGGGGTGGTGCAGTGCCTGAGTCCAGCTTCTGCCCCAGGCCACGAGTGGGGCTGCACCTGCGGGCAGCCCAGGGATGCCAGCCAGTCCTTGATTGTGGACACCTGGGTGGCCACGCACTTCCAGCAGCATCCATGGAGTACAGGGGCGGGAGGCCTTTCCTGGGGCTGCTGGCCGCTGTAGGGCTGGGTGGGGTAGCCATGGGGACCCGGCTGCTTGGCCCCTGCCTGCTCACGTTGTGGGGACTGGTGGGTGGCCCTGGCTGGCAGTCCTGGGTCTCTGCCTTGGAGCTCTTTGGGAAGAGGCCTGACCAGGCCACTGGACCCGAGTTTTGGGGCTCCCTTGGGGTGAGCCGTGAGGCGCCCCTTCTCCTGGGGCCCTTGGCTGGGCGATTCTGGCAGTGTCCACCAGGAGGCGAGGCTGCGCCATGCAGGGCTTGGAGGAGCAGTGGCCAGGCCTGGCCCGCCTGCCCGCCTGCTCCTCTGTGCCTGGCCCCTGCACACCCCAGCCTGTGCAGGGCTCGGGGGAGGAGCAGCGGCCAGGCCTGGCCTGCCTGCCCGCCTGCCTCTTCTCCGGCTCTGGCCCCTCTGCTATGGGCCCAGCCCCAGGGCCTGACTGCCTTCACCCCGGGTTCTTTCAAGGGGGCTGCTGCCCGCTCCCCATCTCTCACATTGGGAAATGAGTACCCAGGAGGCCCGCAGTGACCCCTCGAGGTACGGCTGGTGTGGGGGGCCCTTTGGGAAGTGGCCAGGCTGGGGGCCTCACTGTACAAAGAGGAGGGAGAATCTTCCTTCTGCAGGTTTACTGCCCGCTGTGGCCAGGGTCTCCCAGGTGGGCCACGGGCCAGGGCTCGGCCGTTCGTCCCCGGCCTGCAGGGTGCTGGAAGGGCAGGCTCGGTCCCGGGCACCAGCATGGGTCGTGGGCATCCCTGTGCTGTTGTGCCACGCCTGGCTGGCAGGGTCCCAGGTCCGTGCTGAATGGTGTTGGTCTGTGGCATTTGTTTTCCCTGCTCGCGAGGCCGGCTGGGCTGTTGGTGACCATACAGGGCCAGAGCCTGCCTGGCAGCTCCGGGGGGACCTCCATGTTGCTGCTGTGCTGTGTCCATGGCGAGGACCAGCAGGCCACACTGCCAAGCGAGAGTGGACACCAAGCGGGAGGGAGCAGGCCCAGAAG
Organism: Ochotona princeps; assembly: GCF_030435755.1. Classification (NCBI taxonomy): domain Eukaryota; kingdom Metazoa; phylum Chordata; class Mammalia; order Lagomorpha; family Ochotonidae; genus Ochotona; species Ochotona princeps. The sequence goes on along the minus strand of NC_080845.1, from coordinate 1,129,893 downwards.
GCATTCTGCCGAGTTACGTCATAGACACTGGTCCAGAGGTTGCCCATGGAAGCTTCCAGAAAGGCACAAGGCGTCTGTGCTGTTCTGGACTCCTATGTGGAGCACAAGACACTGACCATAGGGAGCACTGACCACAAGGGGACACTGAGCACGGGGGTGCTGACCACAGGAGCAGCTCATGCTGACCACAGGAGCACTGACCACAGTGGGTGCTGACCACAGGAGCACTGACCACAGTGGGTGCTGGCCACAGGAGGGCACTGACCACAGTGGGTGCTGGCCACAGGAGGGCACTGACCACAGTGGGTGCTGGCCACAGGAGCTGCTGACCACAATGGGTGCTGACCACAGTGGGTGCTGACCACAGGAGGGCACTGACCACAGTGGGTGCTGACCACAGGAGCTGCTGACCACAGTGGGTGCTGACCACAGGAGCGCTGACCACAGTGGGTGCTGGCCACAGGAGGGCACTGACCACAGTGGGTGCTGACCACAGGAGCTGCTGACCACAGTGGGTGCTGACCACAGGAGCGCTGACCACAGTGGGTGCTGGCCACAGGAGGGCACTGACCACAGTGGGTGCTGGCCACAGGAGGGCACTGACCACAGTGGGTGCTGACCACAATGGGTGCTGACCACAGTGGGTGCTGACCACAGGGGGTGCTGACCGCAGGGAGTGCTCCTTGTTTGCACGGCCTCTGCTGTGGAGTGGACGTCGTGGCTCGAGCTGACTGTGTCCTGGAAGGCGAGGACATGGTACTCGGCCCGCCCCACCTGGGACTGCCTCCAGGCTGTGCTGGTTAGGGAGCCTTCCTAGTGTCCATGTGGGGGCTGGAACTGGCCCAGGGTGAGGCCACTGTTGGCTTCAAGGGAGAGCAGACCCTGCCACCGCCACCTTGGAGCCCAGGAATCCCCTGGTGGGAGGCCATTCCCTGACCCAGTCTCTGCTCCATCTCCTCCATGTCTCTTCGCTAAGGTCCCGGCCCAGGTTTGAGGTTCACCCTAAAAGACCCCTCCATCTTCTATGGCAGTCATGTGCGTGGGCAGGCGTGCTGGGCCTCCACCTGCACGTGTGTGCTGGTGATGATATGGACGGGGTGGCAGGTGGGGGCAGAGCTGAGAGCTGATGTCTGGCAGGACCTAGCATGGGGTTGTTGGGCTGAGCAGACCCAGAGGACAGACTGGACATGGTGTCCTGCCTGACCTAGGGCTCCTGGGCTGGATGCCTGGCCCCTGGGACAATCCTGGCTGAGGACACCTCTGTGAATGGAGGTGCAGGCTACTGTGTAGGTCCCCGCCTGCCAGCAGCTCCCGCAGGTGCGGGGCAGAGTCCCAGGGGTCTGATGGCTGGGCTCTGCACACGGGGGCTGTGCTGAGCCTGGCCAGGCCAGCAGTCTCTGGGGCGCTGACCACTGTCGTCCTGTCCGGTCTCTATTTGTTTACCCGGCAGTAACCCCGGCTGCACCATCCCTCAGCTGGGGCCCTGTGACCTTGGCCCTCTGCCTTGCATTTCCTCTTCCTTTCCAGGCCCTTGGCCAGGGCACGCCCGAGGGGACTGTCCACCCAGCTCTGCAGCTGACCTCGCTCGGGTCCCTGGGGGCTCCTCCTCTGTGTGAAATGGGGCAACGCTACTTTGCTGGAGTGTCTAGGTCAGGAGAGGGAGGCCAGGGACAGGAAAAGGTGGCCCGGAGGTGGGGTCTGGGAGTGCAGAAACCAGCACTGTGGGGTCTGGGGTTGGGAAGCACTGTGGGGTCTGGGGTTGGGGAGCACTGTGGGGTCTGGGGTTGGGAAGCACTGTGGGGTCTGGGGTTGGGGAGCACTGTGGGGTCTGGGGTTGGGAAGCACTGTGGGGTCTGGGGTTGGGGAGCACTGTGGGGTCTGGGGTTGGGGAGCACTGTGGGGTCTGGGGTTGGGGAGCACTGTAGGGTCTGGGGTTGGGGAGCATTGTGGGGTCTGGGGTTGGGGAGCACTGTGGGGTCTGGGGTTGGGGAGCACTGTGGGGTCTGGGGTTGGGGAGCACTGTGGGGTCTGGGGTTGGGGAGCACTGTAGGGTCTGGGGGTACAGAAGCAAGCACTCTGGGGTCTGGGGGTACAGAAGTGAGCACTGTGGGGTCTGGGGTTGGGGAGCACAGTCCCCATGGGGCTGTCCCGAGGCCGGGCTGGGAGGCTGGGTGGCAGAGTGGGTGGAGCTTCCGGGAGGAGGATGATAGACTGCCCTGGGAGACCGCTCGGGGTGGGGAGTGGCCTGTGGCTCGTTTTCCTTGGCTGTTCTGGGTGGGGAGGGGGCTTCCCTGAAGAGGTGACGATCGCCCTTGGGCATACTAGAAGGAACCAGGTGCCCCAAGTCTTGGAGAAAGCGAATTTAGCCCCAAGGGCTGCCCAGGAAGGGGCGCTCCTGAACTGGGGTTTTGGGGAGATGTGCAGCTGGGGCAGGGGTTGGCCCTGTGGCCCCATCACCCAGCTCCCCGAGCCCCCCATCCCTCCCACCCCAACATTATTCTCTGTCCCAGCACTTGACCTTGTCACTGTTACCCGGGACCCCTGTCGCCTCCTGACCCCATATGAGCCATTGCTGACCCTCCAGGGCCTGGGCCGCCCTCCTGTCCCGCAGCGCCAGGTCTGGCTCCCTGGGGCCTGGCCTCAGCACCCCCTTAGCCCTTGCTGACTCTCTGGGTGCCTCTACCCCCAGGCCCGGGATCTCCCTGAGGGCGCAGCCCCCAGCTGTCACCTGCTCCCTGGGGGGCGCAGCCCAAGTGATCTCGTTTGTGATGTTTGTCCTTGGGGGGTCGCTGCATCTTCCTGGGGTCCATGGTGGTGTCTGGCTTGTGTGTGCAGGAGCTGGCAGGGGTGTGGGCAGGAGGGGGGAAGGGGACAGGTGCTGGACAGAGGCAGCAGAGCAGTGTTGGGGAGCAGGTGGTCTGGCCTGGCCACCAGGCAGTTTGCAGGGCGGCAGCAGTTCTGTGCCCCTGGGGGCAGTGCCGGGGCAACCTGCTCATGTGTCCAGGCATCTCCAAGAGGTCACCGCCCTGACCGTCCCGGTGGAGGGTCGTCCATGGGGTGGTACATGGCCACATGGCCGTTTCAGAGGCCAGAGCCTGTAACCGAGATGGGGTCGGGCGTCAGGTCAACATCTCACTTGGCTGTTACTGCAGGCTCAGGTGTCAGCCCCTCTCCAGGGGAAGGCTGTGAGCGGTTCTAGAACTTTCAGCTGGTCTCAGATCTCTCTGGGCCCTTCTGTGTCTGAGGGGAGTTTTGGGAAAGCTGGATTTTAGTGCCTGATGGTTGTGAAGCCGTCAGAGAGCAGAGGGAGGGTCTGGGACTTGGCCATCTGCATAGAGTGCTTGGCTCGAGTCCTGGCTCCTCCATTTCCAACTCAGCTCCTTGCCAAGCACCTGGGAGGCTGTGGGTCTCACTGGGGCACGTGGGCACCTGCACCCACGAGGGAGACCCGGACAGAGTTGTATGAAGAGAGGATTTCTCCAACACTGTCAGAGGCATCTAGTTTCCTACAGACGGGAAAGAGCAAGGATAGGCAAGCTCAGCTTTTATGGTTTATTTTACTTGAAAGATTTGCAGAGAGAGGGCTTCCATCCATTGGTTCACTCCCTGAGGGCCCATCTGAAGCCCTGAGCCATGAGCTATGAGCTTCTTTGGGGTCTCCCATGTGGGTGCAGGGTACCAGGAGTTGGGCCATCTGCTGCTTTCCAAGGCAGCCAAGACTTGAACCGGTGCATGTATGGGACATCGGTGCAGCAAGCAGAGGGTTGGATGCTCTGCTGTCATGCCGGTCCCTGTGTTCAGCTTTGTAAGGGAGATTCCCAGCGAGTGGAAGCAGGTGAGAAAGCCAAGATGTGACACTGTATCAATTCATATGGAACATGTGGTCCATGCAGAAAACCTCGGAAAAGCTGCAAGAACCTATCACCCTATGATGAGGTCACCAGAGCTAACAGGTCACAAGACACAAAGAAGCAAGTATAATCCCATGGTCCCAGAAATGAGCCATTGGAAACAAAGTAGGGAAGTATTGACAGGGAGGCCAAAGAACCTTGGAATACTCAGATTGAGCTCCTGTGTCAGACCTTCCTGCTGAGACCACAAAACCCCCTGTGGGATCAATCTTTGTGGAGGAGGCAGCCAGAGAGACATACCATGTTCATGGAGCCAAGGATTCCACCTGGCTGAAACTCCAGGGCTTTGCAACATGTTTGCAGGCATCAATGTCCTGCTTCTAGAATTCTCTGTGGAAAGGCCTACAGGAGACAAAAACACCTTTGGAAGAAAAAGAACAAAGCTCGGAAGGCCCATGCTATCTGACTCACGCTAAAGCTACGGGAGACCAGACCGTGCAGTGTGGGCTGGAGGGCACACGGGCACACGCCTGGGGCAGATCGCAGAAGCCACACAGACCCACACGTGTGTGTCACACCGATCATCACCGCAGTCTGGGATTGTTGGACATCCACAGGCAAGGAAGCTGAACTCACTCCAGTGTTGTATCACTCGCAGCAGCAAACTCAGAACTACTAACTCTGAAAACGGAAACCTCTCGAAGGAAGTATAGGAAAGCATCTTTGTGACCTTGGCTTCTGAAGTGCTTTCTTCTGTAAGATTCTGATTTACTTTCATTTTATTTAAAAGGGGTGGGGGGAGAGAGAGAGAGAGAGAGAGAGACAGATTCTATCTGTGCAGGTTCAACTTCCCAAGTGCCTGCACCAGCTGGGACGGGGCTAGGTGTGTCAGCAGCGTCACCTGGCCCACACCTGACTTCAGAATCAGCAGCTTCCGAACGCTGAATTTTTCAAACCATGGATATGATACATGTTCCCCATTTAAGTCTTCATCAGCATCTATTTTTTTAAAGATTTATTTTATTTTTATTGGAAAGTCAGATATACAGAGAGGAGGAGAGACTGAGAGAAAGATCTTCCTTCCGATGATTCACTCCCCAAGTGACTGCAATGGCAGGAGCTGTGCTGACTGGACTCCAGGAGCCAGGAGCCTCTTCCAGGTCTCCCATGCAGGTGCAGGGTCTCAAGGCTTTGGGCCGTCCTCGACTGCTTTCCCAGGCCACAAGCAGGGAGCTGGATGGGAAGCAGCACCACTGGGATTAGAGTCAGAGCTCATATGGCATCTTGGCACGTTCAAGGTGAGGACTTTAGCTGCTAGGCTACTGTGCTGGGCCCCATCAGCATCTATGAATACTTCCCTTCGTGTTTTCTCTCGAGGTCTTGGGCAGATTGGACTAGATGTAGTTTCAGATGTTTCATATCTTCTCAAGTTGCAAGCATTGCCGATTAGAAATGACTTCATTTTCTGTGGCTCGCGTGGTGGTGGCACAGTGGGTGGAGCGCCTGCCTGTGATACCGGCAGCCCATATGTGCACCTGTTAGGAGACCTGGGAGGCCAGTGGAAGATGGCCCAAATGCCTGGGCCCCTGTCACCTTTGTGGGAGAGCTGGCTGGGTCTCCAGGCGCCTGGCTTCTGCCTGGTCCAGCCTCTGCCATTGTAGCCCTGAGTGGGAGTGGGAAGCAGATGGAAGATCTCCTGTAACTCTGCCTTCTGAATAATTTTTTTTTGTTGTTTTCTCTTCATTGACTTTCATTTTGTAAGAAATACTTTGGATTTGGTATCGCACCACCTCGCTGAACTCTGGGAGTGGGGGCAGAGGACGCAGAGAAGCATCAGGAGGGCAGGACTGTGACGGCTCCACCTTCCCCGGGACGAGGGCCGGGGGCTGCTCCTGCTCAGCCCAGAGCACGCGGGAGCTGCTCCCGCATCCTCGGCCCTCCGGCGACTGCCGCCTCACGCCCGCCACATCTCCGTCTCTGAAACAAGCTGGGCTCCAGTGACAGCTGCCTTTCCCGACTTGGTTCCATTGCCTTTGCTCCTTGGCGTTTGCGCATGCGGGTGACGCTCCCCTTTCTGGGGGGCCGGGTTGTCCCCAGGGCTCTCCCTGACCTGTGTCCTCACACGCAGGCGTGGGCACCACTCACCTCTGCCCTTTACTTTCCGATATGTTTTTGCCAAAGTTTTATTTTTTTTTAAACAAAGATTTATTTATTTGAAAGAGTTAAACATATACAGAGAGAGAGAGGAGAGACAGAGGGGAAAAAATAGGAGAGAGACAGAAGGAGAGAAGGAGCCACAGAGAGAGGGTGGAGAGAGACAACCCGAGACGAGCGAGTGTGGTCCTGCCTGCAGCGGCTTGGACGGCCAAAGCCTGGAGCTGGTCCCTCGAGCTGAGCCGGGCACCCAGCACACATCCAGGGCTGCCTGCGGGCAAGCCTGGAGGACGGAGCTGGATCAGGGCAGGGAGCCCAGGTCCGGGGTCTCAACTGCGGGCAAGTGCCTGACGCCCCACCCCTTCACGAGCTTGCTCCAATGAATCAGTTATTTATTCTTAAAGAATAAGCCCATTTTAACCCACACGGAATATTGTCAGATGTGGGGACACTTTGTTTCTTTTCCATAGGCACTGTGCTTCTCCAGAGGACGTGAGTTTCTCTGGTAGGCGTGGGTTTCTCCAGTGGATATGAGCTTCTCCAGTGGATGTGAGCTTCTCCGGTAGGCGTGAGCTTCTCCAGAGGACGTGGGCTTCTCCAGTGGATGTGGGCTTCTCCAGTGGACGTGGGCTTCTCCAGTGGATGTGGGCTTCTCCAGTGGACGTGGGCTTCTCCAGTGGATGTGGGATTCTCCAGTGGATGTGGGCTTCTCCAGAGGATGTGAGCTTCTCCAGTGGACGTGAGCTTCTCCAGTGGATGTGGGCTTCTCCAGTGGACGTGAGCTTCTCCGGTAGGCATGGGCTTCTCCAGTGGACGTGGGCTTCTCCAATGGACGTGGGCTTCTCCGGTAGGCATGAGCTTCTCCAGTGGATGTGAGCTTCTCCAGCAGATGTGGGCTTCTTTGGTAGGCGAGGGCTTCTCTGGTGCTAACTGGGATTTGGGTTTCCCTTTCCCTGCTCTGACTGGTCATGTCTGGTGCCGGGAGGCAGTCTGGTTGAGCCTCATGTTTGGAGGCCAGGCCTCAGTTTCCCCAGCCCCATCCCCCAGTGTGGTACCTTGGGGTTCTGGCTCTTATCCTCTATATCCTGGTCCTGTGGTTTTAGGCTATCAGGAGCAGCCAATGTCCTGACCACACCGCTCTGGGGCCCAGCCTGCAGGCCCCTGCCCGGCTGCCCGCTCTCCGCTGCTCACCTGTGGGCAGATCCTGATTTCTGCTCAGATGAGTCACCACCCCCCGCTGCATTCACTCTGCCCCCCAGCCGGGGTGTGAGCAGGGGTCAGGACAGGTTGGAGGCTCTGTGGGCACTGCCAGGGTCCCTGTGTTTGGGTGGGTGGGGTGCTCTCTGGTGGCTCAGCCTCCAGGCTCCTGGGGACATGAAGCCTCATCGGGCAGGCCAAGAGCTGCCGGTGACTGCAGAACGGGGTGCTGCTTGCCTCCAGGCCCTGGACAGTGGGCAGCGCTGGGTGGCTCTGGCTGTAGGGGTGACAATGGGTCCTCATGGAGTCGTGACCACTGTCCCTGGCGGTGGCCACCCTGCCCTGTGCCCCCGCCCCTTGGAGCTGCCTCACACAGGCTGGGTCCTCTTCCACTTCCCAGGTTTTCTGACTCTGTCTTGGTGGCACTTGATGCCTCCCTGGGCACCTGTCAGCCCTAAGCAGTGCCTAACTCCCTGGAGTCCTGCTATGTCGCCCCAGGCAGAGCAGCTGCCGCTCGGTCCCAGCTCTCCCGGCCACCTCACTTCCATAAGCAGGCTCAGGTTCCCCAAGGACTGGCGTATTCTCTCTTTGAAAGACAGACTGACGGGGAATGAGCAGGAGTGACAGGGAGATCTTCCATCTGCTGGTTCACTCTCCCAATAGCTGAAGCCGGGAGTCAGGCACGCGCAGGTCAGCCATGTGGCGCAGCAGGGACTTGAACCAGCATCAGCGTGGGATGCCGGCGTCCCAGACAGAGGCTTAGCCTGCAAGCCCACCCTGTTGCCTTCTTTCACTGCTGGGCAGCTGGCTGGTGCGGCCCGCCTTGGCCGGCCCTGCTTCTCCTTCGGCGAGGTCCCGTTGTCTTCCTGAGGTTCTACAGTCTGTTCCTCAAGGCAGACGTGCCCTCTGACACCCCGCATCCTGTGACAGGAAACAGAGATTTGCTTCTGCCCCACCTACCCAAGGGGCAAGAAAACATCTCCAGGGAGGAAAGCTGTTGCCTTTTAGCCTCCGTCTTCCTTCTGGAAAGTTCCATGCCCTCTTCCCTTGGCGCGGGGGTCGGTCCGGTGCCCAGGCTCTGGTGTCTCCCAAGGCCAGCGCTCTGCAGGGACCAGGTCGGGGGGTCCCCGCCGGCGGGGCGGGGGGAGGTGGCCGGGCTCCCGCTGAAGGCCGAGCTGCCCGGCCCAGAGTTGTTCTACCTTGAGCAGCCCGGCCCGGCAGACGCATTATTTAGGGCTGAGAATAAAAAGCCATTCACTTTGCTCCAATTGACCATTTAGTTCAATTTGTGTGCAAGCGCAGGTAATTACTCCAGCAATAACGCGCGGTAGTCGGCGCCGATTGGGGGCGGCGGGCTCTGCGTTGGGGCGCACGCCCTGCACTAATTACCCGCGCGTTACCATGGCGATGGGCGCAGACGCCGCCTTCACCACAACCCGAAGGGGAATCTTGGCGGGTTTTGAATCCGAGCTTTGTGTCCTCCCCCCAACCCACCGGAGCTGAAAGTGCGTTCTCTATAAAATAAGCATGACCACAATGAGATCATCTCAGTGGAGGTGACGGCGGGAGGATTAAGCCCAGGGCGTCAATGTGACTTGGCCTCCCTGCACGTGCGGGTTGCCAGGCAACCCCCAAGATGACATCACTTACCAGGGCCCAGCTGCCCAGCCGTGTCATGGCCGCATCATTGCCGCGGCTCAGCGAGGGCAGAAGTGACAGGCCCGGATGGACAGCGAGAGGGAATTTGGGCCGGGAGCCACCAGCTGATGCCCGTGAGGCTGTGTCAGGGTGTGGCTGGCTGGACCAGAGCCCAGGCGTCCAGGAAGTCCCCTGCGCCACACCAGGCTGGCAGCCCAACGCCCGTCGCTCACAAGGGAAAGCTGCAGGCCCTCCTAGCGGGAGAAGGGGTGGCAGGGGGTGCCCTCGGCCTGGCTGCTTTTTGAGGCAACGGGGTCGTGTCTGGTGGCTGTGTTGAACAAGGCCGGGCACAGACGTCAAGTGGCCGCCTGGGATGCTTGCATTTTGTGTCTTTGGTTCAGGTCTGGGCTGCTCTGTGCCCATCCAACTCCCTGCCAGTGCACAGCCAGACAGCAAAAATGGCCCCTGCACTCACGTGGAAGATCTAGCAATCTGGCTCCTGGCTTCGGCCTGGCCCAGCCTTGCCTGCTCTGGACATGGGGGGTGTGAAGCAGTGGATGGAGTTCTCCGTCTCTGTCACTCAGTCTTTCGAACAAATGCAGGTTCATGAAGGGGGTGGGGGGGAATCCCAGTACCTATGAAATTGTGTCATATAATACAATGTAATTAATGAATAAATGAATATATATATAAAAAAAACAAAACAAAAAAAACCAAATGCAGGTTCAGAAGGGAAAGGAGAGGAGGAGGGCAGCCCTGGGTCTGGGGGTCAGGCAGGTGCAGGGCCTGGTCTGTGGGGTCGGGCAGGTAGGCTCGGGGCAGCCCTGGGTCTGGGGGTCAGGCAGGTGCAGGGCCTGGTCTGTGGGGTCGGGCAGGTAGGCTCAGGGCAGCCCTGGGTCTGGGGGTCGGGCAGGTGCAGGGCCTGGTCTGTGGGGCTGGGCAGGTAGGCTCGGGGCAGCCCTGGGTCTGGTCTCTGCCGCCCACTTCCTCCACACCTTCCAGCCAAGGCCCCCTCCCCACCCTGCTCCGGCCAAGGCCCCCTCCCCACCCTGCTCCGGCCAAGGCCCCCTCCCCATCCCCGCTCCGGCCAAGGCCCCCTCCCCATCCCCGCTCCGGCCAAGGCCCCCTCCCCACCCCGCTCCGGCCAAGGCCCCCTCCCCACCCCCGCTCCGGTCATGTTCTTCAGCTCCAATGCTGCCCTGTCCTCCAACACAGCCCTCCACAGCCATTACCCTGTGTAAGTACCTCTTCTACCTGCCTTCCAGGAACCCCGTCCATGACTGACAACTGACCACCCACCTGGCCTCCCACCTGACCTCCCACCTGACCTCACACCTGACCATCCATCTGTCTCCAACCTGGCCTCCCACCTGACCTCACACCTGGCCATCCATCTGTCTTCAACCTGGCCTCCCACCTGGCCACCCACCTGACTCACACCTGTGCTCCCGCCTGGCCTCCCACCTGGCCACCTTCCTGTTGTCCTGCTGGGTCCTGGGTGACATCATGTCTCCCTTGAGGCTGTTTCACCTTGCCCCTCGCTAGGCACGTGGAGGCTTGTCCCCTCCCCACCCCGTGCAGCCACCCGGTGATGACGGCCTCCACACGGACTTGGTCAGTTCCGCCCTTTGCACTTTGTCCAGCCAGCTGCCCGCCCAGCACCTATGTGCCCACATCCTTTCTAGGGGCCCCTCGGCAGCTCCCAGCTGTTCTGTCCAGCCAGAAACCTGGTCGCCTGGGCCTGCCTTTCCTGGAGTGGCCCCACCCCTCGCCTTGGGCCTGCGATCCTGTGCCACCCCTGCATACCCTGAAATGTGCCCTGTGGGCAGCCACATGACTTAGGCCTGCCTCAGGGCTGCAGCTTGCCACGGCTCCCTCACTCATCCCTGCAGCTCTTAGCTCAAATGTCTCCTCATTTTTATCTATTTTAAACATTAAAAAAAATTAACTGAGGGCCCGGTGTGATAGCCTAGTGTCTAAGGTTCTCACCTTGCATGTGCCAGGATCCCATATAGGCATCGGTTTATGTTCCAGCTACTCCACTTCCCGTCCAGCTCCCTGCTTGTGGCCTGGGAAAACAGTTGAGGACGGCCCAAAGCCTTGGGACCCTGCATTCGTGTGGAAAACCCAGAGGAAGCTACTGGTTCCTGGCTTCGGATCGGCTCAGCTCAGCGCCAGCCATTGCAGTCACTTGGGGAGTGAATCAATGGATGGAAGATCTTCCTCTCTGTCTCTCCTGCTCTCTATATATCTGACTTTGCAATACAAATAAATAAATCTTTAAAAAAAATAATTGAAAAGGCAGAGTGAAAGAAGAGACAGAAAAAGACAGGGTGGGGGGATTTTCCACCTGCTGGTTCACTCCCCAAATGGGCACAACAGCCAGAACTGGGCTGGGCTGGAGCGAAGAACCAGGAGCTTCTTCCAGGGCTCCCACGCGGGCACAGGGGCCCAAGCACTCAAGCCGTCTTTCATTGTTCTTCCACGTGTATCAGCAGGGTACTGGATTGAAAAGTGGAGCAGCCAGGACTCGAACCAGCACCCATATGAGATGCTGGTGTCCCAGGCGGAGGACTGACCCCTGTACCGTGACTCCGGCTCCATCCTTGGGCCCCTCGTCTGGCTGGAGGTGCTGCCCCTGCCACAGCCTGGTGGTCCCTGACGCCGCAGCTGCCGGGGTTCCTGTCTTGGTCGGTGTGAGGCTGCTGGCCCTGACGTGGTGGTCACGCTGTGAAGGTGCTGTCCTGGGCCCAGTGCTGCCCTGCTGTTGTTGAGGCCACACAGACATCGGGGACATGGGCTGAGCCCTTGAGGGACTCGGTGGCAGCGCTTGACCTTGCCAGCAGGGACCTCCCCTCGCCACCCCAGGCCCAGGGGCTGGGACCAAGCAGTTCCCCAGGTGCACCCGTAGGAGGGTATCTAGGAATGCGCTGGGGAAGTGGCTGCAGGGTGGGGTGTGGCGGGAGCCCGTGGATGCTGGCGCCCCTGGGCAGGGCAGTGGGAACGCCCCTGGTCAGCTCTCTCCTACAAACCTCCTGCTTGGGAAATCATTTCTGCAGAAACTTTGGCTCCTGTGGCCGCTGCTGGAGCCGAGGGAATCTCCCCTGAACCTTGGCCACCAGCCCCATGGCAACCGCAGCCTTCTCTCGCCTGGGCCTCTGCGTGGCCCCCATGTGCCAAGCGCCGCTCAGCCCACCTGTAGAGACCCCCGGGGCGCTCCCTCGCCTCGGCTCCCTGGAGGTTCCTGCTCCATCCTGGGCTCTGGCCTGGCAGTCTTCCTGCCCCAGGTCCCGTGTGGCCGTGTGTAGCCAAGTAGGCCATGGCTCCTGGCTGGATGCTGCTGGATTCCCTCAGGCCGAGCTCTGTGGGGTCCCCGTGGGCCCTCTTAGTGTGGGGGACTGAGGCTTGGCTTGGCGGGGAGGGGCACCTGGGAAGTGGTACAAGAGACCCCCTCCCCACCTTTAGCCTGGGCTTCACTGGCCAGGTCAGCTCGTCTGGAGGGGCCGGAGAGGAGGGGTCCTCCAGCCTTGCAGTGGGCAGGCCGGTTGGCAGGCTCGTGGGAGCCCCCACTCCCCAGCTCCTTGGGGGGCAGGGTTAGTCAACGTTCTCTGTATGTGTGTGTGTTGCCCCCCCAGCAGGGAGGGAGGGTGGGCAGGAAGGAAGGTAGGGGTCTGGCTGCTGCAGGGGGCCCCCGTCAGCTGGGATGGGGGAGCTCGGGTGGGGTGGGGTCCGGGGCTCCCTCACAGCTCCCCTGTGCCCCCCATCTCTTCTCATCACAAGGTGGAGTCGGGATTTCTTTGTCTCTCCAGGGGTCCCCAGGCCGCCTGCCCCTCCTCCGCCCTGACTGGGGACCATGCAGCCTAGCTGCCCTCTGAGTCACAGCCATTTCCCTAACTCCTGATTTTTCATTAAAACAGTGCCGGGCTCCGAGCTGGCCAAGGTCAGGGGGCCGGGAGGAAGCCGAGCGAGGGCTGTTACAGCAGCCGTGGCTGGCGGCCTAGCTCCATCAAGCACCCGGACACTCCAATTTCCGCCTGTCCCACAGCGATCATATCGGGGCCTGAGTGATCTGCTGGCGGGCAGCGCGGCCCCCTCCCCGCTGGCCTCTGCGGCTGCCCACCGCCCTGCAAGCCTCAGCTAACACCCCTTCCGCCAGGGGCTGGAGTGGCAGAAGACTTGGGCTGTCCCGCCACGGTCTGGCTGGGTTCATCATTACCTTCTCTCCTGTGGCTAGGAGTTGGAGTTGGAATGAGCCCCCAGTCCTCCACCACCCCACCTGACACAGAGGCGCCCCTCAGCCCTGGCTGTGCCATGTGGCTGCTTCCAGCTGGTATCCTGGGTCTCATTCGTCCCTGGAGTCTCAGGGCACCCCGGCTGACAGCACCCTGGGGTCCATGCGGGGACGGGTGACAGGTGGCTGGCAGCAAAAGGAGGGACAAACATGCTTGGTGACACAAACAGGATTGTGTGTTGGAACAGAACTGCCCCTGACACAGACCCCTCTGGGTACACATAGCACCCAAACCCGCCCTGGCACGGACCCCTCTGGGTACACATAGCGTCCAAACCCGCCCTGACACGGACCCCTCTGGGTACACATAGCGTCCAAACCCGCCCTGACACAGACCCCTCTGGGCATACGCAGTGTTGGGCAGTCTGAGTTGCACCTGCAGCTCGCCTGGCCCCTTGCTTGTCTCTTTGCCGACCCTGGAGCTGCTCTGGCCACACGGTCCAGGAGGGGCTTT